>NC_139606.1:89335405-89897600 GCF_964270895.1 Podarcis filfolensis
GTGTCACCCATCTTGTATTTGTGCCTCTCATTTTTTTTTTGCCCAAGTGCAATACTTTACATTTCTCCCTGTTAAAATTCATCTTGTTTGTTTTGGCCCAGTTCTCTAATCTGTCAAGGTCGTTTAGAAGTGTGATCCTGTCCTCTGGGGTGTTAGCCACCCCTCCCAGTTTGGTGTCATCTGCAAATTTGATCAGGATGCCCTTGAGTCCATCATCCAAGTCGTTGATAAAGATGTTGAATAAGACCGGGCCCAAGACAGAACCCTGTGGCACCCCACTAGTCACTCTTCTCCAGGATGAAGAGGAACCATTGATGAGCACCCTTTGGGTTTGGTCAGTCAGCCAGTTACAAATCCACTGAGTGGTAGCATAGTCAAGACCGCATTTTACTAGCTTCTTTACAAGAATATCATGGGGCACCTTGTCAAATGCCTTGCTGAAATCAAGGTAGGCTACATCCACTGTGTTCCCTTCATCTACCAGGCTTGTAATTCTGTCAAAAAATGAGATCAGGTTAGTCTGACATGACTTATTTTTCAGAAATCCATGCTGACTATTGGTGATCACAGCATTCCTTTCTAGGTGCTCACAGACTGTTTGCTTAATGATCTGCTCCAGAATCTTCCCTGGTATTGATGTCAGACTGACTGGGCGGTAATTATTTGGGTCCTCTCTTTTCCCCTTTTTGAAAATAGGGACAACATTTGCCCTCCTCCAGTCTGCCGGGACTTCGCCTGTTCTCCAGGAACTCTCAAAGATGACTGCCAGTGGTTCTGAGATCACATCTGCCAGTTCTTTTAATACTCTTGGATGCAGTTCATCTGGCCCTGGAGACTTGAATACATCTAGACTAGCCAAGTATTCTTGTACTATCTCCTTAGTTATTCTGGGCTGTGTTTCCTCTGTTGAATCATTTGCTCCAAATTCTTCAGGTCGGGCATTGTTTTCTTTATCGGAGAAGACTGAGGCAAAGAAGGCATTGAGGAGTTCAGCCCTTTCTGTGTCCCCTGTTTGCATTTCACCATCTTCTCCTCTGAGTGACCGCACTGTTTCTTTGTTCTTCCTTTTGCTACGAACATACCCATAAAAGCCTTTTTTGTTGCTTTTAACCTCTCTAGCAAGCCTGAGTTCATTCTGTGCTTTAGCTTTTCTGACTTTGTGTCTACACGTGCTGGCTATTTGTTTGAATTCCTCTTTGGTGGTTTCCCCCCTTTTCCATTTTTTGTACACATCCTTTTTTAATCTTAACTCAGTTAAAAGTTCTTTAGATAGCCACCCTGGCTTCTTTAGGCACCTTCCATGTTTCCGTCTCATTGGTATTGCCTGAAGTTATGCTTTTACTATCTCCCTCTTAACAAACTCCCAGCCATCATGAACTCCGTTTCCTTTTAGTATTACTGTCCATGGGATCTCACCCAGCACTTCCCTAAGTTTTATGAAGTTGGCTTTCTTAAAGTCAAGAAATTGAGTCCTAGTACGCTTGGCTGCTCCTTTCCGCTGTATAGTAAACTTCAGAAGAGCATGATCACTCGCGCCTAATGATCCTTCCACTTCTACCCCACTAACCAGGTCATCAACATTGGTTAGGACCAGATCTAAAATGGCTGTTCCTCTTGTTGCTTCTCCCACTTTCTGGACAATGAAGTTGTCTGCAAGGCCAGTGAGGAATCTGTTTGACCTTATGCTCTTGGCTGAGTTTGACATCCAACAAATATCCGGGTAACTGAAGTCCCCCATTACTACTATCTCCCTTCCTTTTGCATGCTTGGCCATCTGTTCCAGGAAGGCCTCATCTATGTCCTCCGTTTGGCTTGGGGATCTATAGTAAACTCCCACAATGAGGTCACTGTTATTCTTCTCTCCCTTAATTTTGACCCAAATGCTCTCACTTTGGCTTTGAGGTTCTAAATCTTGGATCTCTTCACAGGTATACACATCCCTGACATATAACACCACTCCTCCTCCTTTCTTGTCTGGTCTGTTTCTCTGAAATACATTGTATCCCTCCATTATTACATTCCAATCGTTGGACTTATCCCACCAGGTTTCAGTGATGCCTATTATGTCATATTTAGTTTGCTGTACCAAGAGCTCAAGCTCATCTTGTTTATTTCCCATGCTTTGCGCATTAGTGTACAGACATTGAAGTCCATTAATAATTCATATGGGACCGGAGGTTTTCACAAATAACTATTTAGCATTTAAATTTAATTGAAATTCCTGCATTGTAAGGAGTTGGACTTGATGACTCTTGGGGTCCAACTGTACAATTCAGTGGTCCTGTGTCTTTGCTTTTCAATGAGACATTGCTAAACTAGTCCAAATAAAACACTTGTGGCCTGGTGTATCTTTGGCCAGGGTTCTTTTTCATCTTAGAATCACATTCTAATTGTGATCAGGAATTCTGATCCAGGGTACATTTGAGAAGGCTAAAAATTACTTAGGTTCACTGGTCACAAAGTGGTAGTGCAAGGGCAAAGTCAGTAAAAAAATCAATGAAATGAAATGAAATAGTGACAGATGAAAGTGGAGATTAGAATAATCAGCTGCCAATTACTGACATCATTTTCTATGGATATCTAATCTTTATTTAATAATGGCTAAATTCTTTGCCACAATAATTTTTTTTGTGGCAGGGAGTTCCAGAGTTCAGCTTTAATTCTATAGATCTGTAAAGCTGCAATGGAAGATGCTCAATAGCTTTTGTGGAGGAAGACAGCCTTGAAGTCTAAAGAGGAGCTCAGCCTTTAAAAAACCTGCACTCAGTCTTTTGGGTGTTAACTGAAAATTCGAAGGTCTGGGTTGTCTGAGCACATGAGATGAACATGTCTGAAATCCTGGAAAGCTGCTGTCAGTCAGTGCTGGCTTTGATGGACCAATGCCCTAATTTGATATAAGGCAGTTTGCTGGTGTGTGTCACTTTTGCATGGGTTCACAGTGAGTCTACTCCATCCTGTTCCTTCCTTAACTTGTAATTTTCTTTTTAAATCCACATGTAAATTCAGTTATTTGCATATTTTCTCTCAAAATATGCTTCTCTAAACACTTTGCTTCCAAATATACCTTTTTTTAAAAAATGCACGTTGATACTTTCCCTTTAGCTGAGAACTATATCAGAACGTTTGAGAAGTACAAAAGCTGACGGATAACTATCTGCACATTAGTCTGTGATATGTAGATCAATTCAGTTCCTATAGGAATTCAAAAATATTGAGTCGCTCAACCATTCCTACTAGAGTGGATATTGGCTACAGGCCTAAAAGAGCAGGAAAGGGATTACTGCTTCTGTTTGCTTCAGTGAGTACAGGAGGGCATGAGAGTACAGTCACTGAGTCAGCTACGCCAGGCACTATCTCTCAGATGAACCTTTTTTTTAAAAAAAAAAAGGATAAACTTTTAAGGATAAGGATAAACTGTGATATTCTCATGTGTTCCCTCTTAGGCTCTTTGAAGGTAGGGTAGGATATAAGATGTTGTGAACTGCCTTGAGATCTATGAGCCTCTTGGGCTTGCCAGTTGGAAGGTCAGCAGTTCGAATCACTGCAACGGAGTGAGCTCCTGTTGCTCTGTTCCAGCTCCTGCCAACCTAGCAGTTCGAAAGCATGCCAGTGCAAGTAGATAAATAGGTACTGCTGTGGCAGGAAGGTAACCGGCGTTTCCGTGCACGCTGGTTTCTGTCACGGTGTTCCGCTGCGCCAGAGCAGTTTATTCATGCTGGCCACATGACCTGGAAAGCTGCCTACGGACAAACACCGACTCCCTCGGCCTGAAAGCGAGATGAGAGCCACAACCCAAGAGTCACCTTTGACTGGAGTTAACTGTCCAGGGGTCCTTTACCTTTACCTTATAGGGCGGTATATAAATTTAATAAATAAAAATGACAAACAAACAAATACAATATCAATTAAAAACAGCAGATAAACCACAAAAAATGGCAATGGTAAATTAATAGTAACGCATTCTAAAAACAAATCAAATTGAGTGATAAGGTTAACCCGTGTCATGCAATGCAAAATTCACCACAGTTGCACAACACAGATATGAGAAAAGTGGCGGATGCATTCAGAAAGAAACAAATTTCACAATCTTCTCAAAAGGTTTCTCAGTACTGGGCATTGGTCCACATGTAGATACCTGAACTTGGATCATATATATGGAATGGTCAATTTGTCTTAGCTATACTAAGCACTGGCATAGCATTGCATCATTTATCATTTTATGAATAATTTCACAGCAGAGTGGATTAATAATTACCTCAGCTGAGCCAAGAAGTAAAATACAAGGCTGGGTGCTGAGCATCATGTAAGCCTCAAGTTAGAGTACTATCAGCAATGGAAACTGGAGATGCAACACTAAGTCAATACTGAGAGAATGTTTAAGAAGCTCTTGGCTTCAAGATCTCAAGCACTTGCCAATATGAGAGGGAGTAAGTGCAACAGGCCAGTGAGAAAATCATTCTAAGAACTGGGAACCTGGCCGTGAGCCAACTGAAATTAATTGAGTGCCTTTAATGACCTCAATGGAATTTGGATTGGCTTTGAAAGAAGGGGTAGGCAATAGTGGAAAACTTACTGACTATATGTTGCCTTGCCTTGAGTAAAACGAAGTGCATCCGTTATAATCTTGGGGAACGGCACAGTTTGGTCAGTCCAGATGATGCCATCACATCTCAAGTCCTAAGTATACTTACAGCAGAGTTTTCCCAGCCTTTTCATGTTGGTGACACACCTTTTAGACATGCATCATTTCGCAACACAGTAATTCAGTTTTACTAGCACACCAGAGGTTAAACTAACCCCTTTACAGCCCTGGGAGTGTTTGTGCGACACACTTACATACTGCCGCAACACACAGTTTGGAAAGCTCTGACTTACAGGCAAGATTTGTGCCTAGCCCTATATTTCTACTGGCAGTGCTTTTCTTCTAGAAAAAAAAGTGCTAGTACTCACCATGAAGTTGTTACAGTAAGTGCCAGACTTTTAAACAGTGCTTTTCTTCTAGAAAAAAGGTGTACTGCATGCCCTTGAGTACCCCCAGAAAAAGAAGAAGAATTTGGATTTGATATCCCACTTTATCACTACCCTGAGGAGTCTCAAAGCAGCTAACAATCTCCTTTCCCCTTCCTCCCCCACAACAAACACTCTGTGAGGTGAGTGAGGCTGAGAGACTTCAGAGAAGTGTGACTGGCCCAAGGTCACCCAGCAGCTACATGTGGAGGAGCGGGGAAGTGAACCCAGTTCACCAGATTACGAGTCCACTGCTCTTAACCACTACACCACACTGGCTGCTGGGCTGGGGTACACTTCTGAAGTGGTAAAGATTTCCCCCCCTCTCTTCCTGAAACCTCCCCTCAAAAGCTCTGACCAATGCCATAAGACTCCTGTTCCAGACTGGTTTGGGAGGAGTGTTTTTTAACTTCATGGCACACAGACCCTTGAACATAAACTTGTCCTCAAGTTTGCTTATTTCTTCTTTCCTCCTAATCCATTTTCTTTTTGTGTTGTGTATTTTTATATTGTAAAAAATAAAATAAAAATAAAATTTATATTGTGTGCGACTCGGGTGGCACTGTGGGTAAAACCTCAGTGCCTAGGACTTGCTGATCGTAAGGTCGGTGGTTCGAATCCCCGCGGCGGGGTGAGCTCCCGTCGTTCAGTCCCAGCTCCTGCCCACCTAGCAGTTTGAAAGCACCCTTAAGTGCAAGTAGATAAATAGGTACCACTTTATATTGGGAAGGTAAATGGCATTTCCGTGTGCGGCGCTGGTCCTGGCTCGCCAGCTGCAGCTTCGTCACGCTGGCCACGTGACCCGGAAGTGTCTTTGGACGGCGCCGGCTCTCGGCCTCTTGAGTGAGATGAGCGCGCAACCCTAGAGTCGGACACAACTGGCCCGTACGGGCAGGTGTACCTTTACCTTTACCTTATTTTTATATTGTAAGCCAGAGAGGAAGATTTTTTAAAAAACTTTCTGTAAACTGCTTTGGGTGGGTGTGGGGGGGATAAAAATTATTTAAATAAATAAAATAAAAGCAATCCTCCCTGTAGGTTTCTATAACATCTTAGGGGCTCAAACAGGCTAGTTCTCTCAACCCTCCATCCTTGCCCTCGAAATTCTCAGTGTTTGATGGCTCAATCATTCTCACCATTCAGATTCTGGAACTCATAGCTCTTTCCTGCTCCTTCTTCCTTTTAACTTCTAAACTGATATGCTTCTGTAGAGCTACAGATGCTACTGCATATGCATAAACCACTACTTTAACTTTTGCACAGCCCTATTTCACTTCCAAACTGATAGACAATGGGCTGTTCAAGTCTGGCATTAGAAGGAAGGTGATACTGAATAAAGAAGCTGTGTTCTGACTGGCATGACCAGTAATCAACATCAGTTATTCATCCACTAATGGAAATAGGTGGTATTAACAATAAACAGTGAGGAGTGCCTAAACACCTGTTACTATATCATTCCTGCTGCAGTTTCAAAGAAGCTGATGACTTTCTCTTATGACTATAATATACAGTTTTAGAAATGCAGTCAAGACTCAAGCATTCAACGTTTCCCTTCTCCTCTGTGTGTGTATGTGGGTGTGGGTGTGTATTGCAGGGGAGGGGGAATACTATAAAAATAATTTATTTCAGCTTTCAATCAATTAACAGAACAAGGAAAAAAATAATTAAGAAGACTAATATTTCCTCACTTCAGCAGTGCCAGTCACTTAATTAGAAGGGTCCCATCAGACTATTAGGCAAACAAAGTTTTAATAGAAGTTTTTATTAACACACACATGTAATCTTAATCAGGCAACAAGGCTGTGAACTGTTAGGAAATGATTTATTCATTCCTTATATGGGAGTGGAGAGATCTTTAGAAAAAGAGGCCTGTGAGGTTTGAAAGGCCTTAAACAAATAGTTTAGCCGCACTTTAGCTCAGTTTTAAAATCTGCAAAATGGCAGTGTGTGTGCATTAATGGGGCAATATTCATTTATGTACATGCTAATACAACAAATGGAGTTATGTTAGGGTTTAAACTTTATTTAAACTTCTAAACCAAATATTTTATGCTGGATGAAATGATTAATATATTAGAAGGCACAAGAAGAAGAAAAATCTGTTAGCCTAAGACGAAACTAGAGGGTTCTCATTGTTCAGGTGGATACAAAAGCAGGGAGCAGATATTCTCTGCCATTTGAACAAATGTGTACTGTACAACATAAAAGGCTAAGACATAAATTTAGAGAAATATGTGATGCCTTCACACACGTAGGTCAAACTTTTTCCTCAAGCAGATAATTAGAGGCTTGGGGTGAGTAAATCTTATTAGCCTTTTTCCACCTCATCTGTTCCCACAAGAGGCTGGCAATAGATTCATCCTCCTTCATCTTCCAGAAGGAATGCTGAATATAGCTTTTCCGGAAGCCACAAGGACTGCAAGAATGCCTATGCAGGACCCATATTACTCTGAAAGAAACCATTATAATAAAGTCCATACTGACTCCATAGTGAAGTCAGACGCCAAACATCAGTTAAAAGATGGCGCCAGTGACTCACATGCCCTTTTGCAGTTGGCTTACCAGACTGGTGTTTTCAACAAACCAGTGATGGCAGGTTTTGCAATAATTACATCATCATAATACCATTTGAAGTGTCTGCAATTTCTCCTGCTTTGTCCATTACAATTATGTCAGTGCAGGAACCAAGGATGCTGCCTTGTACAGAGTCAGGCAACTGGTGCATCTGCTCTGTGTTGTCTACACTGATTGGGATTTCAGGCAGGGGTCTCTCCCAGTTCCACCAAGAGTTGCCAGGGATTGAACCTAAGACTTTCTACATGCAAAGCAGATGCTCAGCCATTGAGCTATGGCCCTTCCTTTAAACACAGACAAGTGGTACCCAACCCACAAACAGACCTAGCTATATTGCCATTTGAATAGGCTGTTCATTAGGGTTGCCTGTCCTAACACAAGATATATTTGTTTTAATTTTTATTGATTTAAAATGCTTTCATACCACTCTTTGCAAACATCTTAAGGTAGTTTCCAACATTCGGTATTTTAGTTATTTTTTATGAATATACTGTAATGCCTTCAATATGGTACTTTGAGAGTCCCCTTCCCTAAGGATCTTACAGTCTAATAATAGACATTTAAAAAGTAACAAAGGAAGGGGAGGGAGTCAGAGGTAGGATATGGGATTGTTTCAGCTACATATACTTACAGTAGTAGCTAGGGACAAAAAGGTTGTTCTTGTTGGAAATCAAGCCCATATCAGGAGAAACTGGCAACTCTCCCAGGCACCCGGCTTGATCTCCTGTTGACCTCCCTGGCTGCAATCCCCAGCAAGATCCAGGCTAGGTCGCAATAGGCAATCCTTCTCAGCGTGAGAAGAACACCCCCCTCTTTCCTGCCCCCTGGCAGGGGAAAGAGATAGACAGAAACGTATTTTCATGCCTTTATTTCTGTCTTTGCAGCATTACAAAAAACATGACTGCTCTCTTCAAACTCCAGCAGTCTAGTAGCAAACACTTCCTGCACTTCCTGTACAGCTCATATTACACTCTGAGCTAATTCCGGTGCTTCGCACTGTGAAATGACTGTCCCTCTGTTTCCCACGGACAGTCCCAACATTCCCATTATGTTTTGCTTTCAAGCTAGCAGTTTGCAGCTGCATTGCTTCTATATCGTAACAGTTCTCTCTATATATATTTATCCCACCTTTCCAGCTAACAACAAGCTTCCAAAATGGCTCACTATTTTGGCTCTCTTAAGGCATTACTATTTACGGCATGTAATGCCTTAAGAGAGAATATTATGAAAATGATATACAGGTGGTACATGACCCCAGTCAAGCTTGCAAAAATCTATCATTTGCCCGACAATAAATGTTGGAAGTGTAAAGAAAATGAAGGAACATTCTTTCACCTTTGGTGGACATGCCCAAAGATTAAGGCTTTCTGGGAGATGATATACAATGAAATGAAAAAAATATTTAAATATACATTTCTTAAGAAGCCAGAGGCTTTTCTCTTGGGCATGGTGGGCCAACTGGTGCCAAAGAAGGACAGAATTTTCTTTATGTATGCAACAACAGCAGCAAGAATCCTTATCGCAAAGTATTGGAAGACACAAGAGCTACCCACCCTGGAAGAGTGGCAGATGAAGGTGATGGACTATATGGAATTGGCAGAAATGACTGGCAGAATCCGAGACCTGGGAGAAGAGTTGGTGGAAGAAGACTGGAAGAAATTTAAAGACTATCTTCAGAAATACTATAAAATTAATGAATGCTAAAACTGTGCTTGGGTTGGTAATAAGTGGTAATTAGTGATAAAAGTTAAATAAGATTATGCAAAAAAGGAATTGAGGATTGGCTGAAAATATCAATATAGAATGTGCCATGGTATAAAGTTTAAATATTTGAAAAAGGGTAAGAATTTGCTGAATTAAATATCTAAACGGGAATACAAAAAGGGGGAGGCGTGAGGAGGTCAAGAACATAAGCATATGAATTCGAGGTTATTGGGAATAATGGATTTGTTTTTTACTTTTTGTTTTTTGTTTAAATTTAATTTTTTTTAATTAGTTGTGATTCTTTTTCTTGTATCTCTGTGTGTTTCTCTTTTCTGTAATTTATGGTCTCTTTTTTATTTTGAGAATTTCTATTTTTCCTTTCTGTAAAACTTTAATAAAAATTTATTAAAAAACAAAAACAAAATGGCTCACTATCAACAAAAAATAATACATAGTAAGATTCTTTTTAAGGCAGTGAAGACTAATGAAAATTCTGAAGGGAACAATTATGTGAAATGTCCATTTCCAATATTGCCATATGGGAAGCCAGGAAACTTCACAGAACAGTGAGCCAGAAAGACATTGGTTTAGAACACACCTTTCCCACTGCTGATTGCTGGTAGCCCAAATGTCTTCTCAGAATCAGTCTAATGGTACAATTCAGATTCACAATTCACAATTTAGTGGCAAAAGCAGAAAACCACTGTGTCGGTTTATACTTTGGCTATGTCATGTTTTTCCACACTATAATTCCTGGGGATCTTGCCATGGCCTAATTTGATATAAACAGTCAAAAGTGCCCCCCCCTTTATTTTTTATTTTGATACCTAGTATTCCTTCTACAAAGTGCTAATATTGTATTGCAGTAGTAATTCTCCCAAGAAGAAACTGCAGGGAATTAAATCACGGTATAAATCAGCAAAGGGGAACCTGTGACCCTCCAGATGCTGTTGGACTCCCAACTCCCAGCCAGCATGATGAGTGGTCAGGTACGATGGGACTGTTAGGAGTGTCTTACTCTCGTGTAGGACCCAGGCAGAGACACATGCACGGCTGGCATGTTCTCTCCCTCCTGGTTGATCGTTCGGGAGCTTCAAAAGCTTTCCTCTGCCCGAGCATCACAGCGACTGATGCCAAAAGGCATTAGCGCACTCAGGGATCCGCAAAGTATTTGCATTTTGTGTAACAGAACTCAGTAGCTCAGCATTTGGCTAATCTATGTTTATTTACATATAATACACTTGGAACATTCTGGCTTAGCTCCATCTCATCAGACAGCAAAGAGAAAAAGAACAAAGGACAATAGTCCCACTTCACGGAACACAGTAGCATCAAAACATCCTGTCTCCACCACTTCCCACACTGTGGAATGAAAACATACACCATCATGTGATAGACAACAATCCCATGACTGAAGACACGAAGAATGAATCTCCAACAGGGACTTGTAGACCAGCAAGATATAAAAGGTCAGAAATTGCCCATCCTAATCTAAAGCAAAGCAAGGAAGGATGTATTCAGTAGCACAGCAGGTCAGAGTGTGTGTTTTGCTAACATTACCCTTTTTCTCAATGCATACAAATTTAGGTTGGGCACTGATGGATGATTGTTAGTATATGATGATAAGGTTAATCTTCTCACAATGGGGCTCCCATTTTTGGAACTGGTTTGGGGTTATGGAAGAAATGGTACAAAATGACTCATCATGGAATTGTTCAGTTAGACGGTACATCTAGTTCAACCCCCTACAATGCAGGAATAACATATGACCAGTTTCACCCATATAAACCTCCCTGTGCCTAAAGAACTGCAACTGAACCCTTGCTCATTTATCTATTTGCCAGCTGAAATCAGTAGTGCTCAGAGTAGGGCATTTTGTGGGATATCTTTTTGAAAGATGATTTCCAGGTAGAGTCACTACTTGTCTTTTGCTGGATGGTTAAGACTCTTCTATTTGTCAAGGCATTTTTAACACACTACTTCGGTCACTAACTCATTTGAAGCAGCTATTTTCATGCTACTATTTTTGTGTATTTTTAAAAAAGTTTTTAAAACATACTAAACTTATTGTTTATCATTAGGGCTATGTGTTACTTTAAACTGTTAATGTTGTAATGCATAATTTCTGTATGTTACCATGCCAAAAATCTGTTGCTAATAAATTCTACAAACAAACAAATAAAATGGCAGTTTTTCATTTGAGTGATTAACAAGGTTATCAAATGAATGCACTAAGGTGTGAGCTCATCTTTAAGTTAACAGAACACTGGATGATCACCTGAAATCATTTATGATGTGGCATTATTTTAGGAAACACCATCTTTGAAAACTTATCTAGGTGGTCATTTATTTTAACATCGGATCATTTCCAAATTACTGGGAATGTAAGATGGATGTACTTACAGTGCCGCCCTCTGGGAACAAAGGAAGGGTAGGAATCTCTCATGACCCAGGACAAATTCCAAGCAGTAAAATCCAAAGAACGTGGAGGAATATTTGTTGGAGATTCTGGAATGTTGACACCTACCAATAAAAGAAAGAGATCATGATGCAAAAAAAATTGATATGTTAATATAAGAATAGCACATGCCAACCAGAAAAATAACAACATTCTGTTTAGTACATCTATTTAAAATTATCCTTGCAAGTGAGCATGAATAGCAATTAACCAACATTACCCAATAGTAGCAGTTCAGAGAAACTGATATGCAACTGTGAGCTACACATTCAGTGCCACATGCAAGACCAAATTACTGCTGATCACCTGTGGGGAGAGGGGTGAGCAATGCTGTCAAAACGGACAGCAATGCCCCAACTGTTCAGCGGTGCACATAAAAGCAACGACACCCCAGGCACACTGGGCAGTAGTTGTCAGCTTCCTCCCATACGAAACCTTCCCAGAAGTGAATTGGGGGAAAGTCATGCTTGTTGGAACAGAGCAATTACAATTGTTTGAAACCTGGTCAGCTTTGTAAACAGAAGTTTAATTAGCAGCACAAACTTTTCACCAATCTTGAATGTGAAATGGAAACCATATCTAACCAGAGAAAATGCCAACTTATGATTCTGTACTCCCAATTGCTATTGGGGGTTAAAATTAGAGCTGAGTCAAAGTGAAGTGGGCATGTTTTTCATGATGACTCTCATCCATGCCTATGGTGTTGTGAAATTGTTTTCAAAATTCTTTAGTTGGGTGCTCTCATCCCCACATCCTAGGGAAGGGTTTGCTGTAAGGGCTTTATTCTCTATCCTGCTATGAAGGTTATCATGATAGAACAGACATGCAATCCAAGCGTATGGCTCTCAATATGATAAAGGCTGAAACATACATGAGTGCTGATGTACAGGCACCTGTTCATGGTAGGAAAGTGAATCACAGCAATCAAGACAAGTCACATAACACACACACACCTGCACAGATGTTTAGTGGCAAATATAATTCCCACTGTTAACCACTGACTTGAACTTATAGGTAAAATACTGGAAGCCCAGATTTGCAAAATATAATTGCCAGAGTATGAAATAATATACCTCCGTTCCATTGCCATCCACAGCCAGGAAGTTAAAAGTAATATTTACTTTTTTTCTTTCCATGGGGAAGGAAAACTAACTCCAGCACAGAACTGCAGGCAATATCATCTGGCTGAAGTAGCAGATTCTTGGCATGAGGTCTGACCTCGGAGCATTTCTCACTTGTTACTTTATTTTTAGCCTCTGGAGAGTTGGCTCATAGAGCAGGTACCTTCACACCCTGCTGAATTTCAGTGTCACAAATTAGAATGTTCGGTATAAGCCTTTGGGGATTATCATGTCCCAATGACCCCACATCAGCTGCAATGGTATATTTTCATCTCTATCCACTCCAAACACCTGCCAGGCCAGCATGATTCTGAAAGTGTGAGATTAGCACTTCTGCTGCTCTGATCAGGAAAGCAGGTAAACTCAACAGAAAACAGGGGCACAGAACGCAGGCCATGTCATGGAGGCCTTTTACTCTTAGCTCCTACATTTTAATAGCTTGTGTTTGACAGCTTAATTTTTTCTTTTCATGTGTAAGTAGGAAATTGAAACTGGTAGAAAACCAGCCTGATTGCAGCAGAAGGCTAGTCCTCACATTCTCACATAACTCCTATTGGCTTCATGAGGAAAATTGCAGCAGTCTGCCATCAGAACAATTCAACATAAAATTGTATTTTGGTCTTTCACTTCTAATCTCTTGTGTCTCCTGCTAAGCTGTTCTCTGTGCTTGGAATGACCCCTATCGAAACTGCTCTGCCTTAATATTGGTTCAGTCAGCCACCAATCTACACATACGCCCTTTACCTGCCAGAAAACCAGGTATATATATACACACAATGCCATGCACAGCAATGCCAGCCAACCGCACGGCAAACCCAAAACTCCCACACCCCACCTCACTCCCAGTGCTAAACCTTGCTGATATATTCTGCCTAGAAAGCAGGCAAGGTGTCATAACACAGAGAGGTACAGTGATAGCATGGACTCAGAAGCCCAACCAGCAGCAATTCTTCCCCAAACACCCATGGCCTGTGTTATCATTAAGCCAACTAGACAGCCACCTAGAACAGACCTCAGAGGGGTGCAGCATAGGGGCATAGTTTCATATAGATTAGTTTTTGTTATATCTTATAACTTTCTGATAATGTGGTTGTGAGTTTATGGGCAGGGTTAGGCTGTATGATGTCTGAGCCCCTCTAATTCATTGATCCAGGAAAGGTTAAAATATTATATTAAAACCTTATCCTACTGTTCAAGTAGCCAGGAAAGAGCCATAATGGCCCCTAAGCATGAAAAAAAAAATGTGCAGAAGTTGTTTGCAATGAGGAATGGCAACTGTCACAGCAAATAACAAACTTCATGAAGATTATGTGACAACATTACTCCCAGATATTCCAGGGCTTCATTGCAATAGTCCCACAAGACTGAAAGAAAATGCCTCTGAGTGCTCCCAAAATAATCCAATGAAAAATTATTTTTCTGGATATTCTGCGGTTGGAAAAATGCTTTCCTCCCCCCCCCCTTCATTGTGTATCCTCTGGAGATGCAGGACTCTAAGTCAAAATATACTGAGGAACTTTAACTCTGGTTGGAACATGCAACTACCCTTCCTGGCTCCCTGGTTAAAGGTACTTTATCACTTTTCTGCAGCCATACTAACCTTTTAAATAAATGAATGAATTACAACGGAAGGCTGACGGCTCAAATTTTAGTAGCCGGGAGTTTGGCAGGGCACATTAAACCATGAAGAGAAGGCATGCTGAACCTCTCCAAGCTTTTTCATTTAAATTCTGCTTTAATAACTATGGCCATTTTTGACATTCCTGCCTAAAGGACAACTTAGAGCCAAATACTGCTCTCAGATACTCAGAGACTGGACTTGAGAGGAACCTTTCAATGGTATGCTTATATGATGCAACATATAAGCAAGGGATGTCTAAACAACAAGAGGTGTGTAATTCAGGATTGCCTGCAGAATTATGTATGTCCTTTAGCTGCTACGCCACCATCCAACTGCAGCTCCTTTTCTCCTTCCCCTCATCACAGCCCACTTCATTTGTCCCCTTCCAAATGAACTTCAATGCCAGAGTGGCTAAATTGAGTATGAAAAAGTCACTGCTTTGTTTTTTCAGAGTTCTTCATGCTAAGAAATGGGAGGTCCTTGTAACATCTCTGGTCAGTTTTGGGCACTAGGCCAGGTCAAGGAGCTTTGACAAGTCCCAACCCCTGCTGCTGACCACAAGACAATTAATTCAGGTCAGAGTTTCCCAAACTTTCTGAAGTTTGGGGAAAATTTTCACTCTTCTGGCTCAAAAGGTTTAGTGTAAAGGGTAAATGAAACCTACCCATGTTTCTGGAAGAGTTCTGAGCATGTCTGCTTCATGGGAAGCTAATCGTGCAGTAACCTTGCACTGAAAGTCTTTATGTTACCTCATCACATCTAATGCAAAGATGTGGTAGAGCTGCCTAGCCCCAGCAGGGAATGATGGGGACAGAAGCAAAGCCTGAGCACAAAACTGTGCAGAGATGCAGTGGGCAAAAGCTCCTCTGAAGGCCTATGTACTTTGAGCACTCAGATGCCTTCATTTTAAAAAGAAAAAAATCATTTCTCACAGCACAACAGCAGTCTCCTTATGATGCACTGGTGTGCCTTGACCTGCGGTCTAAGATTTACTGATGAGGCCTAATCCTGAATTCTAAATGTGCAAGCAATTTGCATTTTCCTCAAGAATGCAAGTGCCTTTGGAGCACAGATCCCCATGCCACCAACATCAACATGGGGATATTTCTGTGAGTAAATGATAAAACTTCAGGGGATGCAAAGCTGCCCTGAATGACAGGGGTTTGGGAATGCAGAACATTTAAATAATTCAAACCTATTGTTAAAGCCTTTTGCATATTCACACAAATGGGTGCCTAGAATATGTTGAAACTTTTCAAATGAATACTGTCAAAGAAGGAGGCGATATAAGATCATGTTTCGAAAAAATTCAGTGGTGGTTACGGCTAGCAACCCACCAACTCCCATTGTTTCCAGAAAATGCAGGTAGTGGGTACCTGTCATATCTCGACAGGAATGCAGAAAAAGGGGCAGTCACAGTCAAGGTCCCATTCCAAGTTACTGTGATGTTCTTGATCTTATCTCAAACACTAAATTCACTAGATGCACAGATACTGAAACAATTTAAAGGGTTTGATCCTCAACACCAAAGACCATAGAAGCAAACTCTTGCAGATTTTGAAATGTGGAGACACTTTATTATATGCTGTAGGTCAGAGCTCAAAACATTTTTCTATATCAAAACAAAAGGTCACTGGGAAGTCCCAATGAAATGAATGATAAGGTTCTGGATGTGCTATTGTATTTACATACAGGTGAACATACACACATGAAGTTTTCTAGTAGAAAATGTACTATACTGCAAGTTTATCTTACTACTGCACTCTAAGAACTGCCTTAGCTGTTTGTATGATCAAGATAAAAAACAGCATAGCATGTTGAGTCCCTGGATATGAAAAGCAATTTATCCAGAATGTAGCTGCTAGACTGGTGACTGGGAGCAGCCACTGAGACTACATAACACTGGTCCTAGAAGATCAACATTAGCTCCCAGTATGTTTCCAAGCACAATTCAAAGTGTTGGTGTTGACTTTAAAAGCCCTACATGGCTTCTGCCCTGTATACCTGACTGTGTCTTCACCCACATTGTTCAGCCCAGACAGTGAGTCCAGCACTGAAGGCCTTCTGGCAGTTCCCTCACTACAAGAAGTTAAACTTCAGGGAACCAGGCAGATGACTTTTTTTGGTAGTCATATCCTGCCTGTGGAATGCCCTCCAGGCAGATGTCAAAGAGTTAAACTATATACATTTTTGGAAACATTTGAAGGCAGCCTGGTTTCAGGAAGCTTTTAATGTCTGATGTTGTTGTTGCTTCTTGTATTCTGTGGTTTTATAGTTTGTTTTTAATCTGTGAATCACCCTGAGACCTCCAGTATAGGGCAGTATATAAATTCAATAAACAGCAGCAGCAACAACAACATTTCTGCTGGAAGTTGCCCAGAGTGACTGGGGCAACCTGGTCAGATTGACGGGGTATAAAAATAAATTATTAGCGGGAGTAGGAGTATCATGAGTATTATGAGTATCCTTGGCTCTCTGGAGAATAGCAAAAATACTTTAAGTAATAATGCTTTAGTGTACAAAGTGATCACTTAAATTATCTTGGTATTTCTTACAACAACCCTGTAAGGTGGGTCAGTGTTATTCACCTCATATTGCATTATGAGAGCTGAAGCTCAGAGAATGTTCCTTCTCCAAGGCCACCTGCTGGAGTCTGAGAGGAAACGAAGGTGTGGATCAGAGATAACAATAGCAGCCGATGGCGAACCTCACAGTCAAACCACACTTATGAATCAAGTATTTTTGTTTGCTTGTTCTGCAAGTTTAGAGAACGTGTAGACAGCATTTTGAAAAATTGTATTCGGGAGGATGCCTATTCCCAGCTATTGAAGACCAAGAACAAAACTTTTGTAAAACAGCAAATTTGGCCAGAGCAAAACTTCACCTTATTTCTAGGCACTGCTGCAGGTTCATCCTTTGGGTAATGTGTTTCTGCCAGGTAGGATACCAAGGAAGCAGGCATTTTTCAAAGCTCTAAAGTGCCATAATAGAATTGTAGTTTCAAGATTGTAGGTCAAATTCCACTCGGTTGCATACTGAGCTTGGGGGATATATTGCAAAATTACTCTCAAACAGTTGTTTGAATAAAAGCCAGGAATTCATCGTAGTAGTAATTCAGGGCCTCTTTATTCATTTTCCACACGAGCGACTCTAAGAATGGATGCAGAAAGCAGAACTCTTACAAGTATACTTCAAAAAGCTCAATTACAAGAGTCTAAGTAGGTCAGGGGTACAGAGTTTCTGCCTTTGGAACAAAAAATGAGAGCCTCTAATTATTTCCTTACAAACACCCTATGGGCCATATTTAATTTAGCTCCACTGTGATTTTGGTACGACTCAGGCCCATCTTCTTGGCTAGACCTGCTCTGCCAAATCCATAGATTCCTTCTCAGAAGCAGTTTTCATAAGGCCCTGATTAAGCAACAGCCCAGTTACTTCCCAAATAGTTTGCTTAAAGGAGAAAGGTCTAATCCAGGAGGGAGGAACAGGCTACAGTGGTACCTCAGGTTAAGTACTTAATTCGTTCCGGAGGTCCGTTCTTAACCTGAAACTGTTCTTAACCTGAAGCACCACTTTAGCTAATGGGGCCTCCTGCTGCTGCCATGCCGCCGAAGCACTATTTCTGTTCTCATCCTGAAGCAAAGTTCTTAACCTGAAGCACTATTTCTGGGTTAGCAGAGTCTGTAACCTGAAGCGTATGTAACCTGAGGTACCACTGTATTCCTGGCTTTCTATTTTACTTTTTCCTGCCTTGTGCTCCATTTTGTCACTACTTGCTGAGAACTAATGACTCTGTGAGCCCATTTTACAGTAAGCGTGCATCTCTGTGCATGCAGCAAATAAATGCCTGTATCAACACTCGGGCCCTTCTCTGATAGTCAATGTGGAGTGATGTAATATGCATGGAGGTGAGGGACAGAACTGCATTCAGCAGACCATGAGAACAGACTCTAGAAATATACCTACTGTGTACACATACATGCCCAGTATTAGCTGACTCTCTGATCCTTTGCATGCATACCCATGTATGGTATGTTCTCAAAGTCTTCTGTGAGCACAGAAGGAAGGAGACAGACCCTTGTGGAGACACATAGAGCATGACGGGGGATGCACTTCTCTTTCCCAGTCTAGTTTTTCCTGCCCCTGCAGCCAAAAGAAGAGCTTTGCTGTTGGTTCAGACCAAAGACCCATTTAGTCCAGCACTGTGTTGTCACAGTGGCCAACCAGATCACAGAATCATAGAACTGTAGAGTTGGAAGGTATCCCAAGGTTCATCCAGTCCAACCCTCTGCAATGCTTATAGATATTTCCATGGACGCCCATGGAAAACCCCACAAGCATAAGATGAGCACAACAGCACTCTCCAACTGGTCATACTGGTAAGAGTAGCCATTGGTACTCTTATCTTATATGAACCTCTTTATATACCTCTCTGCAAATTTTGCAGGGTGTGTGTGTATGTGTGTCAGTTTTACAAGTTTCAGACTGGCTCTCCAGTATGTTCCATGCTTTTTCTACTCTTTACCCCCTGAAGACCGTGGGCCATTTCTGAGTTAATCTGAGGGGAGCTTGGGAGAGCTCATCCATCTCAATAGTCACCTGACAAACAAGCTGGCTACATGGTTGGCCTTGTCTACGAACTCCCAATGGAAAGTCACAATTCAGCCACATTTCCCCCCACTTATTTCAATGAGAGGGGTAAAAAGCATGCTTAATTCTGCTGTGTTGAAATAAATGGGGTGGGAAAGTGCTGGATTTTCCTCTAGTTTGGTTGATTCCTGTACTAGTTTGGCTTTGCCCGCTGTCCTAGCAGGGTGCATAGCCTCAGACCAAATATTCTCTTTTCCTTTTCCAAAATGCTCAGTGACAACCCATCACTTCATCTTTTCCAGTTGGAAAACATGTTAAATAATGTATTACGTTACAATGATTTTATGTCACACTCTGAAAGCTTGATGAGTGCAAATAAACAGTATTCTGGGTGTCAGAAAATCTGTATTGAACTCTTGCCGAGAAGGAGGAATACAGGTAGCAATTAGTAGGTGGTAGTAGATGCCAAGATGTTTCTTGAGGCTTGAATGGAATGTACTTTTGGAAACATTTACAGTGACTGACACTGTTGACTGACTATGATCAGCCTGAAAAATTATTTCGTTAGGCCTCGTAATGCTCAGGAGCATGCTCTCCCCTCCAGAGCCCCAAGAGAATTAAACATAAATTCTAACAGCTTGTAAATGCTTTAGTATTCCACTTGCCCAAACCCCAGTTCTTGCCAAAGCCTGGACTTCACATAAGGGAGCGTGAAACACCTTTGATCCTCTTTTTCACAATTTGTGCTGTGCTAATGTTGTTAATAATGCCAGCTACTACATGGAAGAGACAGCCAAATCTACATTCCCACCAATGTTAGCTTGATATTTTCATTACAGATGACTATAGAAAATCCAGATTAAAGGCTTTGAATCTGCTTTTAGTTTCCTTTAAAAATGGAGGAGGGAATTGAAAGCATCAGATAGCATCAGCAGTACTGTGGAAATGTTGTAAAAGTACATAACTATTTCCTCCCCATGCCTTTCTCCAGTCTAACTTTCCCCCAGAGACATTACTATTTGCCCTACGGAGGGAAAATAACCATAGATGCATGTTTTCCCCAAGCAGGGATAGGAATAGGATCTGGGGGCACCATTTTAAATGGGAAAATGATACAGGGCTAAAGGATTTACCCACTGATCCTGGCACCATAATGCCAATCCAGTTTGAGATGTTAAACAGCATAGGTTTTAAAGATAAGGAATGTTAAGAAGAGAGTGCTTAGACACTGAAGTTGTCCATCAACAATTAACACCTGGGCAGCAGAACGAGCAGGCACAATGGTCAACATTCCCCCCACTATGGCAAGATGTATTGCATTTATATCTGAAGTAACGAAATTGGGCAGATTCAACTAGCCTGTTCTGACAGCGGGAGCCCTGTGCAAGGTCTCCCACTTGTGGTACAGGGCTTCCCCCGTAGGTTCTGGAGGATCAGTGCATGGGAGGGGAAGGAAAAGGTAATTCCATCCAGCAAGCCGAAATGCTTGGGTTGATGGAACAATTGCCTTGGAATGACATTGAATTCCATCCATTATTTCTAAATTTGCATCCATACAAACAAAAAGCATGTGTAAAAAAAGTAAGCAGCCCTTGGTTCCTTTGGAGGAAGGGTGGGGTATAAAACAACAACAACAACAACAACAACAACAACAACAACAACTCATGCAAATCTTTATCCTGTCTGTGATGATGCATAAGTGGCTACACTTAATTGTTCATATTATTATTATTATTTTAAATGCTGGGAGGGTTTTAAAAAATATAGATTATTCCCACAGCTGCCATTAATCTACAGTTTGAATTGTACAATCCCCAAAATTGCACCTAATACTTCTCAGTGATGTCTCCATTGGAGAATAAGCAGCTGAAGGGTGAAAGATTTCCAGGCTTCCAGGAAATATGATGGCTGCCGATGCAAAAGAAAAGCAGCCATGGGACCTTTAGAAATCAGAACAAAAATGTATCAGGCATGAACTCTCTCTCTCTCTCTCTCTCTCTCTCTATATATATATATATATATTTGTGCACAGCAGTTCAGAACAAATCTGAACTTTTAAAAAATCCTTCAGTAGGCCCATTAAACCTAGTAGAAAGTTTAAAATGACCACCATATATATTTATTTCATATATGAGAGAGATGTTTTCTTTTATTAGCTCTGCTCCAGCACAGATCCAAAAGGGGGATTTCAGAAACTTCAGGCCTGGTCTGAGTCAGTTTATTAGGAAAGAGGTTTTTTTTTATTGCACTACTCATTGTCTCCCTGTGGATATATAGATTGATGCTGTTTTTGTCTCTTTTGTTTTCTTCCTCAGATGCAATGTATTCCGTGCTCTTATGGTGTGTTTTTTTAATCTCCAAAGTCAAAATACGCCCCCCCCCGCCCATGCTCATCCTACCCCCATGTGAAAATAGTGCACATCTTTTTACAATCAACAATGAATGCAGCCCATCAAGCACTGCGATGGTGGGCCCCTATGGATTCCAGGCATGTCGAACTTACCCAGAAGCCATGCTTGCTGGATTGATTCCAACATATGTCTCGTTCTTTGTTGTGGAATTGTAATCACAAAAAGGTATCAGACAGTATTCCAGAAATCCATGAGCTTTCTATTTACTACAACACTCTTGAGTGTGCTTTAACAATTACATGTGCAAAGCAGCCCAGGTTGTTATGTACAAGGGAGCCACACAGGATGCGGGACATGGGAAATTCCAGGGAGATTAATGCACTATTGTTAATTATGATCATCATCACTTTAAGAGGTGGGACTTGTTACGGACAGCGGCTGGAATCAGCATGATCAGCAATGTTGTGATAGCTCTTTTGACCCAATACACACAAGGGGGAATGCAGTGGTACTTTTTCTGTTTTCACTTTTAGATGCTAGAGGAAGATTGGGAGGGATGAAGCACTATGGGAAAATTAAACTTAAAACTCAGAAACAGTTTTGCAATGACTCTGCCAAAAGAGCATGGATACACTGAGCACATGCACATGTTCATAATGTATGCCATGAATGCCTTGGGCCGAGGGAATATTTATGTGTTAATACAGATATGGTATATGTGGATGTCAGGGAACAGCCATCGGCTCAGAGGTGAGGAATAGAAGGGCAGTTGTGCTACAGGGAGCCTCTGAAAATCTTGCGAAGCAGTTCCTCTTCCGGGGAGGGGGAAAGCCCCACCTCTAGTGGGGGAGAGGTGCAAGGACCAGAGGATGCTGGTGGGAGCCTTGCCCTCCTGGGCAAGCCGGACAGGAGGGAAACATGCCCTTGCCATCGCCCATCCTGTGCAGTAGCCTAAGGCGCAAAGAGGGAAGGAGAAGGTTGGGGGTAATGAAACTCTTATGTTGGGGGAGGTCCAAAAAAGACCACTCCCGGATTCTGCTAGCGATTCAGCCAGAAATGAGCTTTGGAGTTCTTCATTGTAAATAGTTTGCACCAAAATAAAACCTGTAAAACACAGGTTTGGAGTCCTGCCTGGTTACTCTTGAGCAACTGCAACAGTCATCTGACAGTGGAGAAGTTTGATATGATCACTCGCAAGTGCCCTGTCCTGCAACGCACAGCCTGGTCAGCTCCCTAGTTTCCTGTAGAGCTGTGGGCTATGAAGCAAGTAGGGTGATGGCTAAAACCAAGTGGCAAGTTAAATAGCAACTATGACTTAACTCAAGCAAGGAAACATTTTTGCTTCTATTTTTTGGCAATGATGGCAGCAAAGCAAGCTCACTTTTCTGCCACCACTGAATGCTCAGGGAGCTGTCCAGCAGAGCATTTTTTTGGGGGGGGGGAGGTGAATGAGTTTTTAAGAACAGACACAGGAAAGGGTGTTCTGGGTGGAATCCTCGGAAGCCTGCTGTGACAAATTTGAAAGGCGCTGTGAGGGTAAAGTTGCTCATATGCCTTCTGAACTTGATGCGGGTAGTGATGGTGATACAGATCCAGTGGAGGTGTCCAGAATATCACCTAGTCATTTTGCTTGGGAATGGTTTCAGTCAACGCAGCCCAAAGATGTGGATACTGTCCTTGATGGATGGGTGCCAGCTACCTGAATTCTTAACCCTTGCATTTCTTTCTTTATCTCGGTGACATTTGGTAGCATTGACCATGGAATCTTGCTGGACCAGCTTGGTGAGGTGAGAGTTGGGGGCACTTTGATAGGGTTGGTTTCAGAAAAGGATGTTGGGTGTCTTCTGTTTGGCTTCATAGCACTCGTGCTGTGAGGTCCCACAAGATTCCATCTTGTCCCCCATGTCCTTTGACTTCTGAGATCAGAAGCTGGCTGCTTCTTGTAGCAGAGGATTTGAAGTAATAGGCCATCAGTATATTAATGGCACTCAGCTCTATTCCTCATTGTCCTTTGAGTCAGGTAAGGTTATACAAGTGCTGAACTGGTGCTTGGATTTAATAACAGGCTGGATGGGACCAATACACTGAGGCTGAATCCTAACAAAGCAGAGGTGCTGGGGGTGATTGGTTTCAATTCCCAGGAATTAGTTGTGCAGCCTGTTGTGCATGGAGTTGAAGTTCCCTTGAAGCTTGGAGTTCCTCTGGTTGCAGCAGTGTCACGCAAGGCCATTGTGCCCTCAGTAGTGAGGAGTGCTTCCTGCATCAGACCAAAGTCCCAACTGGTCCAGCATTCTATTCCCACGGTGGCCTGCTAGATGCTTATGGGAAGTCTGCAAGCAGGATAAGAGCACAACAGCACTTCCCTTTTTATGTTCTCTAGCAACTGGCATTCAGCAGCATAATTCCTCTGATGCTCAAAGTATTGCATAGTCATCATAACTAGTAGCCATTGGAAGCTAATCCTCTTCTGAAGCTGTTGAAGCTGGTGACCATCTCTACATCTCGTAGGTACAAAACTCAAATCTCTTTCCTTTTTCCCTGGCCAAGTTTAAACAGCAAAAATGTCCTTGCAACTCTCCTTGTCGCAGTGGCTTTATTACAAACCCCATACTGGCAGATGAGTGGGACATATTCCAGAAGTCTGAAGTAGCTGCCTAATGGTCAGCTTAACGAGCCATTGTTGCCACTGTGAATGATCCAGCTACCAAGTCTACTTACTGCAGGGGCTACGTGATTAAGAAAGCATGTCAGGAATGCTATCTGCAACCTGTTTAATTTCTAAAAACTGAAAACATTCAGACCATTAAAGCTAATGCCACAGAATGCTCCGAAGTTCCATTATATATGCACAATGGAAACAAATTATGATAGCTGTAGGGTACTGTACTTTTGAATTTCTTGCCTTTTGTGTGTATTGCCATTTATTAGAGTCATTAGGGTTTGGGGCTGAGAAATACCTTGGCACAAAGATAATGAACTCACAAGATGTTTCTAATGCAGAAAGAATACTGGGCATTTGTTAGCAGGAAAGCTGTATTACCCCTAGAAACAGCCAAAGAATGAGATTACTATTTCCATCTAAAATCCAGCTGTCTTGGCAGTAACAATAAAACCTTGTTCATATTCCCTTGACTGGGAAGGATGCCAGTGTGCTTATGTTGTCTGTTTTCACTGCAATATTTCTGCTTTGCTTAAGGTAAAGGATATCATCTCTGGCTACAACCCTAGGAAATTTAAATACATAGGAGCATTTCTCATGAAAGTTTTGTAAGTGTTCCTGAAATGAAGGCCATAAAACACCTGAGTAAAACATGAAAAGCTCTTATCTTCACACAGATAGGCACCTCGGAACTGACTGCAAATGGAAGCTGTAGACGAGAAAATTACAGTACCTCATCATTTTGTTTTCAAACTGAAAAGGGGGGGTTTATAGGAGAGAGATAAGAAATATTGGGAGATCTCTCTTAGATACACTACAAAATGCAGGCCACAACATTCCTTTTCCTCAGCTTGTAGGCTGCTGCTGCCAACCCATCTTTGTGGCTCTCCAAAGATAAATCTCTGCACCGGGCTTTTTTAGGGGATTAGACAGCCTCACTCATTTATCCAATTCTCATACTTCTTATACTTGGCATCTCAACCAAATACCTGCCCGGTTATGGTAACAGAGAGGCTGGTGTTGGCATCATGCTGTGCTCATAATTCATATGGTTTTGACTGTACCTATGGTCCTTTTCTTTCTTTCTTGCATATCTCTGCCAACCTTAGATGCAGAAAAGACTACCATGTAGTGATGCCATAAAGACAACACCTCACAGAGGTGGGGAACCTAGTGCCCCCCAGATTTTCTTGGGCAACACATCTCATCATTTCTTAACATTGGCAATTCTGCTGGAGGTTGATGAGAATGGGACAGAATTTGGAGCACAAAATGGTTCTTCTCCGCTCCAGCAGAGTGCATTGGGGATTATTTTCAGGGCTACTCTACTAGGTGTTATTCTGCCCCTTGTCAAATATTCTTATTTGGTTTCATTGACACTTACAGCTCTCCCAGAACACCAACAAAGTTTCAAGCATCTGTTGTTTTTTAAAGTGAATTTCTAAACACATGTTGTTGTTGTTGTTGTTGTTGTTGTTGCAAAAAGCAAGCGTACTTTATGTGGGCTTCCTTTAAAGATAATTCAGAAACTTCAGTTAGTACAAAATAGAGTTGCCAAATGATTGATTGGGTTGGGGCTAAGCATTCAGAGAATACTATGCTGATATTACATCAGCTCTATTGGTTACTTGGTTGCTTCCACGTCCAATTTAAATACTGCTGTTAAAGCACTAAACTGTTTTGGGCTTTTTGAAGGGCTGTGTGCAGCCATATGAACCTTATTAGGACTTGAGACGAAGAGGCCAGGCCCACAGGACCATGGGGACAAGGGACAGGGCCTTTTCACCAATGGCCTCAAATCATGAAATGCCTTCTCAAGGGATGTATGTTTAGCTCCTTCAATGCTTGCTTTTAAATGAACCTTACAATGCAATCCTAAGTGGGAGGGGGAGTGAAGGTGGGGAATGAAGTGCTGGACAATCTGGCCCCTCAAAAGTTCTACCCACTTCTGCAAGTCAGCAGGACATGGGAGCAGGGGAAACATGTTTCTCTCCATTCACAAATAGTTGTTTTTCCCCTTAATTTTCCCTACCCCAAGTGAAACCAGTGGGGAATCATCTACAGCAGCTCAAGTCTGCTGTTAGTGACAAGCCTGATCCTGAGGACCATCAGAAGAATGAAGGAGCTTTGGATCCAAGAAATTCAAAGTCCCTCTTGCCCTGCCTTCATCTGACCCCTTGAATCCACTGTTTTGGAATCTAATCCTATCACTGGAAAACTACCACTGGTGGTTAGGGATGGGAGCAGTGGTGGATTTACAGGGAAGTGCAATATGCACAGAACTAAGTTCCAATTGGCTGAGGGCCCTCCAAGGATACCTTTGAAATATGACTACAAACAATGAACCGCCATTGCTGAATTTCAGTATTTTCAATTGTTGCATTGTTTATACTCTTTGCTGACCAGATTCTCTTTACAGATTCCCATTAAAGTGATTACTATCTGTTGATGCTACAGCCACTCCCCACCCCCTTTACATTTTGGTGGAAGAATAGCTGTGAGTCGATGTATCATGTGGCTGACTGGCAATGAAGCATTGTTAGCCCTACTCAGACTATAGCAATTGAAATTAATGGGCCTAAGTTAGTAATGTTCATTAATTTCAATGGGTCTACACTGAGTAAGACTAGCATTGGATGCAAACCAATGAGTTTGTGTTTCAAACTGAAGTTACTGTTAAGGGAGCTTCTTTTGAAATACAAAGAATCCTCACGGGGTAGGCAAATGCACTCTGTGCATGCTCATGCCATTTATTTCTGAGGCTCTGTTCAGCCAAGGCTAGGTGGTTCTGGCAAGCATGGTGGTTCTTTTATGGATTCAGAGGCAGTTAGCATGCTTATGGGTAAGAAATACAAAATTTATTAATGTACAGCAAGCATAAACATAACAAGGCACAAAGGCATCTAATCAAACAGACACATAAAGCATATTGCTATGTAGTTAGGCAAAACTAAAAGAAACACAGTGAACAGCATACCTCATGCACTTTCTGTTGCTGCCAGGGAAAATAAACCCTTACTGCTGAATTTAGTGTAGAATATACATAACTATGCATTTAGATCATTTTGTGCAACAACTGTAATTCTCACAGCTTTGAATTTACTCGTTGGCCATTTTTGTGACTTGAAGCTAAGCATTTGATCTGCTTTACTGGAGACAAAATCTGTGTGATTAGAAAGGCAATCTTTATTTCATATTGCTACTAACAAAAGAAGAATACTGAGCCTAGATAGGATGAAGAGATAATACATTTTATATATATAAAAAAACCACACCACAAATTCTATTGATTCCTTTCTTCTGTTGGTATTTACTTCATAATATTTTTAACCATTTTCACTGAGGTAGCTTGAAGCATGAAGCCATTAGTCCTATTGAAGACAACAGGATAGTTGGCTTAAAATTCTGTTTGGTTTGTGAATCTAGGTGGTAGATCTCTGAGTCTTATAAAGGGCCTGCAACTAAGCTATGACTCCAGTGGGTGGCATGGGCATTACATTATCATGTAATAATAATCATACATACACTGTGCATATGGAGGGGATATAAACAACCCCATATTTTAACATGGTGATAAGCAATTTCAACGTACTAGTTCTAAACTGCATGGAAAAAAATCTATGCACATAGGACTGGTATTACATAGCCTGTTTTCACACCTTCAATGGCAAGTGTGGATTACTGGAATTGAGTGCAATCCTGATTCCATTTCTTATTCCTTCTCCCTGCCCTGACCCCAAAGAAACATAGTTCAACCACAAAATTAAATCCCCCATCCGTAAAATGGGATCAGTAAACTTCTGAAGTTAATGTGGTGTGGTAGTCAAAGAAATTGATGGACATTTGGTCTCTCATGGGACTCCAGATTAACAAATGTTAATCAAAATATGGTAAGAACTTTGCCCAGAGTTTCACTCATCAGAACAATAAGAAAGTTAACAAGGATCGCATACAGAAGTTGGACATCCCTGGGTTTCAGTTTTTCACTTGCAGCTGTGGCTCCAGGTTCAAGTCCCTGCTTAACCCCAGAGCTGATGGCCTCTGGTATGTTGCTGTTTCCCACTTGAAGTGACCTCACAGTTATGAGGCTAAAGAAGATAATGCACTTTGTGCTTTAGAAATGATTAATGATGCACTGGGGAATGTATGAGGCATGGAGTTGTGTCGATGGAATTATCTTCACTTTTATGGGTCAGCGAGGCTGCATGCAGTTGATTGACCATGCAACTCAATTTTGTACCTGCCCTGTTCAGCAGCCATTCTTCACATGTGGGTGCCTTTGATCTGTTCCCTTGAAAAAGAGCTTTAAATGAATCACTACACAAGCACTTTGACCACTAGATGCAGGAAGTAAATAGCTTTTAGCTTTGAGAAATGCGGGCCCCGCTTAGGAAAACAACTAACCAGTGTACTATTGGCAGCTGGCAGAGATTTCCTTGAGATTATTGCTTAAGAACCGTTATTTGCAAGCACCTTCCCTCATGAGGATTAGCTAGAGGAACAGCCAAGGGAGGAAGTCTCCTTAAAGAGGTTTCATCTGTCATGACAAGTTGCCTGTCCTGAAGAGACTTGTGCTGAGGCCGCATTATGATGACTGATGAGGCCGTCTGGAGCAGTTAACTCAGCCATTTGTAATCATTTCTCTTTCAGGCCTTTTGGTAATCACTTTGGGAAATTCTTTTCGAACAGCACAGAATCTAGGCGGCGGAAATGGGAGTGAAGTTATTTCACTTTTGCAGGAAGGGATTTAGACAGTCATAAACTCAAGGGGGTGAGGAAAGCAAGCTGGTTTAAAACATCCAGATATTTTGGCAAGGCCATTTATTTTCAAACTAAGTGAATGCTCTTTCTTTTTCATGCGATGGGTAGAGAGATTAGGAGGACAAATTTCATTCTTATAGATTAGAAGCATGGAGCATGGTTTATGTGGTGGGTTGTTGAGGCATTCTGACTAGTAGTTTTAAACCAGCCTTCCTCAACCTCGGCCCTTGAGATGTTTTGAGACTACAAGTCCCAGCATCCCTGACCACTGGTCCTGCTAGCTAGGGATCATGGGAGTTGTAGGCCAAAAACATCTGGAAGACCGAGATTGAGGAAGCCTGTTTTAAACTATATTCTCGATGTTCACTCTCCTCACCTGACTGTTAGTGTCAACTTCCTTAGTTCACATCCTCCTTTGGTTGGTTCACTACCAACTTCCACCCTTCCAATGGCCATAGCCCAGTTATTCTCAGCATGGTCAGTCCTACCATTAGGCAAAGTGAAGTGGCTACCTCAAAGAGCTGTTTTTGTGTGCCATAAAAGGGCAAAACGTTGTTAATTGTTAAGTTTATTTTTAATGTGTTTTACTGCCAAGGAGGGGGCGAAGCACTTGTGAGATTTTCTGTCTCATTTGCCAAAGTAACTTTGGCATCCTTGTAAACTACAGACCTGGACTCAGGAGGGGTGGGGTGGGATTTGCAGTTCTACCTCAGACAGCAAAATGTCTTTGCCTGGGTCTGGTGCCCAGTTTCTTTCCCAGTCATCTTGTTCTTGGTTCCTGTCTGTGAAATGAACCTCCCCACTCCCTTCAGATGTATCCGATACAAAAAAAAATCCAGCTTTGCATTGGTTGTGTGACAGAAACAAGAGTTGTGATCTAAGGAAGCAAGGCATTCGAATGGTAGAGCTGTACACTCAGGATGGAGCCATGTTTGATGTTGTCACTGTAGGATGTTTCACCACCAAAGATACGCAAGTCACCAGCATTACTGACTAGGTATTAGCTGAAATTACTCTTTGTATTTCCTTAGTGCTGAAACTGGGGGGGTGGGGGTGGGGAATGTATCTTTTTTGGAAGATGGTTTCCTTTTCCTTTCCACACACCCCCTTGACTTTTGACAGGCACTACCTTTATGAAACAAAAAACGGTTTTCCATGCAATAGATACTTTTAATACAACAGAAACCTAAACTTTCAACAGAGTATCTTCCTCAGAATATTTTTCTCAAGGACAGCATGTTAGAACTTTTCTGCAAGCTTCAAAAGGATCTAATAACACTACCTATACAGGCCATAAGGTAGATATACCTACCAGACGAACATATTTTTCTTACATTGTTTGGAATGACAGGTATAAATAAAGATGCATGTGGGAGTGTCATGTAATAATCTTTTAAGCAGCATAACATACCAAATCCAGTGTAAAACCTCTAGTTTGTTATAAATCAATTTCACATAATATTGCATTTATTAATTAAAAAAACAAAGAAATAAAATGATGATTCAGGTTCATTATTTCAACTGAAGCTCTCTTCTAGTGTCTCAAGGCACCACTTAAAATCTTCTGTGTTAATCAATTTGCATACTACTGCTGTATCGGCCTGTATCTAGTGTGCCGCCAATATAGCATGCTGTATCTGGTGTGGTAAGATGCTATTTGTCATCACTTAGAGCTGGAAACATGCTTTGAAAATCTATTTATTTGCTGCTTCTGTTCAGAAGCGTGCCAGACAATCTCTTTCTTGACCTTCAGATGCACACAGGAAATAGAATTTAGACCCAAAAACAGCTGGTTCAATTCCATTCTCTTGCCAGCAGTAGGCCTAGCAGTGCAGCTGGCTGCCTTCTTTTGCTTGTGTTCAGCTGGAAGCCACAGCAGCACCTCAGGCTTACTACTGATGGAAATGAATACACAGTCCACATCCCTTCCAGTTTTGGTCAAGTAACCTAAAGTGAGGAAGGTGGTAAGGCCAGGCTACAGCTTCATTTCTATGGATTCAGCTGAAAAGAGCAAAGTGACAGAAAACTTGTTGCCCAATCAGAAGAAATACAAGCACATAAAACAAATATCAAGGCAGGCAGGGGGGATAATAATAATAATAAAATATGTTGTGGGTACCCTGCCATTCTGAAGGCTAAAAAGAAGCAGGCAGGCCTGGTCTACAAACACAATATAGGAGCTGGTAGTCTCCTGAGGTGGCAGAATGGACTGCTTCATTTCAGATGGGGATGCCATTTTTAAATGTTTCCTTTCATTTTTTTTTAAAACCCCACTTCCTACAACTATATACCATATAACCAACTTTTACTTCACACTTTTCCCAGCAAGTGCTTACCATCACTGTTCTGAAGACTACAGCAATTATGTAGCCTCTGGGCTAATCTATGTGGTTTCTCACCCCAACTGAACTGTTTAATAAGCATTTATGTGGCCAATTCAAACTTGCTATATTGTTTTGCAGCACACTAATACATTTGGTTACATGTCATGATGTTCTCATTAGAAGTCAACATATACTTCCTGAGGAGATAATTGCAACAATGCTAAACATAAAAAAAAACCTCAGCTCTTTCAATTTAGAAACCACTAACGTCAGGTAATGTCGTTCTATGAAAGAGAAGAATCCCTCACACTGCTACTGAAGCAAAAAATAGCCCAGTCCAAAATAAGACATTTATTAAATGAGATCTTGGCAGAGGAAACAATATGATGTATATTATGATCCCCACGATAATTTGATAACTATAGAAGGAATGTTGTTTTTCAAGTAAAAAGGCTTTATCAAAGCCTTTTGATGAAAACCGAAGGAACACAGAAATAAACTGAAGGCACACTAATAACTAGGCTTTTAATAAGTCTGCTGCTTGCTTAAACTAAAGAGGCGGGGAATAAGAGCTAGGATTTTTTATGGATGCTTTTAAAGCTATATAGCTAAGATTAATCAGGGTACCCTGAAGAATACTGAATAGGTTATAAATTCCCCCACCAATCCTCAATAATTCAAATAAAGTTTCTTAATGGAGTGTAGTCATTTTGAATCTGTAGCCAGTACCAGTTTGAGGGGGCCCAGACCACCAATGTCTTCAGGTGGGGCGCCTCATGTCAGTGGGGGCTTGCCTGGCAGTCGCTGCAGGGTCCTGAGCAACGCTGGGCAGTTGGATCAACTTTTAAATTTTTGCATAGTTTTCCAGAGTGAGAATAGACTCAGGAAGTTAAAATGGGGGCTAGATTCAACCACCTGCAGTTGCAGTGTGTGGGCGGGAGTTAAGAGGGACTCAGGGCAGGCCCAAAGATTCCAGTTATACTTGTATTTGTTTACATGGGGGCTGATGGAAGTGCAGGTGCTGGCCTTGTTGTGGAGGTGCTGGCCTTTACAAACACTTAGCACCCCTTAAAACATCTAATTTAATTAATTAATTTTAACTTTTTTTAAAAAAAACCAACAACACTCATGCCTCATCTGAAAAATTCAACGCAACTAACTAGTTAATATTCCAGAGGAATGTTTAAATATAAAACAATTTCCAAGTTGAACTCAGTCACAAAACTTGGGAGATTTATTTAACACAGTTTTTAACTTAATGAAACCAACTTTTTAAACACTGGAACCCTCCATAAATATTTAAATTCCAGATGATAAAAGAAAATTTAAATTATTTACACAATTCCCTAATTTTGAGTTAGAATAAAATACCAAAATAAAACCTGTCATTTTATTTCAGCAGCAGACATAATAGTTTCAAAAGGAAGAGCCATCTTACACCTCTGCATTGGGGAAATATTAATTTTAGGTGGGGTTTCAAGGGGTTATGAGGTTCTATCTGTATTGGGCCATATGACGGATAAGCTAAGCATACATCTACTAGCAAACTTATTTACTGCCCCTGCTCCTAAACCTGTAGCTAGCTCCCACCGAATATCCATGCAAGTTTTGTGATGGGTAACACATATTTGGAAACAGAGGTTTAAACGGCCTTTGCCAACCTGGTGTCCTCCATATGTTTTGGACTACAACTCCCATCAGCCTCAGCTAGCATTTAGAAGTGATTTAAGGTGAAGAAAGGGTCAAGCATTCTCCCTGCTGCTTTTTCCACTATAAATCTTTCCTTCCCCCAGCAAAGCTGTTTTTTTCTAGACTTGCTTCTGTCTGTTTGCTTGTGTGTAATGTGTAGTTAAGCCCTTACTCTGAGCAACAACTTTGTAGGGTGCTCCAAGGGCAATTATGCTTGGACTGATGATGTAGAGAGCTGGTTTTACTTCTTTTTTATTATTAATTTAGCAGTAGCAGGGTTTCAGATCCAGTTTTCAGGCTCTTTGGAAATCTATATCAAGACTTGCGGTTTGGAGAATGCAAAACAAGGCAGACAGGTAAGCTGTAATGAGGAGACAGGGACTAATGACCACTTGCATAACCAGGCAATAGTTAGAGACTTTCTAGGGCCAAATGAAGCATAATTGATCCCTTACCATTAGCTCTTACTGAGCTTACAGCAAAATTAAGGCATTCTGATCTGTTTGTGTGGTAGTCAACTGAACAAATGCTGCAGTTCCCAAACTATAATGACACAGAGGATAGGTTTGGATGCTAGAGTTTCTGGCAATTTGCCCCGTATCATAAAAAGCTTTATATAAAAGGAGCGTCTCCACCCCCATCGTTCTGCCCGGATGCTGAGGTCCAGCGCCGAGGGCCTCCTGGCGGTTCCCTCATTGCAAGAAGCAAAGCTACAGGGAACCAGGCAGAGGGCCTTCTCGGTAGTGGCGCCCGCCCTGTGGAACGCCCTCCCATCAGATGTCAAAGCAATAAATAACTACCTGACATTCAGAAGACATCTTAAGGCAGCCCTGTTCAGGGAAGTTTTTAATGTGTGATATTTTAGTGTATTTTTGGTTTCTATGGAAGCCGCCCAGAGTGGCTGGGGAAACCCAGCCAGATGGGCGGGGTACACATAATAAATTAATAATAATAATAATAATAATAATAATAATAATAATAATAATATTTATGGCACCCCTGCTTTTGCCTACAATTAGTTATGAGGAATCAGCTAGACACGCATGAAGGCTGGGCTACCTTTGTCTTTTATAATTGTAATAGTGCAAAACTGAATGAGGACAGTGAGAAAACCCAAGATTGAGGGGCATGGTAGGAAAATCTGGCACTTGCATCCAGTCATGCTAGAGCTACTCCACAAAATAAAAGAAGCCATCAGTCTGCAGTGTCTATCAGACACACACCTTTCACAATGTTTTAAATTTAGTTACAGGAAATAAGTTTCTTTCAAGGAAGATTCAGCTCAGAGATGGCAGCTTTTAATCTCAAACTTTGCAGTAGTGGGCAAGTCAGAGAAGATTTCAGCTCACGAGAAAGAATAAAAATCCACCCACTTCCTTCTCAAAAGTTCCCAGTATCAACCATTACAGTGCTATCTACAGCAGCATTGAAGGCCAGTTCAATTTCTTCCTGTGTCATCCTGAAATATATGAGACCCAGTTTTTTTGTCTGTTACTATCTCAGAAGCACACCTGTTCACCAAAGATATGTTGATCAGAAATCCACTTCTGTGGTCGTAAGAACCCTCATTATCAGTAGCCACAGCCTGCTTGGATCACAAAAGCAACTCAATGTACTGTCTCATACATTTCTACACAGAAGTAAGTCCCATTAAGTTTAAAAGCACTTACTTGCAGGTCAGTGGGTATAGGATCGTTGCCTGACACAATCCTGCGGTATTTGCATTGCCTTTCTCACCCATTTTCTCTTAAGTGTGTATATTAACAGAAGGTAAACACAGATGTTCTATTAGCTAACCATTCCACCTCCACAGTATCAGTGCCCTGCCTAAATTGCTTGCTCATCTGAACATACTTTTTCTGCTTAGATCTACAGCAGCTTTTCATATTCTGCAGGATATTCAGCAAAATGAAGTTGAACCCACTGGCCACCACCACTACTGGATTTTGAGATGTCATAAATTGTAAATCTGGATCAGATAGGTGGGAAATGTGAGCTGACAACTTGTGCCAGTAGCATTCTACAAATTACTCAGGAGTAGAGTGAATCAACATTTCACTTAGTACCATTTTGCACAACTCTGACCATAAGGCAGCATCCTATGCGCTTCCATTACGAAATAAACTTTTCAACTCTGAAATTTATCTCTGTAAGTATTGATTTATCTTTTTAGATACACAAATGGGACCTGCAACAAAATGTTGCAGTATGAAATGCTGCTGTTTAGTATTCCAATGGCACCATTTCACCCCCCCTTCCCCCTGCAGTCCATTTACTATTCCCCCACCCAGTGGTGGAGCTTCATGCTCTGGCACTGGGGGGGCAGAGAGCAGATGGGGGCAGGGCTGGTGCGCATCCCGGGGGGTGGCGCACGTCCTGGGGGCATGGCACAGTGCCTGCGGGGGCGTGGTGCCCAGCACGGACGGGGGGCAGCCCCAATGGCACCCCACCAGGATCACGTTGCTGGGGGCGGTGTGCTCCCCCCGCACTCCTCTTCCTCCACCAGTGCCCCCACCCCGACTCAGCATTCAATGGCCACTAAACAAACTCAGTCCTCCTTTGGGAGTGGGTTCCTTTTGATGGCTTTCTGCTTAAAGAGCAATTGCTATTGAGCAGCCAATAAGTTCAGCATTTTAAAAATATTGTTATTATTATATTTCTGGAAACTCTGGGGTTCCCTCTAGCCCACTGACACCTCTTATGGATGTGTTGTGTTGCTGTTTTAGCTACGAAAATGCAAAGGCACTCGCAGCCTGAACATTGGGAATAACAGGATGGGCTCCATGACAAACAGATTGGCTTGAAGCTCTTTAAACTTGTAGTATACAGATTCCTGATTGCTCTTCTCTTTGAATTAAATTCTTTCAAAAATCTCCAGAGTTAAACAAAGAAAAGAAAAGAAAACATGACTGTTTCTTCATCCCACTAGACCCAGCTGCACAGGAGTTGGCTGTTCTTTCTGCACAAAGAGCAGAAGACCAAAGTCTTTTTATATTGTTGAATTTAAGCACAGATTGAGAGCCAAACAGGAACACACAAATACACACACATCACACGCCACAAGTATTTTTAACCCGCCGCTAGGAAAAGGAAGGAAGAAGCATTTGATCTTCCCAGTTGTATTAAAACAGTCAGTTATTATGGTCAAAATAACGGCTGCCTAGAGCAACTAGAGGGAAATAAGCCAAAATCTTTCTAATGAATAAAAGTCTTAATGGTTTGGCAAAACATCAGAAAGATACTTTGCTAAATAAATAAAAAAATCCTTGGTAATTTAAGTAACGTTTCTGCCAATATAACATCAGTGGCTGGGTTCCAGGCAATATTGATTAAGTATAAAAACCCATATTACGGAGATATACTCCAATACTTCCATCTCCTAACAGATTCAGGAAAGGGTAATTTCTGTGTTCTATATTGACTTTCAGACTCCAGGTTCTGGTTAGACCTAGTAACGTTAAACAAAATTAACAACAGCAAAAAATTTCATTTCAGCTTTTTAAGTTCCTTAATGTTCCAACATCACTTACTTTGAAACTTACTTCAGCAATTGTAAATCTCAAAGCTTCCCCTAACTTCTTTTATGTATTCTTGCAACAGCAACGAAAAGACTCAATCTTCCTACTCACAAATAGGATTAGAATATCAAAAGGGAAATTGGGTTCCTGGATCGGCATTGTTATTTTGGCCTGGTAATTTAAGGAAGTGCAGTCCTTCTCACACTTGTAGGGCAAGCTGCATCTGCTAAAAATTCTCTCTGCTTCTCAGCTAGTATAGAAAGAGTCACGTCCTCCTTGGTATCTTAGGTCACAGGACATGGAGAAACAATGTGCTTATTGTTCTCACATAAGTATGCTTCCATCACCCAGTCATGTTTAAAGACACTTACCATATGCAGTGGTCCATTTGCACCAATCAGTTGCCTGGACAGGTGTGCCACTAACATGCAAACATTCCATAGTAATTTGGCACATGCATTTAAACATCACATGATGCATAAGAAAAGTATGTATGTTTCCCCCCCACATACCCTGTGTAAGTTATTGAAAGTAATCCTACCTTCAAACGGCATAAGCCATTCCTTTCTTAAAGGTTATCTGGATTCCTTGAGATACCGTATTTTTCCGTGTATAACATGCCCCCCCTGTATAAGACACCCCCTATTTTGGGGGACTCAAAATTAAGAAAATGGGGGGAGATTGCCCAGAGTTGTTGAGCTATTTTTAGGGGAGATTGCCGAAAATTGCTCACAAGCCTGACCTACACTGCCACTCGCATGTGTTGCTAAAGCTACCTATCGTCTGTCCCTTCACTGGCAAAAGCCGCCAATCACCCGCCCAATTGCCACAGCAAAAGCCAATCAACAACAGCCCTTGCCGCAGACACCAATAACACGCCCAATAGCCGCTGACAATCTACAGCTCACGGCAGCAACCAATCCCGTGTCACACCTATGAACTATCCGTGTATTAGGCGACCCCTCCCCAATTTCGAACATAACTTTAAATTTAAAAAAGTCGTATTATACACGGAAAGGTATGGTATCCCCATTATCACCATTCCATTCCCCCAAATTTTTCTAACAAAAATCTGGGATACTCCTCCCCACCATGCTGACACCCACTCAAACCACCTTGGTCCAACACTACCGCCACCACCCACTGCTCGTCCTCCCCACCCGCTCAAGTCATCTCAGCCCACTGCTGCCGCTGCCACCTTCAGCAGGTGTGCTCTCTGCCTTCACTGCCACTGTGGCAAAACCTCCTCCATCGTGAGGCCTCAGCTGAGGCCTGTCATGGCCACTGATGTACTTATGGAAGTCGGTGGCGTGCTTCCAGAATCACACTTCCAGAAGTGTGGCCCAATTTCCAGAAGAATATCAGTGGCCTCAGCGGGCCTAGGCAGAGTCCTCACTGTGGAGGCCTCATGGTGGCAGCCAAAGTTGGACACCCAGGATTTCAAAAAGTGAGGACAGCTTCTGTAGATCCGGGATGTTCCACTCAAACCAGGACAGTTGGTGGGTATGCCGTTCTCACACCACAAGATACATATATTGAAGCAGGGTTCCTTTGTGTCAGTCCCAATACTTCCATACTTCCACCACTTTCATAAGTAGTATCTATTCATAAGGCTTGTAGTCAAGAACATGGACTGGAGGATGTTGGATTCCCTCAACAAATCTTATGCAGAAATGTGCCCCACTTTCAATGTCGCTTACTCTCAAGTATGCAGCCAACTGTAGCCTTGGAGGACAATGTAGATAGATTTATTCAATCATCATGCCTTGCTTTTCCACATGAACATGTCCTTTAGATAATTTACATATTTTGCTTAGGGAACAGGGAACAGTAAATATATTAAAGGTGGGGGGAACTGTAAATAACATGCTAGGCAGAAAAACAGTGCCACTTTGGTGGGACATTATTGCAGTCAAACCAACAATTCATGTTTTGCCAGATAGGTACATAAAGGGGCTAAGACTCACAGAGCTTTCCTGTAAAATTTGCTAGAGATAAATCTGTGAGATCACTTCCCTTGTCTGCCTTGGAAGGAAGCTGTAATTCTACCTACTTCCAGCCTGCCTGGGCAGCCTCCTCTTTCTTCATCATGCTTCTAAGCTAACCACATGTGCGTGTCTGTGCTCTGCAGCTCAAACAAATTTTTTGAGCTTACATGTTCTACTTTTGTAACTAGGATAGTAGTTGTAAACCTAACAGAATAGAGACATATACATATATAAAATAAAATAAATGTCCAGTAGCACCTTAGAGACCAACTAAATTTGTTCTTGGTATGAACTTTCGTGTGCATGCACACAAAAGCTCATACCAAGAACAAATTTAGTTGGTCTCTAAGGTGCTAGTGGACAATTTTTTATTATATATATATATATAATAAAATACTGAGTAGGACCAACACAGCTACCTGCCTGAATCTAGAATAGAGACAGTATTGCTGCTGGTTGTTTGCTTCTTTAAAAATTGGTAGGCTGATTGACGGTTACTGATGTGGACGCTTTTGGATGTTACCCTTGACATCCTTGCACTTAATTTTGATTAAGCTACTGTATTAGCGTCATCCAATAAACAAAGCAGCCAAACAACAATTAGGCAGCTATAAATTAAGTATGTTTGACACCCAGGTATAAATAAAAATGCCAGCAACTCAAGCAAACTACATTAAAAACAATTTAATTTTGAGTGAAAGAGTCACCTGTTTTTTTTTAAAGAAATCAGATACTGTGCAGTTCTGAAGCCAATTACAGCTGTTGCCTGGTCTGATTTTCAGTGCTTAGGCTCTGTTTTTAATAGACTTGCTTTGTGTTGGTTTTTATTATTAAATAAAAGATGGTGGCCCTGATACCAACGGACTGAGGATTCTTAGCCAAATCATTCACTGGTCAGTATGTCAGATTGATTATATTCTCTGCAGCCAAAGATGGAGAAGCTTTATACAGTCAGCAAAAACAAGACTTGGAGCTGACTGTGGCTCAGATCATCAGCTTCTTATAGCAAAATTCAAGCTTAAACTGAAGAAAGTAGGAAAAACCACTGGGCCAGTAAGACACAATCTAAATCAAATCCCTTATGAATACACAGTGGAAGTGAGGAACAGGTTTAAGGATTTAGATTTGGTGGACAGAGTGCCTGAAGAACTATGGATGGAGACTCATAACATTATACAGGAGGCACCATTATACAGAAGGAAACATCTATTTCTGCTTCATTGACTACGCAAAAGCCTTTTACTGTTTCGACCACAGCAAACTATGGCAAGTTCTTAAAGAAATGGGAGTGCCTGATCACCTCATCTGTCTCCTGAGAAATCTCTATGTGGGACAAGAAGCTACAGTTAGAACTGGATATGGAATAACTGATTGGTTCAAAATTGGGAAAGTAGTACGACAAGGCTGTATATTGTCTCCCTGCTTATTTAGCTTATATACAGAATTCATCATGCGAAAGGATGAATCCCTAGCCGGAATTAAGATTGCCGGAATATCAACAACCTCAGATATGCAAATGGCACCTTGATGGCAGAAAGTGAGGAGGAATTAAAGAACCTTTTAATGAGGATGAAAGAGGAGAGCACAAAATATGGTCTGAAGCTCAACATCAAAAAAACGAAGATCATGGCCACTGGTCCCATCACCTCCTGGCAAATAGAAGGGGAAGAAATGGAGGCAGTGAGAGATTTTACTTTCTTGGGTTCCCATGATCACTGCAGATGGTGACAGCAGTCACGAAATTAGAAGCTGCCTGCTTCTTGGGAGAAAAGCGATGACAAACCTAGACAGTACTGTATCTTAAAAAGTAGAGACATCACCTTGCCGACAAAGGTCCGTATAGCTAAAGCTATGGTTTTCCCAGGAGTGATGTATGGAAGTGAGAGCTGGACCAGAAGGATCAGAAGGCTGATCGCTGAAGAATTGATGCTTTTGGATTATGGTGCTGGAGGAGACTCTTGAGCGTCCCATGGACTGCAAGAAGATCAAACCTATCCATTCTTAAGGAAATCAGCCCTGAGTGCTCACTGGAAGGACAGATCGTGAAGCTGAGGCTCCAATACTTTGGCCACCTCATGAGAAGAGAAGACTCCCTGGAAAAGACCCTGATGTTGGGAAAGATGGAGGGCACAAGGAGAAGGGGATGACAGAGGACGAGATTGTTGGACAGTGTTCTCGAAGCTGCCAACAACCAAACTGCGGCAGGCAATGTAAGACAGGAGTGCCTGTTCCATGGGGTCACGAAGAGTTGGACACGACTAAACGACTAAACAACAACATGTCAGTTTGGCATTGTCCCACAACTAGAGAATAATTCTGGTCCAGCACAGAGCATTATTAACAATATGGCTTATCAGCAACCTTAATAATGTATCCATTCTACTTATAAACATGACAGGAAATAAGTATTACTACTAATACTAACAGAAATATCAGAGGAATCCCAGTGGTCCACTAGTTCAACAGCTGATGTGTCCAAGTGTTGGTGAGCTTTGCCATGGCTCTCATGAGTTTTATGCTAGATAAACCCTTCCAAGCAACTGTTCTATTTTTGCTTGGAAATACATAAAGCCATTCCATTGGGAATGGCCATTGGGATAAAAAGCCATTGGGAATAAAGCTTTTGCTTCCATGTTTTGAGTCACGTTTCACCCAAAATCAGGATAGTAGTTATGCAGATAATTGCTAAACCAAAAGGCAACAAGTAGTATATTAGGAGCCTGTATGTTATGAGTCCAATGCTGCTATATATTTTCTTTAATTCACTGGATGAAGGAGACATTTGCATTAAGTTGCTAGATAGGAAAGAGCTGTAGCCCTGTGACCATTAATGATCTCTGTCTGGCACCATGCACACACAATCACATGTGAATAAATGTCTGAAGCTGACATGGATGGCTGACTTGGATATCTAGTTTACTGAGACAGGATGGAAAGCCATGTGTGTTAAATCCTATCTAAAAACCACTTCAGTGACAATCCAGGAAACCATGTTCAGTTTCCTGAACACGCTGATGTTATATTCTTATATGTGCTGATGCGGCTTAGAACTTTGTGTCAAACCACTGTAAGAGCATTTTGCTTCTTACAGTTTGTAAACCAGCTCCACTTAAGTTAACGACAAGACTTCCCACTGGCTTCCCACATTCTTTAATATTCTACACTACATAGCTTCCAAATGTATCAAATGCAAACTATTATATTATCTCTAAGCAGGCATTTCATATCAATACAGTATCTCCTAAGTGTCTCTGATTAGCTTTAATAAATAAATACAATGCAGTACATTCATTTTTCAGGACACGCAACCCAGAAACTTCATAACAGAGCTAGCTTAATGCAAGAATCTGCTGGGTTTGTTTTGTTTTCTGGTTTTATTGCTTTCCCATTATCAGTCTGAACCCAAAAAATCAAGAGTAATTCTCTACCTGGAGCTTAATCTTAAACAATAATGAGTAAACAGCTTTCATTTGATCTGTGCAAACCTGCAGTGAGCTTGAGAAAAGCGCTAGGGGCCTCTGGCAGTATTGAGATATTGGCAGAGACTTTTCTTTGAGTTATAGAACAGAGAGAAAAGACCCCTCTTAGCAAAGGTTGTTACAGCAGATTAGGTTTAGATCAATGATGTGCTTGATTATCTAACTTTATTCTACAAATCCCTTTTCAGGTTTTGGTGTTCCCAACCATGAAAATTAAGATAGTTTACAAAGCATCAGCAGCTCCCCTTCCAGTGTTTACCTTAGGAACAATGCAACTGATTCTTAGCTTTGAGTGTCTCTTACTCAACTACTGTGGCTGAACTACTAAGGAGTGACAGATGAGATAAAAGCTCCTACTCTTGACTCAGGACAAAGAATCCCAATATTGCAAGCTGTTGTAAATCAAGGGGGAACTGAGCAGTTCTTAGCATAACTTCCAAGCAAATGTGTTATTATTTTACAACCATTGCATTCATTTTGATATTTCAAAAACATTGCATAATAAAGTGAGTTAAAGGCAATGGGGACAGGAAGTCAGATGATATTAAGTGGTTGAGGTTAAGTTAATAAAAGGGCATGAGAGCAGCTGACAGGTCATGAATGGAGCCTGGTAATCTGAGAATCAACTGCAAGCAAATCATTGCTGAATGGGCTCTGATGTTTACTAGGTTTTTTTCAGAGGAAAGGGCATGTTCTTAGCTCTTAGAGCTGTCACCACCCACTTTGGGGGTCACTTACAGCCCCAGAAGAAAAAGGGGAAATGTGGATGTTCAATTAATGGCCAAATCCTGGGATCCCAGACTAGCACGCCTTGCACCTCCAGCAAATTCCTTGCAATTTGCATAGTTCTCCAGTTCTCTGCTTTCCGCTGAAAACAGAGCAAATTCCTGGCTGTGCCAACTGGTCTTAGTCCCCCCAATAGTGTGAAACCAAAAGTGATCTATGCATGTGGGGATTTCCAGATTCTGAGACTGGCAAACACAGGCAGCCTCCAGTTTTGAAACTTTATTAAGAATATGGGCAAGAGGACAGCAAGGTTCAGCAGAAATATTGAAAGCAAAAGGAACCCAACAAACCCAAAATTCTGCTATCCTATTTATTAACAGCCCAATGATCTCAGTCTACTCAGGAACAAGCAGAAAAGGGGGTCATCTCCTCTGAGCGGTACATAGGAAAATCAGACCTGGACCTCAGATGGAGGGATGGGCCAAATGACCTAGGGCAGCCTAGCTTTAAATATTTTCTCTCCTTTCTTTTGTGGAGAATAGCCCCTAGCTCCTTCTTACAAACAAGAGCCACAGTCACATCAGTCAGGGCAGGCTGCTGTTCATCTGACGTAGACAATGGTGAAGGAACAGACCACTGAGCAATCTAACAGCATTTATCAGCTAATCGATCTATACTGATCCATGTACTGTCAATGATCAGGAGATCATGAAGTTAACATACTTTGGCTGAATGTTGTTTGATACATAGGAATGAGATTTTTCCTGAATTTTTCTTCCTCTCCAAATGCAATTTGTGCGCCTTAATTGGCACAAAAATCAGACATAGATTAAAAATCTAATTAAATAAATTAGAAATGAAATGTTTCCCTAATCAGCCCTGTACAGTCTGTAAAATATGAACAGTTGTGTGTATACATAAACACACACACACATGCTACACTGATTGACAATCACAAGGGCTATCATTTGCATGCTTACACTCCCCAGGCGTTGCTCCCTCAGAGGCACTTTGCGGGATTTGATCCCTGCTTAAAGAAGATGTCAAACCAGTGCATGACAACTGTGAAAAGCTGTGGAAAAGATATGTTATGCTCTTATCTTTCATAAACTGAATTGCATTCATTGGTCTTCTGCTGGTGTATTTAAAATAAATATTTCCATTTCATCCTTTCCGGTCCTGTTTGGTCACCATCTTCTCGCCCATTGATGCAAATTAGGGACCTCATTTTCAGGGATAGGTCAAATTTAAGAGGCAAAAGAGTGAGGGGAACTGAATTATTCTCCTCCCGACTGGCAGAAATGACCGGCAGAATCCGAGACCAGGGAAAAAAGACGGCGGAAGAAGATTGGAAGAAATTCAAGGACTATCTTAAGAAATATTGTAAAATTATTGAATGTTAGAACGATGTTGATTCAGAAATTAAGTGGTTATAAGCTGTAATGATTATGTAATCAAGAAAAGAAAGGTCAAAAATTATATAGAAATTAGGGGAAGGATTTGCTGAATTGAATTAATTAGAGATTGGAATACAGAAAGGGGAGGTATGAGGTCAGGAAAGTAAGTTTTATGAATATAAGGGATTGAAATTATACTTGTTTGTATGTGTTTTGTATGTATTTTTATTGTTTTTGTTTTCTGTTTTTTCTATGTTATATAAACTTTTAAAACTTTAATAAATATCTTATAAAAAAAATGAATTATTCTCCTCCCACAGCTGCTCTTCCTAAATCTGAGCGCACTTCCAATACTAGAGTGCTGACAGGGAGAAAGGTGTAAGGGGAGAAGGGCATTAGAGAAGTAAGCAGTGGGAGTAGTAAGTTATTATCTCTTTACACATGCATCCATCCCTTTTGCCCTTTAGCTGTTCCTGCTCCTGCCCCAGGCCAGTTCTAAGTTATTATAGCAAGCCCACCTTTATACATTTGGATCTTCCACTACCACATTGTGTTTGGTTCTTGGTATTTTGTCAGGTAGTCTTAAAACATATTCCTGTTCTCCTGTGTTTAACAGTTCTTCACTTAATTTCATCCACTGAGTAGCACAGTTTGACACTCAGCAGACCCTGTGACAGAGTTTGGAAAATACATTTGCCTCTGCATGTCGGAGAGAAGATGCATTTAGGTTTTCTAAAACCAAGAACTGGGTCTGCATTCCATGCTGGTTAATCCTGTCCCTGAACTGCCTGCCAAACATTTACATAAACACTATGCCTTTTCCCTTTTCAGTTTTTCAAAACATTCATTATGCTCTTGAGCATATACAGGATAACTGAATTACCAAGCTAAAATACGATCACTAGCGCCCTTTCTCAAGAGCAGCTATTACCTTTACTTTAGAGACAGCTAGAACTAAAATTATAACTAAATTAACCAATTGGGCAGAGGGCAATTTGATTTGCACATGGCACAAATCCTCATTTCCAGCTAGAGTGCTGTCTGCTTAAGCATGACTCATGGAGATCTTTATTGTCTAAGACAGCCCGCATTTGATTTTGGTTCAGGTTCTGGAACATAGCTGTGACTGGACCCTGTTCTCCCTTTCTTTTTCTTTTTTTTAGACTGTAATAAGCAACCAAGTCCATAGCTGTATAAAAGCATTAGAGAATATGATGAACAGTTCTCCATATTTGTTAAACAACTCTACAAGTGAAGATCATAATATTTTATTGCCTTGTGACTAAGAGACCATTGCTACATTCATTTGGCTTCTATGACGCACTGCATGCCCGTTGCTCCTCAGGGTGCAAATAAAAAGTTTACTCAGCCATTAAAAGCAATTAGGTACAAGCAGCTGTTATCAACAACATTTTAAAGAAATAAAAAAGGGCAAAAGTAATGGTACGTGACACAAAACAGAATATCTAGATTTTAAACCAAGATGAAAATGTTAACCTTCTGTCCAACTAACAGTCTGCAAACTTTAAGGGAAGTCAAAGCGTGGTGGCATCTCTCTCATTCTACAGTACATCCTCCCACATCGTTCTTTGTCATGAATTAGCTGAAGAGGAACAGAGGATTATGGGTTGAGATAAAAAGAAGAGCTTGATAGGAGCAACTACTAATCATCGGCCATTAGTCATGATGGCTATGTTCTACCTCCGCTGTTGGAGGAAGTATGCCTCTGAATGTCTGCTGCTGGGAATCACAAGTGGGTAGAGTGTTGTCATGCTCAGGTCCTGCTTTTTGGCTTCCCACGGGCATCTGTTTGGCCACTGAGGAAGCAGGATGCTGCACTAGGCGGTCCATTTGCCTGATCCAACAGGCTGTTCTCAGGTTCTTAGAATGAGCTTTGTCAACCGATACCTCTGTCATTCCCCTATGTATGTGAATAACTTACTCTGAGCAGGAACTTACCAATTCTGAATCTTTGCTTTGTAGCATACACTCACTAGGTGGCTTAAGGCAAGCTACCATCAATTTCACTACATTTCAAGTCTGGTGTGTGTATGTGTGTATTTTGTTATATCTACATTTGTGTGAACAAATCTTCTCCATGTGCCTGCTGGAAGAGAAGGGCACATGATTGATGTGCAGGAGGCATGCGACACATGGCTCATTGGAAGGTCCTCATGTCATTCCATTACCATAATTTTGCTCCCTCATGTCATCACTGTATGAGCTGTGTAATCGGTCTGTGGAATTATGTCTTATGAATGCTCCATTACCAAGATACTGTATGGATTCAGCCACAGAGTCAACAAGTTTTCTCATTGCACTACCCATTGCTCAGATGATCTTCTTCCACCTCACTCTGCACAATTCAGCCCTTCCATTTGAGAGAATAATATCCGCTAAGATAACATCATGCATAAAGAGCTGGATGGTTTTTTGCCTCCCTCTGTTGACAAATACATTATTTATGAGTACATTCCTCCAGTGTATCCTCTGGTCTTAAAGATCGTCTAAAAAACATACATCAAATACATTATTCACAATTTTTTTTTTTTAATTCTTCATCAGCAAATGTGGTCTTTGTGAATATTTTTCACCCCATAAAATCAATCTGTTTTTACTCAGAGGACAGAATATTTCTCACAATATTTCCTTGTCATGTTTTTTAAAAAAACAAAATCAATGCAACTTAGTCAGAGAAGATATGGATAAATAACTGTCCTATGGATACTGTTTTCCCCTATATAACTATCAAAATCTGTAGGTGTTAGCTTATTAGTAAAAATAGCCCCCTGGCATTTCATAGATATAGGTGTCCTCAGCCCTACAGAACTGCGGCTCAAATATATACACATTCATTTAAAAAAAATTAAGTGCAACTTAAAACTGACACAATAGATGGAGTGTTCCAGGCTGTACACACAGTTACAGAAACAATGCAAAATCCACTGCAAAATTATCCCCATGCGAGCAACCAAAGCCCCATCAATAAATAAATGGATTCAGGATATGCTGGCTTTGGCAGTACATGAAAACAAAAATCTATTACATCAAATTATGAAAAGAAGACAAATTGTAGGGATTCCTCATTTTCTCTGTAGACTAACAAAGAAAACAAAGGAGCTTTTTTTATATAAAGGAATACCACAGGAACCTGTGCACTAAGCATATATATTAGGTGAACATTTATTTTTCTCTCCCCCTTTCCCCCTCCGCCTTTCCTTTCCTTTCTTTTCTTGCTCTGTCTTCCTTCTGGTTCTATCCTGGTTAGCCAATCCTTTCTCCTAGTTGGTTTTTTAATTTGAAGCCTACATATACAGGGGTTCTCCAGACTGGGGTGGTTCTTTTGTGTTTATTTTCTGCAAAAAAAGGAATTACACTATAATGGTGCATTTGTGGTGAATTTATACTCAACTGTCCACACATGTCATTCTGTTTTGTTAGTAGATATGTTATGGTTCCTCATTGTTACTGCATTATTGTCATCTGCAGGGGCACTCTTGTGCTACATCTGGGCAAGAAAAAACCCCAAAACCCAGAACATCTGTAGTATAAAAACTTACAGGAGTTTAGCAGGAAGCTACTTGACATGCACCAAATGGAAAGGAAGCAATGTGACTGCCCTGAAACTTGCAGGCACAAAAGGTATAAATGGGATTATGTACAACTGTCCTGATACCATCATGAGAAACAAATCATCATAACTGCACAGTAAAAAGGATGTCTGGAGGGGCTCATAGTGTGAATGCGATAGATCAAAGAAATGCAGGGAGGGGACCAGTTAAGGAGGATGGGGATGACAGATGGGCAAGGTAACATGGGCACTGTTGTTATTTACTGAATTTTAGCACAACACTGAAAATCTCCAAATTTTATGCATTGGGTGCGGGGGGAGGGGCAACTGGGCAACTGGAAATTGTGTATAAAAATAAAAAATAATCAATGAAATGCTTAAGAATAACAAAGTCTGCTCTTCTATTAATTTCAGTGAGGCCTGGGTGGGAAAACATTATGATGCAAGTGCGTACATACAGAACCACATTGGCCTGATGAATCAAGCATATTTCATTTCCTACAAGCATGAAGAATGCTTATTTTGAGCTGGACGTTGCCAGGGGTTAGTCCAGAAGCCTGTTTTCATTGACAAGAAATCAGCCACCAGAGGTATGAAATACTAGTAAAGAAGAGAGTGGAATTGTACTTTCACTTACCACTGAATAGGTATAATCAGCCTCTACCCATATGTGCAGTGAAGCAGTTGCACTCAATTCATTGCAGTGGGCATCAGACAGTGAAACTAGATTGACTAGTTCTATAACTCAAGCACAATGAAGCATAGGAATCAAGGACGGCAGAAACATTGCTATGAAAATGAGATTCGCAAGATGCATTTTATACGCAGTAATGTAAGGTGCATTATTTATATATATATCAGGCAGGAAATTCAATGAGGTTCATTTGCAGCAAATTCTGCATCCAGAAGCAGTGGGGACTTGCTTAGTGGTGTCAAAGAAAGCCGCATCAATATTTGCCATTCGAGATGAGCCTTACTAGATTTGTTCAGATTTTGAGTATGTGTGCAGCTGCGACAATCTTGCAAAATATCTCGCTTCGTGGAATATCTCTACCGCATATGTGGCTGCAGGGAGAAAACTACTTGAAAATTGAACTAAACATAAGTTACTGCAGAAATAGGAACTTTTGTGTCCTCATCTCACCCCATCTCTTTCTGCCGCTCAGGAACTCCTCAAGGAGTCAAGGTTATAACACTCAGGTAGCTCTCTTGATAGTTCTTCCACCCTCAGAAGTTTGGTGGGGATGGTAGTAACCTGGCAGAGGGCATTCTATGTGGCAACCCCTAAGTTGTGGGATTCTCTCACTGCAGAGGTGTGTCCACCACCTTCATTATACTGTAGAACTTCACCATATTTTTATGACCCATTCAAATTGTGATTATAATTTGTTCTCAACTGCTTTTAATGTTGTATTTTACACTGTTGTGATCCACTCTCTGGGACCTTATGGTCAGAGGTGCTGGAACTTGTTGACCTTTTTTTAAGGGGTGCACCCGGCTTTTTTTAGTATCTTCTTCGCACACTTGTCCTCCACTGCGATGAACCATAGTATAAGAACAAAAGAAGAATCTGCTGGATCAATCCAACATCCTGTTGTGGCCGGTTTCCTGTGGGAAACTCACAAGCAGGATTTGAGTGCAAGAGCACTCTCCCCTCCTGTGGTTTCAGAGCCATTGCTTCCTCAAATTGCGGAGGCACAGCATAACCAATGGATCTACATTGGGATTTGCTGCACCTGTGGAACCAGCTGCCTGAGGTGGTCACCTCACTTTGCCTCATGAGTGGGCTGGACCTGATAGCTATTATGGGTGGTAACCATCAATAACCATCTCCCCCTGGCCTGTCTTGTTGTGCAAACCTGTCTTCCACAAAGCAAGAGGAAATGCTTATGCTAGCACAAACTGATACAACCTCTGGTTGATTTGCTTATCTCTCTCTATTAATATTAAAATGTCACTATCTTTCTAAGGCTTATTATATGAAGAACATGTAGGCATCTTTTTTAACCTCATTTGTGATTGCTGCTAATCAGAATCTTATTCCAAGATACATTCAGCTCTTCATGGTGCTCTCTGTCCCATTCTGCAAGGGGAGCAAAAAGTCCAGGAACAAGAAAGCCTTTGTATCTTCTTGATTGCTGGTTCTGTTCCAACGCTCAAACGATTCATCTTCTTCGTGGTGCTGCTTTGTGACTCCAGCTGACAATTGCAAGCAAAAGCTCATCAGAGAGCTGGCAGTCATTGTGAAAAAGGGCATTTTGCATCCAAAAGAATAACAAGATAGTGCCTGCACACAATAATGTAGCACTCCTCTGTTTCTTCTCTCTGGAATCATGGAAAAGCCACAACATCTTCCTCTAGCTATCCACTATGACTCCAGGGTATCATTCCTGGTGAGTCACTGCCATTATTGTGGGTTTGGTTCCAGACCACCGTAGAAAAGCAAGTAACACATTATCATTTTTTGTTTCCCAGTGCATATAAAAGTTATGTCCAGTGGTTTCCAATTAGCTAAATACTGCAGACTCCCTATTTTTCCAAAGCCAAGCAACGGACCCCCTACTTTTGGAATTTTTGATATATCTATGGTAGTTTTAATTGTGTGAATGGTGCCAGAGACTCCCTGCTGGGTGGGTTATGCAGACCCCCAGGGTCCTTGGACCACCAATTGGGAATCACAGTCTATTAAGTGGGCAATATCATTATGCTTTAAAAAAAACCCAATGTGAATACCTTAATTAAACAATATTTTATTGCTTAAAAATGCTAACCATCACCTGATTTTTCAGCGAGTTGTAATCTTTTCCCTGATGGAGGGTCTTGCTTTGATGTTGATGGCTGCTGACTGATCAGGGTGGTATCTGTTAATGGTTGCGGTGGCTATGGCAATTTCTTAAAATAAGACAACAATGAAAGTGCTGCATCGATGGACTCTTTCTTTCATGAAATATTTCTCTGCAGCATGAGAGAGTCAAACCTCTCAAGCCCTGCCACTGCTTTATCCAATAAGTTTATGTAATATTCTTCATTATGTAAAATCCTTCATTGTTATTTCAACTATGTTAACAGCATTGTAACCAAGAGCAGTTTCCATCTCAAGAAACCATTTCCTTTGCTCTTCCATAAGAAGCAACTCCTCATCCATGAAAGTTTTATCATGAGATTGCAGCAGTTTGGTCACATCTTCAGGCTCCACTTCTAATTCTGGTTCTCTTCCACCACACCTGCAGTTACTTCTTCCACTGAAATCTTAAGGGCTGGAATCAACTTCTTCCAAAAACATGTTTCAAAACGTCTCCTGTGGGAGATCAGCAGTAGCTAAGCCAGTCTGGCTCCTCTCTACCTCTCTGGCTCCCTCCCTCCCCTGCCACATTACTTTTTCAAAACGCCCTGCCTCAATCTCCCATGGAAAGGTTGGGGGGAAGCTCAATGCCCAATCCTGAGAAAGCATGCTTAGCCCACCCCAGGCCCCCCTGGCTGGAGGGGAAAAAGCTGGCTCCAGCCCTACCCAGCTCCACTCCTGTGGCAGCAACGGGCTTCCTTCCTCTGGAAGTGGCTGGGCTGCCTGCAACTTCACCAATGTCCTCATAAGGACGAGCAGGAGCCACTGCTTGGAGGGGACAGGTTCTTGTTTCTAACCCAGCAGCAGCAGCTCCTCCAGTCCTTCTATTATTATCATTTTTAAAAACAATATGTGCAAAGTGCAATAAAGCGAAGTGCAATAAAATGAGATATGCCTGTGTATGTTAGCTTAGGATATTTTGCCCCAATGGCTTACTTGCTTGTTTGACATTAAGTAAACAACTTGCTCATAGTCCAGGTACAGAACAAAACAAGTCAGACACTCCTAGAATGTTATCGAAGCCAGGTGTTGTCTCTGACGGACAGTGACAGCAACCCAGTGAGAAGGCTCTGGCCTGTCAGGGGCTTAGCATTCAGCTGTTTGGGCAGTCATGTTTAGGGCAAGATTTTTTCATGGGAGCTCTGCTGTGGCACAGCACCTCAGCAACTGAGTAGCAGTTGCAGCATCTGAAGGCTGGATGCAGCTCCCCCAGGGCCTCCTGTATCTGCCACCTGATCTAGGAACTGTGAGTGACATCAGGAGAAGCCCAGTAAGGAAGCCCTGACCCGGGCGGGGCTTCATGTGCAACTGTATTGGCAGCCATTTCTGGGCTGGGTGAAGTTTCTGTATACTTTTCCCCTGCCTGAGTAAACCCTGTCTATTTATTCTATTTAAAATACATTGTAAGCGCCTTAAAAACATCAGTTATATAAGTAGTACTCCAGATAAAAAAATGTCCATGAGACGTTGCAGCATGGGTTGCCAAAATAATGTTTAGCTATCAAAAACACATTTCATCAGGAAACTCTACATTAATAACCCAAAAAGTCAATATTCACATCTCAAGTTGATAAAATTAGACTTGTTGTCATACAAAATCTCACCTTACTACAATTTTTGGTGTTTCGAAATTCAGGTCATGCTAACAAAGCTGTCAGTTTAGTTCTCAAATAGTTCAGAAAGTATTATGCCACTGAAGCATGTACAATCTTCGGGGGGGGGGGGGACTTTAGTCTCAAATAAAAAATCAGAATACATAGTGGGTGGAATGCAATGCCAAGGCAACTGTTCCATCAGCCCAAACATTTTCGCTTGTCAAATAGAATGATCTCTCTCCTCTGACCATATGCTGTTCTAAAGGTTCCCCCAACCTTCTAGAGCAGCTTTGGGGGCCCAGGGGGAGCACATGGGGAGATGCTTGTGTAGGGCTCCTGTTGGCAAGACAGGTTAGTTGAATCTCGCCAACAGGATATATTTGGACTGCAAACTTGTATTGGTTTTGTTGTTGTTGTTGTTGTTGTTTAGTCGTTTAGTTGTGTCTGACTCTTCATGACTCCATGGACCAGAGCACGCCAGGCACTCCTGTCTTCCACTGTCTCCCGCAGTTTGGTCAAACTCATGCTGATAGCTTCAAGAACACTATCCATCCATCTCATCCTCTGTCGTCCCCTTCTCCTTGTGCCCTCCACCTCTCTCAACATCAGGGTCTTTTCCAGGGAGTCTTCTCTTCTCATGAGGTGGCCAAAGTATTGGAGCCTCAGCTTCACGATCTGTCCTTCCAGTGAGCACTCAGGGTTGATTTCCTTAAGAATGGATAGGTTTGATCTTCTTGCAGTCCATGGGACTCTCAAGAGTCTCCTCCAGCACCATAATTCAAAAGCATCAATTCTTCAGCGATCAGCCTTCTTTATGGTCCAGCTCTCACTTCCATACATCACTACTGGGAAAACCATAGCTTTTACTATACGGACCTTTGTTGGCAAGGTGATGTCTCTGCTTTTTAAGATGCTGTCTAAGTTTGTCATTGCTTTTCTCCCAAGAAGCAGGCATCTTTTAATTTCATGGCTGCTGTCACCATCTGCAGTGATCATGGAGCCCAAGAAAGTAAAATCTCTCACTGCCTCCATTTCTTCCCCTTCTATTTGCCAGGAGGTGATGTATTGGTTTTATACCAGTTTAATTTTCACAGCTAACTAATTAGGGATCTGTTAACAGTTAACTCGAAGCATCCTCAAAAGAGCAACAGTTCCAAGATTCTTAAGGGGACATCATGGCAGTTAAATTAGTATAAAACCAATGCATAAGTGAAATCCTGCTAAATTTATGTTTGTTGGGATAGTATTCAAGACAGGTAGTATGCAGGTATACACCCCTGTAGATACTGATAGGAAGGCTAGTTGTTGTAGAGTTGGGATGCCATTCAAAAATTTCCATGCTGGTGGCCTGAGTGAATAGGAAGATACGCATCATCTACAGAATCTTAACTTATTTATCTAAATTTTCTATTAACTTCTAATGATAAAAAAATACATTGCAAAATACTCAATAACAATCACCTATTTTTCTGTCTATAGGATGCCTCCTTGTATAAGACCCCCCCTATTTTGGGGGACTCAATTTTAGGAAAATGAGGAGAGATGGTCCAAAGTTGTTGAGCCTCTCCCCCCAAGCAGCTGCGGGCAGGAAACACTCCCTAGATCATTTCCCACATGCAGTGGCCTCGGGGGAAGTTGTGCTCCTGGGTGTTAAGGATTCCTGCTCCGTGTTTGCAGTCATGGGATTGTTGTCTATCACATGACGGTGTATGGTTTCATTCCACATTGTAGGAAGTGACAGAGACAGGATGTTTTGGTATTACTGTGTTCCGTGAACTGGGACTATTGTCCTTTGTTTTTTCTCTCTACTGTCTGATGAGAAAGAGGAAGGAGCTAAGGCAGAATGCTCAGAATGTATTATATGTAAATAAACGTAGATTAGCCAAAATGCTGTGCTATTGGTTCTGTTACGCAAACTGCGAATACTCTGCAGATCCCTAAGTGTGCTAATGCCTTTTGGCATCAGTCGCTGTGATGTCCGGGCAGAAGAAAGCTTTTGAAGCTCCCGAACAATCGACCAGGAGGGAGAGAACATGCCAGCCGGCATGTGTCTCTGCCAGGGCCCTACACGAGAGTAGGACACTCCTAACACTGGGAGCATAACCTCCTCTGATGCCGTCACACGGTAAATGATCCAGGGAGCGCCCGTTGTGCGCAGCAGCATTGAGAGAATTTGTGCCCCCACCAACGAGCTGGCTGGTGGCACCCCCCCATGCAGCTGTGGGCAGGAAACAGACCCAGGTCGCTCCCGGCTCGCTGCAGCATCAGGGGAAGCCACGCTTCCACCACTGAGCTAGCTGGCGGCACACCACTTCTCCCCCCACCCCCCATGCCACTATCCATGTATTCGACGACACCAGTTTTTGGACGTGATTTTTGAGTCAAAAAACCTCGTCCAATACACGGAAAAATATGGTAAAACCGAGCTAAAAAGAACTATGAAATAATACACCCATAGCAAGAAGGAAACAAGAAAAGCTCACCAAAGTCCAAAAGCAAGACAAAATAAATGCTTTTACAATTCACTGGACAAACATTCTATGGTCATATTGGTTTTATATCAGTTTAGCTATTCCAAAGAGTTCTGGAAATTGCAGTTTAGATGCTGTGAATTCTCTGACAAACAGTCTCCCCTGAGAGGAAGAGAATGACTGTCTGCAGCCCATAGTGACAATACACATACCAAACCAATTAAACTTGTATTGTCAAACAATGTCGTTACCAGTAACTAACAAATGACTCAACTTTTAAAGAGTTTAAGGACAAGAAGGAAGGAGACTGTGGGAGGAAAAGGTAAATGAAAAGAGGAAATGAGAGAGGGAGAGATTACTGAGGAAATATGATTTTAGCTGCCTAAACTGAATTTGAGCTAGTATGACACATTCCAAAACCCACAAGAAATTAAGCCAGTGATGAAAAAATCATGCCACGCCATCTCTGGTGATCAATAAACTTCAACTTTTATTCATGCTAATAGAGATGTGAATTTATAGAGCTATCTGTGATGAAATGATGTAGAATGACCTTTGAAATATTTTTTCCCTGAAGGGACCAATTGAAATGTATTATACTGTTGCATGTCACCCCAATCTTTGAGCAGTGAGAGATTCTAGGGGTTCCAGACGTTTACCCGGGTAATGTGTTTCCTTTGGAAATGAGGCACAGTGGTGTGTTTGTGATATATGGTTTATTTACAAATATATACAACTTGAGCCTACGATGGAGGGGTTCACAGCATTAATATCCCAAGACGGTCTTGCTTCTCCCATAGCCACAGCCTTAGATTCTAACAGAAATTAGGCATGGCTCTCTCTCTCAATATCTCTCTCTCTCTCTCTCTCTCTCTCTCATTCTCTCTCTCTCCAGCTCGCTGCTTTGCTTCTGGCGCACATCACTCAACTCTCTCCTCTTGCCTTTTTTCCCCTTTCTAACTAACAGACAGTTGAGGGAGGGAGGCCAACCCATTTAGCCTCGGGCACAGAGCCACTCCCTTTGTTCCATTAATGACCCATACTTAGCAGGCTATTACCAGGCTGGCCTGGCTATTCCAATAATTAGAAGGGGGTGCAGGTGTTAGAAGGGTCTTGGACTACAACCTGCCCCCCCCCCGCCCTGAAACTCATAACAATATTTTGCAGTTGGGTGCTGGGTGCCTTGGTGCAATTTTGGATGAGATATAATATTGTAAACAACCAAGCGTCAATCAAATATTTAGAAGCAGGTCCCCCTCAGAGGCAGCAGAAATGGCTTGTCTGCCATGTTCTGCCTATCATAACCATGTCTACTCAGAAGTAATCCCCACTGAATGGGTCTTAATTCAAGGTAAGCAGGGTTAAGATTACAACCAATCTCTGTAAGGTAGGGCCATAAGAGCAGGGTATACTACCCAAAGAACATTTGTAAGATTTTTTTTTATACTAGTGATGATTTCCCTGATTCTGGTTCACGCTGCCCTCCACTGAGCTCCTCTTGAGTTCTGGCCTATATTGGATAATTCTGAAAATTAATGCCAGAACTGAGGCAATGATGGTGAGTGCCAGCTCCAGGTTCCTAGGACTCTGGGACACTGACACTCCCATCAGGCCCCCTCAGCAAGTCTAACCCCTCTCAATCACTGCTGCCAGCTGCTGCTGTTCCTCTTTCGTCATTAACACCACTCACTGGTTTTATTACAAGATAGATACCAACAAGCAAGTGAGGGGGTCCAAATGATCTTTTAATCCCTGATTGACCTTTAAAACAACAACAACAACAACAACACAACCCTCCTCATGCACTTGCTCAGTGTGGCTCTTATCTCAAAGTCTTACATGCCAGTAGCATTTCCTATATTGGTCATGTGATGTCAGGACAGTGACATCAGTCACTGAATGAGGAGACATTGGAAGCTTTGTAAAACTGAAGCAAGGACCTTGGGCCCAGAGCAAAATGGGTCTTGCTTGTGAAGCAGCCTCCTACCCTGAGAGCAAAAGTAGGTTCCAAATCACAACACGTGATTTCTAAGCAAACACCTAAAAAATGTAGGTGTGAGAATGTAGGCAAAGTACCAATATATCTTGATAGGATAAATGACCATCAAACAAAGGGGAGGGGGAGAGAATCTGCTGAAATGAAGCTAAGTTTCTTTGTAACGTGTGGGTGGCATGCTTATTTATGGTATGATAAAAAGCGAGTACATAAAGGTTTCGAAAACCACACCATAAGAAGGTCTTTGATAGAGGTTTGGGAAAGGTATAAAAACCTGTTGGAAGCAAAAACTCCGTATTGGTTGTCACCATTAGAGGCGTTGAGTGTGAAAAAAATCAATATGAAAGGGGGATGGGCAACATATCAGAATCTAATAACCAAAACAGAAGGTAAATGGAATTTGAAGTCGTTTGAGGTAGTTAAGGAATATATTAATGATTGGCTGCATTACTTTCAAATTAATGAAATGTTTAAAAAAGATCTGAGATTAAGAGGCTTTGAGGACAAAGAGTCGAAATTCCAGAAAGAAATATTAAATAGTGATTTTAAAGCTTTGGCTAAAATGTATAAGATATTATTAGAATGGCATACAAAGGATGAAGAGGTAAAATCGGTTATGATTGACTGGGCCAAAGATTTTGGATATAACATACAGATGGAGGATTGGGAGAAATTATGGAAAGAAGGTTAAAGATTCACTGCATGTACAACAATAAAAGAAAATGTGATGAAAATGATGTATCGATGGTATGTAACACCAGTAAAGTTAGCAAGGATGTATAAAGGATATAACAAATGTTGGAAATGTAAAGAAAAAGAGGGTACATTCTATCATATGTGGTGGGAATGTAAGAAAGTAAGAGGCTTTTGGGAAATGATATATAATGAATTGAAGAAAATGTTTAAATACACTTTTGTTAAGAAACCAGAAGCGTTCCTACTTGGTATTACAGGGAATGAGATAAATAAGAAAGAAAGGAAGTTATTTTTATATGCAGTGACTGCAGCAAGAATATTGATGGCACAGAAATGGAAGCGAGAGGAGTTACCTACACTAGACGAATGGAGAATGAAGATGACGGACTATGCAGAACTTGATAGACTGACGGGAAGGATCCGAAATCGACGAGATCAGAGATTTATAGAAGATTGGGAAAAGTTTACAGAGTATATGCATAAATTAAGTGATAATCAAATAATGCTTGTAAGTTTTAATGAAGCTCTGTAAGAAGAAATGTTAGAATGTGAGCAAAATAAGACTTAATTTATAAAAATAACGGAAGTAAGGTTTTAGAAATGTGTAAGAAATTAAGAAGGGAAGGAGTATCAGTCAAGTTGAGGGAAGTCAAAAAGAGAATGGATATAAAAAGGATGTATGAATTGTATAAATTTTGTATTGGAAAAACTGAATAAAAATAATTTTTTAAAAAAGTTTCTTTGTAAAGTGGTTTGGGAAGATAAATAGGTGAGGAATGTGGGACTGGTGTTTGTACAAAAAGCTGTTAGGTAATGCAAAGTTATCCTAATATATGTATCTAGAGGAATAGTAACTCAGACTTTAGAAGTAAAATTCAATAATGCAGGCAGCTCAGTAGCTGCAGAAATTCTGGCCCCATTACAATATGAAATGATGATCCTTATGCAATATTAAATGATGACTGGCAAATGAATCACTGTGAACACAGGCTGAAATCCTCCACTCACTTACTTGTTCAATGATAAGGTCAAGCAATTAAATTCATTTGTATTGCTTTTAAGCGTTTTATGTTGTTGTAAACCTTCCTGACATTTTCTGAGAGGGCAGTATATAAATATATTTTATAAAAAACAAAAGCAAATAATGCCACTTTTGAAATGAAAGAATCCTAATGACCATTCTGCCCCCACCCCCATATTTTGAAATGGTGTTTTGTTTTGTTTTTGTTTTTTATGTAAGGTACTCTGCATGGTAAAATTGCCTTTAGTCACATCCAGGAATCTTCTCTAGGATGTGATAAATCAAATCTTAATCTATGTGTTCTCAGATCATCCCTTCAAAACTGAAGGGAAGAATTAACTTTTCCAGCTCAAAATCATTTCTCTGAATTGGTGCTCCAAGTCATTAACATCAATTAGATTTTTTTTTCAAAATCCACTGTGCAGATTATTGTAGCCAATGCAAAGTTTACAGTGTAATTCTATACATGTCAACTCAGAAGTCAACTGAGGACAATGGGTTTGATCTCAGTTAGGTAGGTCTAGCACTGCACCTTTAGTTCTCATCAAAGTAGTAAACCTGTGTCAGAGTTGTATCACTTCATGCTGCACGTGGAGCTGACATGACAACTCTTCCTTGAACAGAAACAGGTAAAATTAACTGCAAATAGAAAATTGCATTTCTAGTTATGCTTTCGCCTTGCCAACTAGCTTTCTATGTGCAGGATTTCCCCCTCCCCCCCGCAAGTGATGCGCATTCAGTCCCCTTCTGTACAGCTTCCACCTATGCAACTTTGACAGAACAAGGCCCCAGAGAAAGTGAATAAAAGCAGTCTGTCCGCTGACCTCTCAGCCCTTGTCTTAAGAATATAGCCAATCTATGCAATATTTCTAAGAAGCATGCTTGGGAATTAAAATTCATAACCATGCTGAATCCAAAGGACATTGAGTTAAATGGAAATCTTAAAGAGTCTTGGATCATTACTTGCAATTTCCTGCTGGCCAATGTATCATCCATGTTTTAAATGATAAAATGTGCTGTGGTTCAGCCACTATCCCACTTACAATATTTGCACTTGTATCGAACTTTGTCCTACATACTGCAGAAAATAAAACTGCCATGCTGTTTTGCCCATTGAAGAGCTTTGCGTAACTTGAGGACCTGCAGTTTCATACTCCCACATGAACAATAAGTTGCGTTAAGACCTGGCTATATAGCACTGTGCAAGATAAGCTGACCCAGTAAAAAGCTACGGTCTTAACTTAATTGTAACTTGCTCTCTGGGACCGATTTGGCAGCAGGTCTATACAAAGCAATATTTAACTCATTGGCTTACACCTGGGTTCTGGGAGAAATGAAAGGTGGCCTCTCCACTCTGGGCTCCCATCTGCAACTGTTAAAAGCACAATAGCAGTCTAATTGTATTGGTCTATCAATGGCTATTGGTCTTAACAACATGATAAAACTTCCACGTTCAAAGTCAGTATACATTTGAGCACTAAATGAATCCATTTCTGCTGCCCTGGACATGATGGCATGCCACAGTTGAATTGTGGGAAATCAAAATGGTGGGCAGCTCCCAGTCCCAGTAACTCAGCAAAGCCCCACAGCCCTCTTCCAGGCCAGGTGGTGGCATGGCAGCAGATGCTGCTAGATTCCTGGAGCTGCCTGAAGATGTCATGTGCCTTCTTTCAGTTCAGCCCTAAAGTGAAGATCAGTTAATGACAGGCAAGCTTCCAAGGAAAGCAGCTTGACCACTGCGACTAATTTTCCTCTGCAATGAGCACAGCAATAGGGAAAGCATTGGGTATGGTCTAATATACATTCTCACTTTAACAAGGGACACAGATGAAATTCAAGAGCTTTGACTAGAACTCTCCATGAACTGACTATGCACCCTCAAATGTGCCCCCGAATCCTTTGTACTTCACAGGACTCACTGTGGCAGACAAGCCAAAATACAAATGATTTCCCAAAGGTAGGACATTTGAAAGGCATTGCTTTAGCTAAAGCAGCTTGTTTTTTAAAGAAATTTGCACAATGCAACATTAATAGCTCCTACTCAGTCCACCCCTTTAGGTCAAAATTATGCTTGAGGAAAGCTATGTACAATAAAGATTTAGTGCACACACATAAGAAATTCAAAATAATTTGGCATTTAACCATACAGTCGTACCTTGGAAGTCCAACAGCTTAGTTCTCAAACGTTTTGGCTCCCAAACATCACAAATCTGGAAGTGACTGTTCTGGTTTGCGAACTATTTTTGGAAGCTGAACGTCCAGCAGGGCTTCCAATTGGCTGCAGCCAATCGGAAGCCGCGCTTTGGTTTTTGAACATTTTGGAAGTCAGACTTCTGGAATGGATTCTGTTTGACTTCTGAGGTACAACTGTAATATATTTTTAACACCCCCACCCCCATATGTTTCTACATGCCTATACTTCATATTCATCCTTTGAGGGGGGCGGACAAATCAGAACTCTTTGGCTGAGGAAAAAAAATAGTTGTGTTCAGTAGCTCATTCTTTCCACACCACCTCCTGGCAATGTTGAATAACTCTGTTAAAGTGAAAGTTATTTTTGCTGCTATTATTGTCAGCATTAAGAGATTCCTTTGAAAACTTGTCCCGTTGTTCAAATAAACCACCCTCAGCACCAATTGACCTTAACGCTGCCTAGCTGTCTGACAGTCAATTATCTACTCATCTCCCTTCCACAGAGCCCCCTATGTTGAAATTACTAATCCATCAGTCAGGCAGGTTGGTTTAATAGCATTTCTTCTGTACGTAAAGTGTGTCTATAGCCAGAGAATGAGTCAAAGAAATGCTTTGCTCTCCCTGCTATGAAATATCAGCGAATGATTGTACCTGTTTAAACTAGGAATTACTTTGATCGGGGATCATTTCCAATCTAACTTCTTTATAAAAAGAAGAAGAAGAAGCTTGCATGAGCACTCTTTAAACATTTTTCTGTTTGCCCCAGGTGCTTGATGGTAGTAACTTCCTTTTATGGTGCTAGCTTCCTATTATACACATTTGTGTGTATGTAACCCTGATACTATCTTGTTCTTAAAACGCAGCTTCAAGAAGCTGAGAAGCTTTGAATGGAAAAGTAGGAGGAGGAAGGAGTGCTTAACTATTTCCCTATGACAAATTGCCTCCCTCTGACTCTCCCCATGGAATTAGAATATGGTCAGCCCACATTTCAGAAAGGGTGTGTGGGGTGTTATGGGAAGGGGAGTACCTCTGGTGGGGGGGCAGGTCATGATCCTTCTGGGGTAGTTTCTCCACCTTTGGTCCCCACTCTGCATTCAGCTCTCACCTGCGGCTCCTAGAAGTTGTCTGCATGCAACAGTGGCCACACCCTGGGAAACAGCTTTGACCAGCCAGCTAAACCAGGTGAGGGTAGCCAATGGGTCTCAGACCCTTGGTGAGTTAGAGACTTCCCCTGCATGCAAAGGCAGGCTCTAGTGGATTGAGTGGACAAGACCAATAGTGGGTCCAATGGTCAAGAAGGCACGTTACTGACCATGCTGCAGCCAAGCTGGTGCCAGATGTATTGCTCTGCTTTTCTTTGGACCACATTAGCAAGGCTTGTCTTGTCGTTTGGGCAGCCCAGGACATCCATATGCACTGCCCAGGTTTGTACCAGAGAGGTCAGCAGTGCTGCTAATGCAGCAAAAGCAACATGGGAGGCAGCAGTTGCAAGTTGCTGGCCTCTGCAGCCACAGCTGCAGTTTGACTTCAACCCTGCAGGTACACTTCATTGTCTCTTGAGACAGACGGATGCCAACTGTTAAGTTGTGGGTGAACATATCAGACGACATAGCGATTCTTCAAACAGCTCTTGTTTATTCACAGGCCAGGACAGAACTGAACTGAAGGGCTCAGTCAGCCTGCTTATATAGAGCTCCAGTACCACGTTACTGTAACAACTTTCTAAAACTATCCAATCACTGAACGTCACTTTCGATCCTTCATTTGCATAACTATCTACAGTATCCCCCTGCTGGCCCAGGGTGAGAACTTCAGTACATAACACCAACAACATTTCAAATGGATGTTGTGGGGGAAATCAGCTGAGGCACAGAAAGGGTTGTGTGGCTTCTTCACTTTTCCAAATTGCCCCCAAGTTGTTATTCTAAAAATATATTTAATATGCATGTAGCTACCCCCTACTAATGCCCCTTAGTCAATTCCTACTAGAACCCACATTTTGCCCAAAATTTTGATCAAGTTGTCTATGATCTTGGAAATTCTATTGATCCCTTGAGATTTCTGTACTATTTTGATCATCTCCTTTCCCTAAAGCCTCATTCAGGGAATAGTGGGGGTTGTTCTTTATCTGGTTCTTCTGGCAGTAGGAAGGATCAAAGTCTTAGCAATACAGGCCTTCCAACACTTCAGTCTGTGTGACAAAACTGGTTTCAGGCTACAAAGCCTGATGACAAGCTTATGCCATCTTCATAGAGCTTTGGTTTGAACTTGTGAGCTCAGCCCTCAGCTAATTTGCCTTAACTAATAAAAATTGATTTGGAAACTCAGTTAAGATGAACATCACTTGTACTTTGGCAGGTTAAAACAGTTGCATCTGAAAGTGGGAAAGACAAACTTGCCCTGGCTCAATGTGGAATTGGCTTTGTACTTATGAGCTGTCTTAGCAAGTATTCAATTTACATTTACCTGCCCAATCAGGTAATTATAAACTTTGTTGAAATCAGTATGGGTGAGTTAGATGGTCACATTTTCCTTGGTATATGCACAACTAGTTGTGATTTTTGCCCCCCAAGCATACTGTCCAGATTTTGCTAATATGGCATCAGTGGAAAGGTGTGCTAAGAGAGGACGTTTTGTCCATCTCCTGAAAAACATTGCACTCTTTCCACTTGGTTGCAATGAACATGAAAGTAGCTTCATGTTACCGTATTTTTCGCCCTATAGGACGCTCCGTCCCATAGGACGCACCTACTTTTGGGGGGGGGAATAAAGGAAAAAAAATTCCTTTATTTCCCCCCCAAAACCAGGTCGGGGAACAGTGGGATGGCGGCGCTGCGCCTCCCCGCTGTCCCCCGAGCTTGTGGGGCTGGCTGATGTCTGCCCGGCGCGAGGGGCGCTCTGCTTCAGGGCGCCCTACGTGCCGGGCAGCAGGCTGCGGACACCTGTGCGAAGCAGGGGGCGTCCTCCAAAGGGCGCCCGTGCTCCGCGCTGCAGGCTGCCGCCCGCAAGCCGTGCGCGCCCGGGGGGAGATCCCCCGGGTGCACAAGGCTTGCCGACACCTGCGCGAAGCACGGGGCGTCCTCCGGAGGGCGCCCCATGCCCCGCGCTGCAGGCTGCCACCCGCAAGCCTTGCGCGCCTGGGGGAACTCCCCCCGGGCATGCAAGGCTTGCAGATAGCTTCCTGGAGCCTGGAGAGCGAGAGGTGTCGGTGCGCTCGCTCTCCAGGCTTCAGCGAAAGCCTGCATTCACCCCATAGGACGCACACACATTTCCCCTTCATTTTTGGAGGGGAAAAAGTGCGTCCTATAGGGCGAAAAATACGGTACTTTCCATTTGCATCTTATTAAGATAAAACTGATGGAATCATTAAGCTCTGAAATATATGAAATCTTCCAATTTGCCGTGGTTCCCAGGCCTGTTTAAGGAATGAGCCTTGTCTGCTGCAATGTTTATTCATACCATAAATATCAGAGTACTTCTTTAGAAAGACACTTGACTTTTGGACAAACTGATTCTTTGTCAATCCAAATTCCAATTACGAAGGAGCTATGATGTGTGTCTCCATAGGAATACTAACAGTTCTGCTGTTAGGTGCCTATCTACCCTTGAACATAGTGGCCGTCATGAAGAGACAATAAGATTGAGAACAAACAGAACGACAACAGCTATCTCTAGACATAGAGTTAGGGTGCTGGGTAAAATGCAAGGTACAACTTTCTTGCTGTACCTTCATATCACACCAAACATCCACACTGAAAGTAGCTGTGTCGATCATACCTTGCTTACTCTAAGGACAGGGTTATGCTCACATTTCAGTTCGATAATCTCATTCCAAACACAGGAGCTTTCTGTCCCTTGTTTTTTTCTGAAAACCTACAACAGGAATGGGGAACCTATGGAGTCTAGATGTTGTTGAACTTCAACTCTCATCAACACCATCCATCATTACAAGTGGTCAGGGATAATAGGAACTAGGAACGTAATAAACACTTGCTTAATCAGGTCCATGGCCCATTTAGTTCAGCATCCTGTTCTCATAGTGGCCAACTAGCTAACTAATTTCAGTCTGCTTTAGAGTAAATAGGGCTGGATTTTAAATTAACACTGCTCTTTTTCAAATTATGTGATGCTGTCATTTCAGTGTTGGTTTGCAGACCTGGTTGGCATTCTGCTGCTCTGTTGCTCTTTTATTTTTAAAATATTTTAGATACTGTACTGGTGGTATTTTAAAATTCTTTTACATTTACTGTGATGTCTCTCGGGAAAAGCTTTGTGTTTTGAAAGGCCATAGAGAAGTCCCTGAAATAAATAAATGCACCTTTATTGCCAGTCCCACTTAGCTCAGACTGCCTAATGAGGAGTAAGAAGGACACTCACTGCTGCTGACAGTGAGCCCTAAAGATAGGACAGAGGCAGAGAACCTGTGTTTGTGTGCCCGCACACACAGAGAGACACAGCGGGGCACCTAGGAACACTGTGCAGAATTTTGTTGCATGCCCATCACCTTCATGGTGCATCTGCAGCAGCACAACCAGATGCCTTCATCTGCCTCAGCTACAACAAAATATGTCTCTCCCACACAGTGGTACCTCAGGTTACATACGCTTCAGGTTACAGATGCTTCAGGTTACAGATGCCGCTAACCCAGAAATAGTACCTCGGGTTAAGAACTTTGCTTCAGGATGAGAACAGAAATCGTGCTCCAGCGGTGCGGCAGCAGCAGGAGGCCCCATTAGCTCAAGTGGTGCTTCAGGTTAAGAACAGTTTCAGGTTAAGAACGGACCTCCGGAAAGAATTAAGTACTTAACCCGAGGTACCACTGTATAGGTCTCTACAGCCACAGCAGGTGCTGTAACCTTGCAACAGTTTGAATTCACCCACAAAGGCACACTCTTCCATTGTCTTCCAAGACAGACCAATGCCAACAACATACATTAAAAAATGGCAGCTCTTTCAAGAGGTGTACCCCTGGAAGCCTCCAGTTCAATGCTTCACTGCCCATTCAGCACTTTAGCACTTACTGAAAAAAACAGTAGTTGAAAACCACTCGATAGGTGTGGCTATGGGGTGGGGTTTCCACAAAATTCATGTTTGGATTGCACCCTCAGATCTGACTCAAGAGACTGCATACCCTCCAACATTTCTCCGCTGAAAATAGGGACATCCCATTCCATAACGATAATGTTACTATTTATACCCCACATATCTTACTGGGTTGCCCCAGACACTCTGGGTGGCTTCCAACATATATAAAAACATAATAAAACATTAAACATTTTTTTTAAAAAAACTTCTCTATACAGGATTGCCTTCAGATGGCTTGGGGATTGGATGACTCCATACCCTCCAACATTTCTCCAATGAAAATAGGGACATCCTAAGGAAAAACCATATTGTCAGGAAAGCATTGTTTAATGTCTGGATAAGATATAAAGACTTACTTGAAAACAAAACCCCAAGGTGGTTATCACCGATGGAAGCGAAGGCTCAGAAAAAGCTCAATATGGAGGCCAAATGGCCAAAATATTGGGAGATTTTGGAACAAGAAGGAGACAAATTGAAATTGCAGAGTTTTGAGAAACTAAAAGATAAAGTGCGAGACTGGCTTCATTACTATCAAATAAGGGAGGCTTACAATCTGGATAAAAAAATTGGCTTCCAGGTAGAAAAATCAAAATTGGAAACAGAACTGTTAGATCCCAAAACTAAGATATTATCAAGAATGTATAACTTGCTGTTGAAATGGAATACTCAGGATGAAACGGTGAAATCTGCTATGATTAAATGGGCACAAGATGTTGGACATAACATTATGTTTGCTGACTGGGAACAGTTGTGGACCACAGGTATGAAATTCACGGCATGTAATGCCTTAAGAGAGAATATTATGAAAATGATATACAGGTGGTACATGACACCAGTCAAGCTTGCAAAAATCTACCATTTGCCCGATAAGAAATGTTGGAAATGTAAAGATAATGAAGGCACATTGTTTCACCTTTGGTGGACGTGCCCAAGGATTAAGGCTTTCTGGGAGATGATATATAACGAAATGAAAAAGGTATTTAAATATACCTTCTTGAAGAAACCAGAGGCCTTTCTCCTGGGCATGGTCGGCCAATTGGTGTTAAAGAAGGATAGAACTTTTTTTATGTACGCTACAACAGCAGCAAGAATACTCATTGCAAAGTATTGGAAGACACAAGATCTACCCACCCTGGAAGAATGGCAGATGAAAGTGATAGACTATATGGAATTGGCGGAAATGACTGGCAGAATCCGAGACCAGGGAGAAGAGTCGGTGGAAGAAGATTGGAAGAAATTTAAAGATTATCTACAGAAACATTGTAAAATTAATGAATGCTAAAATGATGTCGGAATGAAATGAAGCGGTTTTAGCTACAATGTTAAAAAGGAATATGTAAAAAAGGATTGTTAATAGATGAAAATATAAAGTTATAATATGTTAAGATAAAGAATTAAGATAAAAACAAAGAGGGAAAGGATTTGCTGAATTAACCATTCGAAATGGAATACAAAAAAGGGAGGTGTGAGGAGGTCAGGGAAACAAGTAAATGAAAGGCAAGACATGGAAAGATGGATTTATTTTTAATTGTTTTTTTCTTTCCTCTGTATTTTGTATTTTTTTTCTTTTTTCTATTTTCTTATTACTTTTGTAATTTCTTTTCAAATTTTAATAAATATCATTAAAAAAAAAAAGGAAAAGTGGGACATTCGGGGATCAAATTAAAAACCAGGACTGCTTCTCTAAATCAGGGATGTCCCTGGAAAATAGGGACACTTGGAGGGTCTGAGATTCCACAGATTTGCATGAGGCTTGGTAGGTCCAATCTCTATGCTGTATGTGAGGACTGGATATGCTGAATCAGGCCACAAGAAGCCTCTTGCAGGCATGCATGAAGTGAGTCTACATTGCTAACCTATAAAGTTAGTCTAAACCCTGTTCCTCAAAAGCATCTAACTTTCCCTGCACTGCACTTTTGTTTTACCTTTGAAGCATGCAGGGCAAGTGAAGCTGCTTTATTAAAATCAACCTCGACAGTACTTTTTTACCCTATGAAAATGAATGCAGACAGTACATTTTCCCTTTCTTCAGTTGCTCTCAATCATGTCCTCCTTAACTGTTTTGGCTTGCTACACGCTTCTGACAACAGCAGACTTGATGAAAAGATATGGGCCTCCACTAAGATATCTCTGTTCCATCATAAAGGCCTGAGCTAAACTCTTCTATTATGCAGGAAGCTGCAGTGCATGAGGCTGTGCCCAGAAAGGAAAAAGATGTCCTCCAAATGGCTTGCAACATGTTGCCAACAAATCAAAAGCAAGTTCAATAAATGTCAACCAGCCTTGCTGTTAAAAGAATATATATCTTAAAGGACTCACAGGCGCGCACAGAGTTACATCAAAGGCCCACTACAGTTAATTTGTTAGGCTGCCTACACTGAATTATTCCATGTAGGAAGTTTCACACACAGCCATAGGTTCAGCAGTAGCTTTTACACACACACACACACACACACACACACCTATAAATCTATGCCAAAAGACACATAGTTTTATCACCTTGGATCTATAAGCATTTGAATTGCTGGCAAGAAGGAAACCAGATGTGATTCCAATGCATACAGATTAAACCCCAAAGAGTTGAGAGCAACCTAAGGCCTACCCTTTGAAATCATATCTAGTCAGTCCCTTGACTTCAGAAAGATTTGGATTAAAGCCTTGGTGAAGGCAGATAACTCAGGGGATGCATAATGATTTCACTTCTGTTAGGTGATTGCCCCGTGTCTGCTTCAGGTGGATCGAGGCAAAGTCACTGTGTTCCAACAACGTTTCTGTCTTTATAGGCATTCAGCACAAATCACGGAACCACAAAATGGCCTATGAAAATGAACGTATGCAGCTTGCCGTATAATCAGAACACTGGCCCATCTAGTCCATCAACAACAGTGTATATTCCAATTGTCAAGTGCCCTCTGGGGTCTCAAACAGAGAGGTGCTTGGGAGTCCTGCTTTCTGAGACCTTCTCTTCTCCTTGCTAGGGACGAAACTGAGAATCTTTTGCAGGTAAGAGCAAGTGTGGTGTAATGGACTAGAAGATGGAATATCAGGATTAAATCCCTGCTCAGCCATGACGCTCACTAGAAGATCTTGGGCCAATTTATTTTTCTGTCTGCCTGTCCCTGTATCTCCCACACACAGCCAAGCTTACCTCACAGGGCTATTGTGGCGATTAAATGAGGAAAGGGAGAGTCATGTGCATCATCACGTGCCCCTGGATTAATATATGTATAATCCATTACTTGCAGGGTTCAGTAGATTGAATATCTTCCTTAATCCAGTCACACAGATAAAGGCCTGGGTGAGTTTTTTTAAAAAAGGAAAAGATTCAAAGCACAATGGAAAAAGAATTGGTAGCTCAACGATGCTAATTTGATAATGCATGAACATGCAAAATGACCAGCATCTTTATAATGATGTGAACAACTGGGCATCCTCTCAAAAAGATAATGGAACAAGCTTTAGACCAACTCATACGAGATGATCAGATGATTGTGGGGGTGAGCAGGAAGAACTGAGAGGCAGGAGATGGGAAGAGAGAGAACTGAAGCATCCCGCAGAGATCTGATAATTTTAGTACCCAATTTCACTCTGGGAGGCAAAATTACTGAACATATAAACTGATGCAGAGGATAGGCCTCTTCATTCAGTATACCAAAAGCCAATTTTTAGCACAACACCACTGCATCAAAGCAAACAGCAAGATCACAATCATAAAATTATAATAAGAGTGGAATTGATTTTGTGTCACTCTTCCCCTATGGTTTCATTATGGCCTTTGACGAAAGAATGGATTAATTTAGTGCCATTTCCTTTTTAGCAGCTGAGATGTTTCTTTCTCCTCCTCTTTTTGTCAAGAGAATTAACTGTCAAGGGTGGACAATTTTTTGTTCTTCTCATGTATACCTCAAGCACTGCCAAAGCTATGGAATTTACTTTCGGTGTGCAAGGCCCTCAATCTGTGTTTTTCTTGCTGTTCAGTCAGAATGTGCTGTAAAAATGGCCAAAAGCAGAAGCCATATAGCTATATGGACCATAATATGGCTATGTTGACCAGAGAATAGTTGAGATCTCAGCAGCAGCCACTGATGGCTTTTCTCTATAGCACGCAACACACTTGTCCAATAGCTGGAATTCAACAGGCTTAAACTTTATAAATGGGAAATGGTCCATATTGTTAAAGCTATGGTTTTCCCAGTAGTGATGTATGGAAGTGAGAGCTGGACCATAAAGAAGGCTGATCACCAAAGAATTGATGCTTTTGAAATATGGTCCTGGAGGAGACTCTTAAGAGTCCCATGGACTGCAAGAAGATCAAACCTATCCATTCTTAAGGAAATCAGCCCTGATTGCTCACTGGAAGGACAGATCGTGAAGCTGAGGCTCCAATACTTTGGCCACCACATGAGAAGAGAAGACTCCCTGGAAAAGACCCTGATGTTGGGAAAGACTGAGGGCACAAGGAGAAGGGGACGACAGAGGATGAGATGGTTGGACAGTGTTCTCAAAGCTACCAGCATGAGTTTGACCAAACTGCGGGAGGCAGTGGAAGACAGGAGTGCCTGGCGTGCTCTGGTCCATGGGGTCACAAAGAGTCGGACACGATTAATGACTAAACAACAACAACAATTAAGATCCATGTGGAGGGATGATTAGAACATTTCCTGTTTGGTTTCCCAGGGATGCTTGCATGGACAGTCAGCTGAGACACCCCAACAACACAACCCAGTTCATTCTTAAGATATTTCTGATAAATCAAACTAATTTCCTATGTTGGGAGAGGTACACATGAGGTATACTATCCTATTGGAGCAGCTTGCAACACCTGCTTGCAATTCCTTCACAGGTTGCCACAGACAACAGGACCACTTGTAGGATGCTCAGCCTCCTGGGAGTCATGTTATTCCCCATCCCAGTAGAGAGGTCCTATTCCTCACACTGCCAATGTTTTTTCCATATGCATACTGGCCCTTCTTCAAAAAGGCATGGCAAATGGACAAAACAAGTAACTACAAGCCAAAATAAACAAACAAAGCAAAAGAAGCTGAAATCAAGAAATTATCACATCACAATTAAAGCAGGCAAGCACTACAGGCTGGGAGGGAAACAAACAATAGAAGAAGCTTCCCTGGTGAACATCCCCCAGGTGCCTGCATGGTGATGGAACACTGCTTAACCTGCATCAGGTTGATCAATTGAGGAGGGAGCATCCTTTTGGTCCTAGAGACCACTTGCAAATGCTGGAAAGGGATGGAGTAATCAGATGCCCCTCAGCTCACCTTTGGACAACCAGGCAAGAAAGGGCATGGAACAGTTAACTTACTGATTTGATGCCTGCAACCAGGATGTCACTCACATGGGAGGCTGGGGAGAATTTCCAGTTAGCCTCCCCAAGGATGGATTGAGCCACATGGATTGAGTCTGCTATAGATCCTTGTTAGCCATAGTTAACTTAAGATGTGGTTATTTGCCGAAATCCCAATCTCCTGTTTTCTTTCTTTGGTTGTGGGGATAGGGAAGAGGTTTGGGAAGGGGTTATCACTGTGACAAGCCCTGCCTCTGACTAATGCACATTCAACAGACTGTGTGAACAAAGAACCCCCCTACAAACTGCACACAATTGGAATTCCTGCAAAAAAAAACCTGAGTTCCCAAGTGTATAGACAAGCCTATGCGCTTAGAGTTTGTATTCACGTAGGGTCTGTTCATACAGCTTGCACAATATGTATAAGTCAAGGGAAGGGTTGCAGTCCTGCTTCTACTACTCATTTCACATTCACCTGCCATGAATTGGTTACCTGAAAAAGGCCATAGATATGGATCTCTGAAATAAAAACCTCAATGGCCTTTTATAAACTGTTGGAGTCACCCAGTCCTCTGAGTCTAGGACTTAGACACACATTTTTTTCCTGGATTCTAATATCCTTCTGATTTATTCAGCAATTGGGGTTGTTTTATTTCTCTCCTCTCTCATTTACTGGTAGGAAGTTATCCTGCTGTTATCAAATTGCAAATAAAGCCAGGATATTGGATAACACTCTGCAGAATCCATCAGACGTTACAATTCCAGAACAATGATTACAAATGCATCAAACAGACCCCAGGAGCAAAATTGGTTGTGCGCTATAGTACCATACATTTTGGACGCATTTAGAAGAACACAGTCTGAAGGGAATTGAGACACGGCACAACCTTATCCAGCCGTTCGCAAGCCCAGAGATCACAAAAAATTATTCACTCCTTACATCTTTCACCATGGCAGGTGTTTGTAAGGCTGAATCCCTTTGCTACCCTTCTGCCTTTCTTATTTCTGGGGCCAGATGGATACCTAGTAAGACGGGGGGAATCCTCCTCCTATCACTTCCTCCAATTTTTTTGGTGTTGCTTCTTCAAACCTTGGGGTTGGGGCAGAGGAAATCTAAGGCTGATGAAGCTGAGCTGCCCTGGCAATAATCAGGGCATGAGGGAGAGCAAGGGAAGAGGCTTGCTACTCCATAATCAACTGCTTCAGTTCATCACGCAAAGAGCTTGCCTGCTCTGCAAGGACTCAGGCTAAAATATAAGGGACTGGTAATAGTGGCAATCAAATGGAGGCATGATTACACATAGAACACAAGGTCACCCTAAATGTACACCAACTGAAGTGTTGGCTATTGGGGGAGAAGGGAAATTCCTGTCCAACATTCCACATTCCGCGTCCTGAATATAGAAAAATACATTACTAGCTCCTGAGCACAGAAAAGAGTTAAGCCATTCTTACATGCCAACTCTTGCACAAAACTTAACACAAGACATTCCTCTTCCCTGATAAATGAATCTTTTAGGCTGGCAACTAGATCACTTTGTTAGAAAGTGTTACAATCTCTGTTTTCTAAACAAGCAATTGCAATCCTCTGGATAGCATAAACTTCCCCAAAACCCATAGCGGTGTGGCAAAATACCAAGAGTGCTCACTGCTTCTGCCCATGACTTGCATGGGTGAATGGACCATCAATCAATTAATAACCACTGAAATAATGTTTCTGTCACCCATGACACATTAAGTTCCATCACATCAAATGCTGACTAATCAAGTGATGAAAAAACAAATGATGAACATGGCTGTGTGAACCTGAGAAAAGACTTAATGGAAAGAAGAGTGTTTCTGGAGGGGGCAGACTAAAAGCCCCTTCTGGCATCACCCCACAAGAAGCTTGAGAGCTGCTGTTTCATGAATCACTTGCAGTAGCTAATGACAGGAGCAAAAAGCCACATGGGGAAAATCATTTCAATGCAAGTTCTGCATTTCCTGAAAACAATGGCCAAGTTGGCTTGGGAAAGAGATGTGGTGGTAGATCCCGTGTCACTCAGCAACTCGAGCGGCCCACCTATGAGACAAGGTGAGGTGACAGGATCCACAGGGGAAGCAAGTCCAGTCCGTTGCTGTTGCTGCTGCTGCTACCCCCATAGTGGCAGTGAGGCTGTGGCATGCTTCTTTGAGGCTGGATCAGCCTCTTCCTTGGCAAACCCCCATACCGCCTCTACAGCAGCCTCTTGGTGAATAGCAGACACTGCTATTCCCACCTTTGTTTCCAATGTACATCTTCCTCTCTTGGGAAGATCTTCACTCATTTCCTTCTTCCCTGATGGAGGCAGGGGAACACCATTTTGTGATTCATCTAAGGTGTCAAAATGTATTGGGCTGGCCCTGCACAGCAAACATGCTAAAGGGCTTTTTGTTTGTGTTGCTGCTGGGATACTGAGTACATGAGGGCCAAGTGTACAAACTAAAGCAATATCGTATCCCTCAGATAAGGATGTCAATGTTGTTTTTTCTTGATTTCTCATTTTCCAATCTTAACTTCAATTCTCCACACTCCTACATCAGTTTGGGGGGGGGGGAAGCATTCACAAAAATAGTATTTTAGTATGCATTTCTCCTAATATATGAAAAGTGGCTAATATATTTATTTTTACAAACAATTTTCATGTGGCCAGCATGACTAAGCCGCTTCCGGCAAACCAGAGCAGCGCACGGAAACGCCGTTTACCTTCCTGCTGGAGTGGTACCTATTTATCTACTTGCACTTTGAGGTGCTTTGGAACTGCTAGGTTGGCAGGAGCAGGGACCGAGCAATGGGAGCTCACCCCGTTGCGGGGATTCGAACCGCCGACCTTCTGATCAGCAAATCCTAGGCTCTGTGGTTTAACCCACAGCACCACATGAATTAGATTAGGTCTGACCAAACTGAAATTCTCCCCACACCTGTGCTCAGATAAAGGGGTTGGATCAGGAACTCCAGCAGCGCTGAAGCCGGGTTCATGTGCATTGACCTCCGGGAAGCCTAAGCATTTTACATTATCATGTTGTAATGTGACTACAATATGTTAACTATCACCATTTTATTATTTTATAATGGTGAAAGTAACAAAAGAAATGCACTAGACAACTGACTGCTTTAGTAACTATGTCCACATGGCTGAACTCTATAAGCTAAGTTACATCAAGCTGAAAAAGCTTATTAGGAAAAGCACAAAATGTTCTTATACAAGCCAAAGTTCCATTGTCAAGAAATCTCTCAAATGCAAAATATAAAAAATCAGAGATAACAAACTTTCTAGAACAGTGCCAGGACTCTGAAGAATTGATAACGACATCCAACATTTGCATTCCTTCCGGATAAATACAAAATATTCTGATATGCCCACAAGGAATGTATTAGGCTCTCATCTTTTGCAAGCTCGTCGCAGTTCAGGGCAGAACACTCTATGGGGGAGTAGCTTTTTCATTACCATGTACTTCTATTTTATAGTGTGTGTGAAGCAGAACAGTGAAACCTGCTCTGTGAATTAATACTTTAACCCACACACTTCAAGTTTCCCTCCATTTGCCTTGCTATGAAACTTTAAGGACCAGAGGCTAGTTTTAGTTTAAAACAAAACAAAACAAAACACCTCAAGTGATTACAGTACAGTGGTACCTCGGGTTACATACGCTTCAGGTTACAGACTCTGCTAACCCAGAAGTATTACCTTGGGTTAAGAACTTTGCTTCAGGATGAGAACAGAAATCGTGCTCTAGCGGCGCGGCGGCAGCAGGAGGCCCCATTAGCTAAAGTGGTGCTTCAATGGGCTGTGCTACAGAGTTCTCAACAGGGAGTTCCTCATAGGGAAATCTGTAGCACAGCCAATCCCTGCCCAAAACAGCTTTGGTACAAACACCAATCTGCTAACTGGTGTTTACAACAAGCCCACTGGGATCAGCGCTTACAGCAAGTCCCGAAATGGGCTTGAAGTAAGCACAAATACTCCTTTGCACCAGTGGGCAATGCAAAGGATCTTCCTCTGCAGGTTGGGCTTGAGCTGCACCCACAATGGAAAAAATAATAATACTTTAGTCACCTGATGTTATTGTGACAGATGGGTGGCCTTGCCCACTAGCCAAAATGACCTTCAAGACTGGGGAGTATTCAGGAGCTGGCCCACTGGCTGGAAAAGATTCCCCTCTCCTGGTATAGATGATACTGAACTATGTGACTCAGTGGCCTGACTGAGTAAGGCAGCTTCTTCTGTGGGGCATTGTCCAACCCCTCAGAGTGTCCCTATTTTCCAGGGACAGTCCCAGATTTACAGAAGCCATCCCGGTTTCTGATTTGAACCTGGAATGTCTCACTTTTGCTAAGGACCTCCTTGTTTTCATTGGAGAAATGTTGGAGGGTATGGAGTAGGATGTCCCCATTTTCATTGGAGAAATGTTGAAGGGTATGCAAGTCTGCTCACCCTTCTTGGTGGTGGGTGTTGCAGCCAAGCCCCAGACTTCACCAGTGATCCGGCAAATAGCAGGCCAGATTGCCTGGCTGCTGGCTATTGGCCAATGCCAGCAGCCCTTCAAATTCATATTCTGACTGCTGCTTTTGCTCAACCCAAAAGAAAATAAGCCAATTTAAAAAGCTGGAAAAGGGAGAACCTACTTTGTTTATATATTTATTAGCGGTAAACAGTATCTCTTGGTGAGAACAATAATTTTATTGATGGAACGAATTGGATGATTTTACTTAACCAAAAGAAAAGCATAAATAAGCTTTTAAAAACATATATTGTTCAATAACCCGCAGTGTGATTTTAGTATCTCTTCAGGTATATATTATCTCCATCCTGACAGGGTTTTCTTTAACAGCACAGATGAGAATGGCATGGGGCATGGGAAATGAAAAGTAACCTTAGTGAAGTGAAATTAGCCTGGGTTAAATAAGTAATAATTGCAAATACATATGTGCTCATCTGAATGTGTAATAAATGTATTCAGCAGAAATAGAAGAGGAACAAAGCAGATCATATTTCAAGGGAGAGAGAATTAGAGAATAAAGAAGAGGACAGCTGGGGAGCAATACAATGATTTTTTTATTTTTTATTTTACTACAGGACAAAGCCTTCAGGCAGTATATCAATGAAGGCAGCAGTTAGGGTTTTACAGAATGGAAATAAAATCTGTAAAATATATTCAACATTGCTCAGATATATTTTCAAGAAGACTATTAACGGCATGCCTTCTAGCAGGAGCCACACAGCCATGATTTAGGCAACTTTAGGACTGATGAGACAAGCCTGGAAGGCACAAGGGGGGAAAGACAGAAAGCAACTGACAGGTTGTATGTCTCAATGAGGAAATTCTTCAAAGCTCATAGACATTTCACTGAGCTCAACATCTGAGAGCTTTTTTGCCACAGTAAATATAGTAGTACTGCCCTACATCACCACCAGAGGGTGGTTTCTGTGCCTACCATCCCAACATAGATCAGGTGGCAAAAGAACCAGCATGGTCCCACCTCAGCATTAGAAGAATAGCTTGCTTGGCTCCATAATTCATTAGGGAGAGAGTTCAGGGTACAGCAAACTCCCATAGGTGACAGGTGGTTAGCAGCCATGCCAGTAGGCGGAACCTGAGGGTCTGGCCATGGGAGCATAAAAGAGTTCAATCCAGACTCCTGAAAAACCTGCCTCCAACTGCCCATGATTTTTGTAAATCTGGACTGAGCCTGTTTGTATTTTGCCAGACCAGAATTCTCCTGATCCACCCAGTCCACCCATGGATTCAGCGGCACCAGGGCTGGAAGGGAGTATGTGTGCATGAGGCTGATACCATAAGGACACCATAATCCACACCTAGCAACATGACCTCTGGAGATTTTAGAGGCAGGTTCCACCAGGAACTATATGGAGAAGGAGCACAGCAGACATGGATGTGAAGAGAGCAAGGAGAGAATGAAGAGGACTTTACTAAGGAGGAGGAAAGAGGTGTAGACAGAGGGAAAAGGAGGAGGTTGCCCTAGCAAGGGCAGATGAACTGGGAGGGAAAGAGAACCAAGGAAGAAAGAAGGAAGGGTCAGGCAAGACAAGAGAAAAGGGCAGGAGGAAGGATATAACATAAGGAAACCATATTTATGTACATAGAAAGAGATTGTATAATGAAAGGGCGCAGAAATTTTTGAGCCAAGGTCCCTGTCTCGGTGTCTCTGAATGTAAGAGACGACTTGGAATCCTGAGGATCCTTAGGACCTAAGTCATACTCAGAGCAGACCCATGTAAATTAATGAACCTCAGTTAGACATGCCTATTAATTTCAGCGGGTCTACTCTGACTAAAACCTAGTTGGATACAACCCATAGGCAGGACAACTATAATGCTTTTGCAGGCAAAGACCCCCTTCTGAGATATCTGAGGGCAGGTTTTAGCACAACACTAGATGATATGGCATGGCTCTGGCAGCTGCACATGTTGAAGCTGTAAAGTAATGATTGGAGCAACTACAGGAATAGTATGATGTGTGAATGCCCCCTTCAGGGCACAACAAGCCAGCATGTAAGTGCTTCAGAAGGGGAGTACTAGCACAATGGCACGAAACAGAGCAGCATTCCAAAATGCAAGCCACAAAAATCTTTCCCCTTTGTTCAACTGGGGCTACTCTCCTTCCTCCACTGTTTAATGTTTATCTGCTGTCAGCTTCTGCTCACTCAGTTGTTTCATTTGTCAGTATGCCGAATAAAAATGCTACTACTATATATTTATCTAAGGCAGACCAGCTTCATTAATATGAGAGCATTATGAATTTTCTGAACAAAAAGTGTTGACACATATTTGAAGGATGCCAGCACAAAGGAACCAACCTGAGTACAATTATATCTGAAGAGATTCATATAGCCTTATGACTCTTCCCACTTGCAGAAGTTATGGTGCAAGACAGTCTCTCATAGCAACTGAGCACCCATCCCTGTGAAAATCGAATCCTCCCATTTGTCACCTAACTAGAAATGATAAGAAGCAATTCCCTAAGCAACAGAAGAGTTGAAGACCACCTGGAGTTGCTACTGAATCTGACAGCAGGACAAAGCTTCCAGGAAAATAGTCAAAAATAAAATGAAAGGCAATGTACCTCTCAGAGTGAAAGTGAAGAACATTACCTACAAACTCGAAATATTAAATGTCTGGAGATAGATGAGAGAAGTAAGATTGCTTCTACAACACCTACTACAGCTAGGTGTTACACATGAGTACAATAAAGACTAGCCTTGCCACTAGTTTACAAACAAAAGTCTAAAACAGACACAGTGTTAAGCTTGCTTAAGCCCACTGAAATCAACAGATGTAAGTGTGCCTAACTTTGTGTTGGAATTAGGCCTCAGTCATGGGATGCAAGTAGGGATGCTTGCCAAATTAGCTTTCCATATTCCAGTATTAATTGACCTAATCCCCACCTTCCTTGGAACTAATGGGGAGGAATCACCCCACACAAGGGATCCACACAGAGGAAGAACAAGATAATCCACCCCTCCATCTCTTGCCCCAGGTAGTGCAAGTCAGTAGGACTTCATAAGTCATGGATGATCCTCCACTAGTCTTCTACTTTGGATGGCACTGTCGAACAACAGATCTATAAATTAAAGTTTTTAAAGAACTACAGATCAACAAAATTTAAAGGGTCTAGGAAATATAAAATATTCACCTGGTACTGTACAGATATTAAACTGCGTGCCAGGTGAGCCCCTTGGAAGACGATTCCAAACCTAGGGTACCACAGTTAAAAAGGTCTCCTCTAGGATGAAACCAGAGAGGGGTGTCTGATGAGGATCTCAAAGTAAAGACAGGCACATATGGGGACAGGTGATCTAAGTCCCCTTGCCCCAAACCATGAAGGGCTTTAAACATCAGGTCCAGCCCTTGGAAATGAACCCAGGTATGTTCTGAATTACATGCTTAAGTGCAAATTTCCATGCAGGAAAAAGCCTGCTGGTTAGTATGGAACTGGGATGGAACTCACACATGTGAATGTGCCACAGGCTGATTCACCCATTGCTAGACACAAGAGGGAAGGAGAAGAAGAAGAGATGCAGAGAAGAAAAGAAAATGAAAATCCACTTGGAAGCTACAAGAAAGAAGTGGGTACTATGAAAGCATGCCCCCTCATGGGCTCACCTCTTTTATAAACCAATATTTATGCATTTGGAATAACTTGTCTGAAAACTCATAACCATTATTTAAAACATTCTTGATTATGTTTATCCTTAAAAATATGAACTGAATTGTTCTGAGGTTTCCTCCCACTCTGAGAAATATGAGTTTTTAAAAAACTTATTGAAGTTTATTGTGCTTATGATTAATGTTTGTTATTGTTCACATTCATTGTCGTTGCTGTTAATCCATGCACTGCTTTTTTATTCAATGAGAGCTTGTTGATGTCATCGTAGCTTTCCCCTGTGTGTTTGGGTGGTTGTTTTTTCCTCCCTCCCTCCTGCCACTCATTCTGCCAGTCTGTTATTTTCTACAGTACAGGTACTGTCTCAACATGAGGTTGGCTTCAATAATAGAAAGCCAGGAAATAAGTACTGTATATGTGATCTTTAGAGGTCTTCAGAGGTGTAATGAAACACTGCAGATTTTGAACATTTTAAAAACAGGACGCTTTGGGTACATTGGTCCAACTGAGGGCTATGATATTGTGAAGCTACTCTACACATTCACATACTGGATATTTTCTATTCGCACATTATATTTACAGTCAGCCATGCCAGCTAATTTGAGAGCTTCCCATATAACAACACTATTTGGTTCTCAACAATCCATGTCTAGGAATGTAAGCCGGCAGTGATTTCTGTCCCAGTCAGCACCTCTTGCAATCAGTCCTGCTTCTGTTCTGCTAAAATCTACATTGTTCCTCTTGTTACCTACTATGGTCAAAACTAACACAACAGATTATGTAATTAATTATATAATCAGCTTCAATGCATTTCAATGGAAGGGAAACATCAAAAACAATATTTTAAAAATGTACGGTAATTATTTATGTATTATTCATGGAACTAATCACCAACAGCAATAATGACTACTGCTCATATTTACTTGTGTGATTTCCATTCCTGACCATGGGCAAGCCTGCAAATTGTAACAATTCCCTTTCCCATTTCCATTTTAACCAGAATGCTCTGACATCCATGGCTATGAAATTTATATCAGCTTTAGATTGGAACACCTCCTTTTAGCCTATACAATAAAACCATAGGACTGAAGGTGCCTCATTGAACATTTTGTGTTCTTTTCCTGGCCAGATTGAGAGTCTACATCCATTTAGCACCACTGTCTTTGCTCCCATTTCCTGCCACAGCCTCTCTTTACTCCGTATCATCACAACAGTGCTCAAGGGAAAGCAAGAAAAATATGTAATTTTGAAGCCATTTCTTTGAGGTCATAATGACAGGCACCACAGGTGTTGCATCTACATTAGAGATAGGGTCACAGCCTTTTCATATGATACAGTTAATGAGAAGCTGCCACTACAACCACAAGATCCAGGTATATCAACTAATCAGGAATCACCACAAAATTGCCAATGTGAGCAGTCAGAGGAGGTCAACCTTTCCATTTCTTGTAGAAGTGAAGTCCTTGATGGTGGAGTTTTCTTACTTTATAGTTTCACTGCATCAATTTTTCCATCAACCACAAATAACTCTGTTCCCAAGAATTACCAGCCATATCCCATGAGTCTTGTCTACCCAGTTTCAGTTGGCTATTCTTCATCCAGTTCCCAAACACAACCAGACACCATGTCTTTCTGCAACCTTACACTACACACATAGGCTCTGCATGCAGACATTAAGTGGAATGCTCCACCACCACACAACCATTGCAAAGTGTGGATATTACTATTGTATATGAATTGAGACTGCAAGGTGCAGGCTGGATGAAAATGATAAATGCAATTGGTTTAGGAGAAGTGGAGTGTAAAAGCTGCCATGTAAGAAGCAGTGACAAGCAATATCAGTCTGGTTTCTGAACCTTTTATTATGTCAGCCTCAACATTGTGTTGCAATGACGACTTTTCAAAGAATAATAAGCTAGTGTGTCTTAGCAGATTTCTACCTACATACCCTTAAGGTGTCTCATTCTACTTGAAAACATATCTAGACTAGATTGGAATTTTTAAAAATATACTGGAAACTATATTCTAGACGTAGCCCTGCTGTGCTCAAACATTAAAAAAATATTCTCAGTTGACCTCCACTTGCTTTCAAACAAGATTTTTTGTTTTGTTTTGTTTCTGTTTAATAAAGGCAGACTTTTATAGCTGACACCAGTCTTCCCTTCTTAGGTTTGGTTTTGATGACTGACCCAGCAATCCTAACCACACTTACTAAGGAGGGGTCTTACAGCTGAATAAACATAGATATAATTACATTGTGAATAACTTTTCTGGTTTAAGACGAGTCTCTTTAAGGATTGCCTGTCTCCACATATGTGCACCCACAAGGTTAACATCTTCTGTAGGTATCCATAATGTGTTAGTTAAGGCAGGTGGCAACCAGGAAGAGGATCTCCTTAGCAGTGATGTGCCAATTATGAAATGATTTCTCAAGATCTACTTTGTTGCCCTTTCAGCACCAGGCAAAGGCCTTTCTGTTTCCCTTGGTCCTTCAGCCTGTTTTCATTTGGCTGTTAATATATTGCTTCCTTTTTAGTCTTCAGTTTTGAGTATTCTGGTTTGTTTCACCAATATGTTTTCTTATTTTCAAAGGAACGTAAGAGAAGCCTGCTGGAACAAGCCAATGGCCCATCTAGTCCAGTATCCTGATCTAGAGAGACCAATCAGCTGCCAATGGGAAGCACATGAATAGGACCTGAGCACAACAGCACTCTTTCCTTTTATGTAAACCACCCTGGAAATTTCTATTGCACTGTGTATAGAAATTTGTATCATTAGACCTTATGCTGCAACCTGGCAATACCTGTTTGGCTGTCATAAGGCTAATCTGGATTCTATATTGTTTGTTTGTTTGTTTGTTTGTTTAATAAAATGTATACACCTCAAAGTGGCTTACAAAAGATAATTCTATGGATTTTAAAACAGTAAAGCATGTAAGAAATAGACCTTGCCTTCTATTTGGCCATCTTTATGGGGAAGCATTTCTAGCTATTATACATGATTTTGATATTTTCTTTCTTAGGTGAATGCTCACATTGTGTTGTGCATTCTACATTTATGTGCGTAATTAAACCACTGGTATTTGCTCTGGTTTGATTCTGCTGAGTTCCGTCAAAATACTGCCACCTCCTTGGTCAAACTACTCATAATGTTTTTGCTACAGAGACTGGAAAGTTGATAGGAATATCAACTCAGTAGTCATACCCAAGTCAGATATCTAATGTACATTTTCACCAACATCTCTCTATCTGGAAAAGCAACAAGCTATTCCTCCCCCCACCATGGTGTTAGTAACTTCATTATTATGCATTTAGTAACCTATCCCCACCATTATTTACTTAGATGTTCCCATAAGCTTCACTTTTGCTACCATGACTGATTAATTAATTAATTAATTAACTTTATTTATATCCCTCCTTTTTCCCAAACTTAAGACTGCTCAAAAACATAAAATAAAACTCACATAGCTTTAAAACATATAAAAGGTTATTCTTTAAAAAAATGAATGGCAGATTATTGTGTTCATAGTAGAGACAATTTTATAGTCACAAACGCAGCATGGTCCAATTCAGTATTCTTAGTACAGAAGACATTTGGTAGGTTTCTAATATATGGAAGGACAAACAATATGTCTTGATTATCCCTTCCAACCTTAAGGTCTTCAAAGCCATTTAAATGCTGACAGTGTTGCTGATGCACAATAGGGAAACATGACATTTGGAGATCAACAAGAAGATGCACACCTATTTGCAAACGGAGAACGTAACAGCCAGCGACCCATCTTGCTTTGCATCATGTTCTCACAATGGACAACCAGTTGCCTATGGGAAGAACAGTAGCAGACCCTGAGCCCAACAGCACTTCTCCCTGCTGTGGTTTCTAGCAACTGGTATTCAGAAGCATACTGCCTCTGACAGTGGTGGTAAGTGTCAAGTTTGACACCTTTAAAAGGGAAAAAAAGAGTCTGTGAGAGGAATTGACCCTGTAAAAGTCCTCTGTGCTACTTGCCCAAGGGCAGCTTTAGGGCAAAGCAGCATTTTACATAATTTAGAAAGCTGTTAAAAAATAAACTCATGAAAATATTTTCTTCCTAAGAACTTCACCACTGCACACTCTTTAAGTGTGAATAAAGAGCAACAGCTAGAGATAATGGATCTATTCAAAACCCATCATCTGAAGTTTAAAGAGATACTGCTTTCTGTAAGTATATTACCTGGAATATCAATTACTGAATTTTTAAACAGCATCTGCAGCTTGGGATAATATATATACATATACTGTTTGGCCTAACCCTTTTGTCTTTCCTTCTCCCAAGCAACAGTTTTTCAGGGGGATTATAATTTTGGTCGCCCTGTTTTTGTCTCCCACTATTACTCTTCGTTTCCCTCCTGCCCTACTAGCACTGTGATCACAAAGCTTAGAGAATATTGTTCACGTACCAGTTCCAACTTGAATATAGAAAGCAACAACATTTTTTTTTTTACAAGGCACTTGTCTTTGTGAGATTTATGGTACTATTGTGTACCACCGAAATTCTCGCCTCCATATTGGGCTTACACTGCGAAAAGTGCTCATAAAAATGCATTCACATTTTAAGATGAACTTGCTATGAAGGCTGATTCACACCTCTTTTCTATTTGTTTCCTATGAATAGTCTAGCAAGCATATTTACTAGCAGGAATATTTGCTGAGACAGTAAATTTAAAATATATTTGGCTAGGCAGTTGAATTGATGATCCCCGGTATTTACAGTGATCAGAAGACTTAATGCCCTTCATTCAGTTAACAGGAACTCTTCCGCCTGGGGCAGATGTTTTACTTATGCATTGTCCCAATACATAAGTGGGGGCACTTTGAGTAGGCACACACCATACATTAATGTGTAGCAGGTAGCCCCTACCTCTTGGCATTTGCACGCACAGCATGAACGTCTGCATGGGAAGCCTTTACATACAGTATACACCTTGCATAATGAGTGGGCAAATGTCGGTGTAGAGCTTCTGTCAAGATCACTTCCTATATTATGGCAACAATATAGAAAAAAATGGGAAGGCACAAAACATGGGGGGATGTGTGTTGCAATGATGGAATGACAACTCTGGGTGCCCAAGAGAACGTTGTTGTTTTTTACCAACCCCAGCATGTTTCAAACTGAATTCCTCCTCAGGGGCTCTGTTGCACAGCCAGTTTTAGTTGAAGTCTCTTCACACTGTTGCAAAACAATTCTGATAGAATTGGACTTGGGAAAACAAACAGAGAATTCTCTTGTGTACCTGGAAGACTTCCCCCAAAGAAGCCTGGGAACAGTATTTTTCCCCTCACAAAGCTACAATTTTCATCACCTTTAATAAATTACAGCTCCCAGAATTCTTGTTGCGTGCTTTAAATGTATGGTGTGGGCAGCCCACTAGTGAACTCCAGGGGAAAGGACTGTCGGAATCTCCTGGAACATCAAATGTGGTCCACAGCAGTGAGATAATGGGCCACAGAAATACCTCAGTTGCCTTTTCTAGACCCTCACTTGAGGTTCAGTCATACAATAAAGACAACTTATTTCCATTAATATTTCAATATCTCTTTATATTTGAGCCTTTAGCTGGTCACTGTAATCATTTAAAGTTTGTGAATCTTTATTATCAAGTTTGCGAATGTTTTCAAAAATTTCACTAAAACTTAGTCTTATTCCTTACATGCTCCACATGTGTCTTCTAAACTTATTTTATCTGCTTGGCATGGTGTTCAAATAGTTGGTTGCCAGCAACCCCATTAAAGCCAGTGAGTGCAGATGCATGTGCTATGTCAATCCTTCCTTCCTTCCTTCCTTCCTTCCTTCCTTTCTCTCTCTCTCTCTCTCTCTCTGCACACATACACCCCATAACCAGGTTCAGATTCTAACATATTTACCATTAGTCATGACAGGGATGATTAATGGGGAGAAACAGCTTCATTTTCCAATAGCAGATTATGCTAGGTTTACTAGGAGTTAGAAAATTCCAGTTTTGATTTGTTAAGTGGAAAAGACTGATAGCAAAGCCACAGGCTTAGAATTGATCTAGGACTGTTATGAGCTATTAAATAATATATACCAGTATTCAGAAGCCAAGCCTATTTTCAAGCAGGATTCTTTAAAAACAAAACAAAAAATGCAGGCAATGCTAGCCCCAATGTTTCCATTCATCATAATAAATATTCTGAAGGTTTTGAGATACATTTTTCAAAGCACAGAAGGCAGTTATGTAAGGTATACTTCTGACACTTCTTCACATAAAGGGTCTCTGTCTTTGCAAATTGGCCTTTCTCATCTAGAGCTGAGGCATACCAGAGCACCTCAACATCACCCCGGGCTACCCTCAGGAGTTTTGCCATGTTGGTCAAGAAGTAAAATGGAGTCAAAAGTAACATATTAGCTACATTATCTTGTTCACAGACTGTGACATTACACACACACACACACACAGAGAGAGAGAGAGAGAGAGAGTGCTTTGGCACAGGAGCAAAGTTCATTTTATGTTGCTGTCTGAACCCCAACCTTTCCTTCATTTCATTTCTTCCATGATGCTGCTATGGAAAACAGTAGCACTAGTTTCCCTAATTCCCCCCATAACCTGTAGGGTTACATACCCTCATTGTCGTCATATCATGCATTTCTCTGCCACATCAATGGCTACCACTGGCCAGAAGAAGAAAAAAATGACATTGATATGATTTTTAAATGGCGAGTCAGTGATTCTACACATTATGGATGAGAAAGGGAAAAGCCAGCAGGCAATGCTGTTTTAGGAAATGTCTCTGTTTCAAGTGTAACATGTAGTTCTGATTTTCCATAAGCTTTGGTGGGCCTTCTTAAAATTCTTGGGTAACACTGTTTCTAGAAGGGAGACTTAAAAAAAAAAGTCACTTTAAGATCAGTCAGCTGGTGCTGCAAGCAGGTTAAAAAACATTGTGGCACATAAGGGGGGCACTAAAATTGGGGGTGGTGCACTGGGGACACTTTTGTCCCCATTTAAGTGCCTACCTTTAAAAAATGGCAAAAAAACAACTCTAGTGTTCTTCCATGGTGGCTCTGCACAACTTGGGAAATATAGCAGAGTGGTGTTTCGTTCAAAAAAAAAAGAAAAGAATTAAATTCCACTGAGCTAGCAGAAGATTTTGCAAGTGCCAAACTGATTCTTTGGATCCTGACCACTGTTTTTTATTGTTATGCATTCTAAGGTTAACTCTTGGAACAAGGTTCAGCCCTGGCTCAAGCTAAGCCTCTGTTTTCTCCAACATAATCGGCTGCCTACAGGAGCCCACATGTTTGGGAAGTAACTGTACCATTATACCAGTTTCCATTCAAGTGGGTAAAGCTGTAAATTCTGAAGAGAGGATAAAAGCTGAGCAGCAGGCTTCCAGCAAAGATGATGCCAAGACAATGCCTCTAGCCTCAGCAGCATCTTATATGCAAACCAAGTACTGGAATCAGCAAAGAATTCCAAATGGGATTCAGCTTCCTTGCTTATTGCTCCTGACCTTTGCTCCAAGCAAAACCAGCGGCAGTAGAGAATGCACATGATTCTGCCTTCCAACAACTAAAATGAAAATCCATTGCCATATCCCACTCTGCTATCTCCTGCTCTCACCCCAATTACCACACCACACAGACACTTTCTGTTCTCAAAAAAAACCCAGGCCTGATTACATTCCTGCATGTTAACAGACACAAGACAGATTAGTCTCTTCCTCTTCCTCCTCACATGCTTCATAGTTTTGCTCCGTACAGCCAGGCTGCAGCTAAGAGAATTTAAGATGACCTTTCTGAATCAAGACTTAAAAGCATCATTATTACGCATTATGTTTTGTGGCTGGAGGGATAGTGCTGAGTTGCCTGACTGAGCTGGCTTTAAAAATAATTAAATAATATGAAAGCACCTCTGTAAAACTTTTTTTCCCCCTGACACACATTATTTCTTCAGAAAGCCTCCACAAAGTAAATAAAATAATGAGCCAGTTGTCGATGAAACAAAAGGAAAGTTTGCACTTTGTAAATTGGATGAAACAGACTGAAAGGCTTATGAGATTTTTCGGAAGCATATAGTGTTTTGCTGCTTAGGATCAAAGCACTTAGCAAAGTGGTCTAGTGTGACCTCCTAGTTAAGTGCAAAGAAGGCACAGACTGTTCACCCTGTCATAGTATTGTGCAGGACTGTTCACCAGTTTCATTTGGGTGAGGATTGTGAAAGTAATGCTTGCAGAAAGTGAAATATTACATGAATCCACCCAATTATTGATGTGAATCTTCACTTCTCCCCACTGCTATTGCTTCCTCATTCTGCTGCTACTGTTTCAGCAGCATTAAAAACCTGGTTCTTCATTTATTTATTTTTTTGGAGAATATTCATATGGATGATGCCAGCTAGCCAGGGACCACAAAGTGAACAAGATGAAGCTACCCTAAGATTTGCCTCATAATGAATATAACTCCCCGTTATTTCTGCTCTCCAGTACAGGCTCATCTTTTCCCTCATCTCTCTTCAGTTATGCTGTGAAGAGAATCCGTTGCTTCATCTACTTCTCCCTGTGAAACAAAACTGGTATTTATGTGCCGTGTCCACCTTAACACATCATTTCATAGGGGGAAATGTCACATAACATTACTCTTTTATTCTTGTAATACAGGAAGTTTTGTGTTTATGGGCAAAGAAGAGCTAAATTTAGAGCAGGAGAACGAATGGAAATCCTTCAGAAGAAGTGATGAGGTGATAAATGTTGTGGGTCAGATTAGGGCGGGTATAAAACAAAAGAGACAAGACATAAAAAGAAAAGGTAGCTGGGATGATCCTGGGATGGAGAAGATTAGTGATGAGCAAATCTCCTCCCATCTCCCCTCCCATCACAGGTTCAATTAAGAAATGTGCTCAGCAAACCAAGCTATTTTCCCAAAAGTAAGAAAATAGCTCAATTATTCCTCACACAATTGGACTCCATCATCACACACAAACCCTACCCATCTTTCTTCCATCGAATTGCCTTAACCCGGCAGTGGCAAGGAAGAAAGCCAGGTGGGGGGGGAGGTGTCCCTCTCCCCAAACCCATCCCCACTGAGACTTGGTTCACTGCTATGCTGGTAACCCAGGCAACAGGTGTCTGGGGGAAATGTAATCTTCCAAAGGCATCTTATCGACCTCAGGCACTCTCAGAGAATTATATTGCCCTGGACTCCTGGCACCTGCGTCACTGTTCCAGGTTCTGGGGCAGGTGGAGAAAGTAGAGAAACCTTCCTTCTACCTGCTAGCTGTCACCAGAGCAACAACCAGGTAAGTGGGTAGGAAGGAATGGTTCTCTGGTTCAAACTGAAATCCAAGGAGAGAACATTATGGACCTAAATGAAGTTTGGAGTGCAATGCTCACTATGTATTAAGGTGGACATTGCAACCAAGGTTCAGAGTTGCATGGGTCATAGAGCCACAGAATCATGATTTTCAGAGAGGTCATTAGAGAGAAGGCATTGGAACAGCAATGCAAGATTAGCAAAGCACAAAGCATAGAAGTAGGACCTGTTGTAGACTCTCGAGGCTGCTTTTGATTTTAAAAAGTGGGAGAAAGATATATGTAACTGCATGAGCCTAACATTTATTGGACTTATTGGGTGTTCAAAAATGTGAATGGCCTCCCCTCCCTCTGCAAAACTACTGCCTTCACAGAATGAACTATGAAAAACACCAGCCGCACTCTACCATTCACACTGCCATGAAGAGAGCGACTTCTGCTCCCTTCTGAAACAATTTAACCTATAGTAGTTTATTTTTAATAGCTTTTATGCTGCAAGTCCCCAAAAACTACTTAATCTTAGACGCACCTGTATAATTCATAGCGAGGGCTAATAGAGTTTTAGCAAATTGGATTCCATCCATCAAAAACTGTGACTCACCATAAATAATGAACACCTGAATGAAAAGGGACAAACCAAACTGTTTTCATGAAACTATGGCAAAACAGACACTTGTTCTTGATACTGCAATATCCCTGAATGACAATATTAAAATCGGTGGGAAAATTTATGACCACAGCAGTTTCTACAATTTCTGCTGCTGATGCCACCCTAGTTATGGTGAACAGAATAGGCTCTATTGCTATGATCGGGCTAGCAAGGAGTCAGTGATCAACAGAAAATTAAATAAAACAGTGGTATCACATTTCTGCAAATGATTAATATTGCCTCAGTACGATTTTAGTAGTGATAGGTAGCCTTCCTCCATGGCTCAGCTCAAAATGAAGGGTGGGTTTGTTTGTTTTTACCTTTCATGGAGAAAGCTTTGGTCTTTCTGAGTTTTTTCCCCAAGAAAGCTTAGAAAAAATAAACATTGTGGAGAGGAGGAATCATACTCCAGTCTTCTCTGCCAGAACTCCACCCTATCAAACAAGGAAGACAGAATTGGCAGTCAAAAGGGCTCCCAGAAGTCACAGAATCATAGAACTATAGAGTTGGAATTCTGTGGCTGTGTACACACCATACTTTTAAAACACAAAGAACATTTACGCCTTGCCAATGATCTAGCAAACTGTAGTTTATTAAGGGTGCTGGGAACTGTAGCTCTGTGAGGGGTAAACTACAACTCCTAGAATCATAGCTGTCAACTTTTCCATTTTCTTGCAAGGAATCCTATTCGGAATAAGGGAATTTTCCTTAAAAAAAGGTAAACGTTGACAGCTATGCCTAGAATTGTTCAGTGAGGGGAATGCACTTCGAATGTGCTTGAAGGGCATGGTGTGTGTGTGTGTGTGTGTGTGTGTGTGCATCCTTATTTCCATATATGTTTTTGATGGTGGTTTTGGAAAACAATCCGTAAGCCATGTTCCATAACTTATTCAATATATGTTTTAACACACCTGTTCTCATACTTGCAGCTGTTGCCGATAGGTGGTTTGGCAATGAACTCTTGGCTGGAAACTGATCCCCTGACCCTTGGCAAGTGCGTGAAAGACCCAAGGTCAGCCCAGTTTAAAAAGCATCTTTGGTAGCAAGGCTGGGAATATCCCTTTGCAATCTCCACTGTTAGAGGCAGTGTGATTCTCAGTGCCAGCTGCTGGGAACCACAGGAGGGGACGGTGCTGTTGCACTTAGGTCGCGCTTGTGGACTTTCCAGAGGCATCTGATTGGCTACTGCAGGAACAGGAAGCTGGATAAGATGGGCCACTGGGTTGCCAGGCTCTTCTTCTGTTCTTAGCTTAGCTAGTGCCCCTCTCTCTTGTCTATCTCCACAAATGCTGTTATTGCATTTCTCTCATGTACCCACTAATATGCCTTTTCTATTCCTGAAAACTTGGGTTTTGAATGAGTGTCAATAGGCCTCCCTTTGCCCTCAACCAGCTTTCCACCTGTTGCTATGGAAAGTATAAGAAAAACTCTCTCTGTCCCTCTCTCTCCCTTTTCAGCTGTTGTTTAAGCATCTACCCTATAACCACATTTCTGTACTTTGGTTTTTACATACATATATTGTTTGTATAAGGTCATAGATTCTGACAGGTTGGGGAGGGTGGGGAAGGGTAAGGCAGAAGCTTCAATTGCTTCATTTAAAAACAACAACAACACCTGAGCTATGGTCAAATGCCTTATACCTGCTAAGAAACAGCAGAGCAGCAAAATCTAGCACGCAGGTTAAGATTTTAGCTCATTAGTAGACTAAGAAGTGCTTTGTTTTGTAGCCCACAAGGAACAATTAAAAAGAAAAAGAGAGAACAACCTGCAGAATCAATGCTCATGTAAACAATATCAGGATAGTTCTTTAAGATGTGTGGAGTTACAGTTTCGTGGAGACTAATTAAATGGGCTTCACACCAAGACAAATATCTTGCATAAAAGTCACCTCCATGTAAATAACTGCATATGTACCATGTGCAAACTCTCGTGTGTTATAGGATAAAAGTCTATTTTGCAGTGCCAAGATAAAGAGCAATTTGGCACAGCTGATACACCTCAGTGTTACTTTTTTGTATCAAAAGGCGTTATCCTATACAGTCACCTGTTATTCAGCACCAAAGCTGTCCTGAGTCACGCACACTTTTAAGGACATAAGACTGCTACCCAGCCTAGCATTTGCGGAGCATCTCATTAAAATCCCAGGCATTATGAGAGTTACAGATCTACTTCAGCAGATATCATTAATTCCAAAAGGTCTTCAGCAGAAGGACTTGGAAGTAGCTGGACTGCTCTCATGGTCTGCCTAATATGTAGAAAGAGGAATATAATGGGAATGAGAGAGCCAAGATAAATTCTCCAATAAAACAAAGTTTGTTTTAAAGCACTTTCTCCAAACTTACCTGTGCCTTTCCTCCCCAATGTTGAAAGCAATGAAAGGTACAAGGCTTTAGCTCTATTTTTATATTCCTTTTAAAGTAGCACAGAAAAATGTGGCTGTCACTGATTGAATGCTGTTGTTAAAATGAACTGCTGTAAATTGAAGAAAAAGCACAAGAGAATTTTTTTTAAAGACCCCGGTTGTTCATTAAAGCACTTTAGTACACTCTGTTCTGATGGTCTGATCCATTTTTAATTAGCTGGGGTGCTAAGTATCCTTTGTCATGGTCTACTAAAATTGCAAGTCTGTACCACGGAAGTGACACCTGAATGTAGCTTGCACCTCTTTTGGTGTCACAACTGTGCCGGCAAACTCTATGCTAATTGCACCTCAGTGTCCCATAATGTTGCTTTAGCAACTGCCAGCTTTCAGAAGTCTAGCTGTGGTGCCAACTTTGGGTAGAACTTGAATCCATGCTGACACTGTGCTATCACACAGTGGTGTTTGATGCGTATTTTACAATGGTTGTACACAACCTCAAGACAGAAGTGGGAGGTGGCATAGAAATGTTTTAATAAATGGAATGGAATAAAATAAACCCATGATCAGACAGACTCTATAAGAAGCAAGGAAGAGCAGATGCAAAAGTGCTTCAGGCCACAGCTTTTTTTTTGTAAATAACATTTTATTGTATTTTCAGCAGTGAGAGTATACAAAAATGAAAACAAGAACACAACAAAAGAGAAGAGCAAAACGGGAAAAGGGAGAAAGGCGGGGGAAACCATATAAAACAAGATTAAGCAACTTTCCCTGTTCCTAGCATGCACATTATAAAATTCAAAGTAAAGAAGCAAACATATGGATCACCACAATTTCAGCAAACATGAAGAAAAAGAAGCATGCAGAGAACATATGACAGTTGGGTGTAATTTTGCATATGCTTTTTGAGCTTTCATTGTTGTTATCATAATTACACTTTCATCCCACCAATCAACATGGTGTACATTTTGTTCTCCCATTTTATCTTGAGGACTTTAACTCAGGTCTCAGTGGTTCATATGCACACTTTATCAGCCAAATTGCAATGGGATCTTCCCTGTACAAGTTCCCTCTTGGAGAGGAAAGTTGAAGTACAAAAATGGTAGTGCAATGTAATCACTTTCAGAGCTGTTGAAAACACAGCACCCTATCCCTCATAGCAGCATCTATGGTTGTTCTGCAGGCCCACCCATGAGGCAAGGTGAGGCAATTGCCTCAGATGGCAGGATCCACAGGGCAGTAGATCCCAATGCCAATTTTTCTTCCCGCTTTGTTCCTGGTGTAGACCTTACTTCACCTCTTCATCCCAGGCGCCATTTTGAGGTACGCCTCCGGTGCTAAAATGGTATGTGTCCAAACTTAATTGGTTGTGAAGAACCAGAAAAACCATTTGCTTGAGAAAGGCTTCCTACAGAAGGGTTTTTGTTCGTTTGTTTTGCTTAGACCCTTAAGACATGGGATATTGCTTGGCCATAGGAAGAGCAAAGCAAAAGAAAAATGTCCTTCCTAAAGAAGGAGCATTATCCAAATGGAGGCCTTCTTAAAAGCAACACTCTCCATGAAGTATGGCTTTTAAAGCAAAGAGCTCAACCATTCTGTGGGTGGCGGGAGATCAAGGAATCAAAGTCCAAATTGACATATGCAGGCTCTCAGCTTTCATGAATAAACTCCCTGGATTGTAGACAAGGTGTGTCACCTTGAGATCACTTTGAAGCCCTGGCATAGTTCTGAACTGCCACATTTATGTCCCTAATGAATTAGAACACTGCATTCTTTACTGTGAATTTTTCCATTTTGCGAAAAGAAAAGGGGTCTGTGTGTGTGTGTGTGTGTGTGTGTGTGTGTGTGTGTGTGTGTTGGAAAGTATAAGTATTGACTACTCAAATATATACACAAGATGTTCCTTGACTTCACTCCTCTGACTTGATGTGATTGCTTGGAGGTACCTGATAGCCTAGTCTATTTTCACTCTCCTTATTTCTCAAGGCAGCAGAAAAAGCTTTCTATAATTGGACAACTTTGCCAAATGTTTGATCATCTTGATGGATGAAAGGTGCTGTAGAAATGACAGGTAATTACTACTGCAGTGTTAATAAAGTAGGAAAATGCAGGTTTTCAGAAAGGCAATGCTTCAAGATAGGATTCTGAACTGATACGGAGATTAGAGATGACAGAGAAAATCTCTGCTTTCCAGTTTGGTACCAAAATCTCCCACAGTTCATTCCTGTCATGCCCCACTAAAGCAGTCATGGCTTCAATGAATGATGGTGACAGTTCATTGGATTTTCTATACCTTGGTTCATATTTAAAATAAACAAACTCAAAATTCCATTGCTGAACTCACAAACAAACAAACAAACAAACAAACAAACAAACAAACAAACACCATGGTCCTCCTAACTCCTGGCTACTTTTCATAGCCTAGCTACTTTTTGTAGACTTTCTATTGTGTTACTTTGAAGAAGCATGAACTCAGGGCAAAAAGGAGAAATGAGCTAAGAGGAAGGCACATTTGGCAAACCCTCACCATGATCAACTCCCACAAGGAAACCTATGTCCCCACTGTGGAAGGATGTATGGATCCAGAATTGGCCTCCACAGTCACTTACGAACTCACTGTTAAGACCGAGTTCATGGAAGACAATCTTACTCGGCTATGAGTGATCATTGTTATTTGAAGCACTACTGAAATGTCTTTGAAATTCTCAGTGGGGTGCTTAACAAACAATGTAATCTACAGTTTTAGTCACTACAATGCTGCAACCTGTCACTAGAAGCACAGATGAGTTGGACAGTGGAGAGGGAGGGGAGATGGAAGGAAATTTATTTGTTACCAAATCAGATCAATACTGTGTGGATGGCTGCTTCTCCACCAGCGATGGAGGCGGCAGGGCAGGCAGCGTGCCAAAGGGCCCCACCTCTGAGGCTTCTGCCATCTGAGGTGGCAGCTTCACCCCACCTAATGGTGCCAACCACTCTTCCTCATCCAGCCAGTCCCTGACAGGTGGCTATTCCATCACTCCCCACTCTACTTTGCCCCCATGGACAAGGAATAACATTTTATAGGAAGCACAGAGATGCTCAAACACCCCTAATGAACACCTAAGGTTCTCCTTTTTCAAAAAGTAAACACTGCATTTTGTGGGTGTTGAGATTTAGGATGATATTTCAGTGGTAGACATTTATACTCCATCTCTGCTTTTTGTTCTTTTGCTTAACTGATTGCCACATATTTCCTAGAATTGCATCTATTTGCTTGATGCTAATAGCATAGTTTGTCAGCAGCTCCATTTACCTTGCAAGATAATCAGTTATGCTATTTCTCTAGGTCTGAAGTTATGGCTCTATATCTGCAGATGTGTTGGAACTTTAATGGAAAGAAGTGCCCCGAGGCAGAATATGCTCCTTTTAACATGGTATGGGACAATTCATTGCCAGCACTGTGCTAACTAGCAGGGCAGGCAGAGGTAGTGGAGCTAGATGTGTCCATGTGTAATTTGTACAGAAACACTGCATCTCTTGTGTGGAACAGGTGCCTGAATCAACACAGATAATGTGTGTCAGTCGGGTGCTGACACATCTAATACACATAAAACCCATGGGTTTGTGTGAACGCCACCACAGCCTCAGATGCCCTAACCACAATGACCCCATACAATGCACAACAGATAAATAACCGTTGGATGCTACTGGAATAATAATCTTCAATATAACCACATTCGTTGAGTGCACTGAAAACTGAGTGTGTGTGTGGAGTAGTGTTATCTGAAATGAGATGTGACAGGAGAGAGAATGGCTAGAATATTTCTAACATTCCTTTCCTGCTACTCCTTTATTCAGAAGAACATGCAAAGAGCCCCATGTGATGAAAGTGGGCAATGCAGGGTGGTTGACCTTTGGACTCAGGAATAGTTTGTGCTCAGGAGATGGACTAAAGAGCTACATTATTCATTAGATGCTAGCCTTTCCTGCCAGTCTCTGCCATGGGTATTCTGCCAGCAGGAATTATTGAAAATGTGATCAAAGCAACATTGTTTTTAGGCAAAACAAGACAGGGCATTATCAGACTGAAGTAATTAGAGGCCTGATCTTGTGAGGTGCCCATGAACATAAAATCTGTAGCATAAGTGTTAAAGCTGGCAGCCCAAGCTCTGCCCTGCTTGTTACCGTAAGGACACTGCTTTACCTTTAGCTGTGCTACCGTGTGTGTGCAATCCCATTTAAAACGAACCTAGCACTGTACCACCAAGGAGTCTCACTCTGACAAACATTAGGGACCTGGCAGCCCAAGGCTCAAGCATTTTAGGAGAGTGCTGTTATTAAAATAAGACTGAAATGTAAAAAGCAAAACAAGTAAGACTGAGTCTGAATGAACCTTTAGTTAATATCTGGTCATTTTACCCAGCCTGATCCTGCGAATCTAATAGCCAAAAACATTGTAATCGAGAATACTGTTAACAGGGAGGAAATCTGGTTACCCACAGATCTTGCAGCGATGTACTAAGAAATTTATCTTCCTTTCACAATTTTCTCCTGCACTCCAATTGTTGCCTTTAGGAAAGCATAATTTTACACATTGGTGTTGTATTCACTGTCAGCTAGCATTCCCACAGGGAAGCCGCTGGCCAAGATCAGGTTTTTGTGAAACATGGGATTTGTAAAACAATAAATAAATCCACCTCTTCCTTGCTAGTGATGGGGGATAAATACCTTCAGTTTCCATTTTAATGCAAATCAATCTAATGCACACTTCTCTTCTTTTTCTTTCTTTTTTTTAGTTTCAGAAGCTTACAGATTTATTCAACCAACAGAAATACAGGAAAACTCCAGGAAGCTAGTCTGTACTAATGCAGTCTACCCTTATGTCTATCCTGCTTTTGGCCCTTCAAGGCTTTGGGTTGTTTCTGCCCTCTCTGGGAAGGCTGACAACCAGGTACATCTTGCTTACAGCATCCCTTTTACCTTCTTTTCTTTTTTTGAAAAATATTTATTTCCTAATTTCTTTTGTAAAATGAAAAAAGGCTTCACTTAAAAAAACAAAACAAAACAAAAATGAACAGTTGTCAGATGTGTGGCAGTCAGCCTCTCTCGCTTCCTGGGCAACCTAGCTGAGCAGGGTACAAGAACCTCAGGCACCCAGGAAGGCTGCAGAAAGATGATTTGTAGAATGAAAAGAAAACTCTATGGCCACTTTGACATTAAGGTAAGCTCAACAAAAAGTCCACACCCCATTCATGTCAATATATTCATTCCCCCTTTGGTAACTGCTTTTTTTAAAAAATCAGAACTTGAGAATTTGGAAAAGTACAAAAGAAAAACAAAATAACCAAAAGAAGTGTTGTAGGTACAGGAAAGCCCAGGGGAAATAACAGAGCATAAAACAGAAATACAAAGTTTCTTGCAGATGGATTTTACAGCATCACAGAAAAATACAAAGCAGGGGAGGTTTGCCAGTGAGTATAGGAATGGAAAGGTAGGTTATGTATACCTCCAAACAAAAGCTAAATGGTTAATATGAGGTCTATGGGTTTTGCCAGACATTTGGATGGCAAACAAACCACCAGACAGCTGCAAAGTCCTCAGGACAAGCTATGCCTCTTTGAACTTTTAAATGATGTGTGTGGTTTTTTTTCTAGGGCTGTCATTAATAAAGGGTTTCTTTAATGCCACATTTCCAGATCCAAGTTCTTAGTTTCTTTCCAATTTTGAGTTATGAGTAGATTTTCTGCCGCTAGCATGAAAACAATTGATTCTTTCAGGCAGAGAAAGGCATGTTGATTAGGAAAGAGTGATAGTAGATGGATCATAGGGAATATTTGTCTGTAATATTATACCTATTTCCTTCAATACCTGAGTCCTTTTTTAATGTCCAGGCAGAACCACTTGAAGATGGATGGATTTGCCCTGTTTCCCACAGCCTCTCCAGCAAAGGGAAACAGGTCTTTTAAAGATCTGGAACATCTGCACTGAGGGGGCACAGTACCACCAATGAATTCTCCCTTATGCTGAAGCAAACTGAAAAGAAGGGTTTGGAGGTCCCAGAACAGCTTGTTGCTCAATGGCCCTTTCATGATTGTTGAATGCAATTTGTTTGCTCATTAATTGATGAGGAATGGTTAAAAATAACTGAAGTACATTTTCATCACAGCAGTAGTTTATGTGGGAAGTGAAATGGAGAATGTTTCTAGTCTGCTAGATTGTTGCTGGAAGCTGACATTCAGAAGCTGGGATCTCAGATGATGTGAAAGGTCCATGAGGATTGGTTTCTCTCTAGGGGGCTCCTTGTATGCCAAGACTTTAACATTTGCATGATCATTCAAGCTTAGACAAGCCTCATGCAATATTAAAATGTTTACGCAAGTCCTTTCTGTGCTTAGAGCAGCAGCAGCAACAGTAGCAACAGCATGGGTTGAGGACCAGAATCTCAGGAGGAAACTACACCATGCTTCTAAGTTGGCCTCCAAGCCAGCTCCTCCATAATCAACACAATAAATCCCAGAGTGGTTAGCTTTGCTTGTGCTGTACAAATCCCACTCTTTGCCACCGCATTTGGGAACTTCTTTAGCATTTAAGTACTTCAATCATGGCGGAGAGCATACTTTTATTTTATTTTATTTTTTAAAAAAGATTATTTCATTTAATGCGATCCATTACTAAAGTGAGGCTGATACTCCTGTATTTCAGGGCTTTTTCACACAGCAAAAGAAGAAGCTTGGCTTGTGCTTTCTCTTTCCAGGTTTCTCTACCACTTCGTGCTAAGAAAGCAGAATGGTGGGGTGGACACACCGTCCTGTTACCTGCATCACTGGTGCTTATCTGGCCAGGGCTGAAGTGAGATGGTGGCCAGGTTGTTGCACTAGCAGAATTGCCGCCAGTCCAACACTCCTGCTGGTGCACTCACAGAACCACAGTCTTGTCACTGCCCCCAGCCCCATTCAGGTACGCCACAGTGATGCTGGTTTTGGGGGGTGCCTATGCAGCTCTGCCTCACTGCATACACCCCTAATGCAAAGGGAAACTTGGACATCTCTGCAGAGAGATTTATGAGCTGTTTCTGGAATCAAATCTCACGTATCTCCTCAAAGGACTTCCTCCTTCACATTTTATATAATGGAAGTATGTAGAGAGAAGACATAAGCCACGGTAGTGCCGAGCAAATATTCAGACATCTAAAAACTCCTGGGTGAAGTGGCAAAGGCTGAATTCAAGATATTGGCAGTGAACTATAAAACTATACATGCCCCCAACTACCTGAAGGAGCACCTCTCCCCGTCCCAAGATTGGCAGCAGAGACCCTTCTCAAACCTACACTGCTGGGAGCCGCACATTATGCAGAAATTCAGGAAATTGTCTTCTTTCCAGAGGTGCTTTGTCTATGGAATACCCTTCCCTTGGAAGCATGGCATCAATGCTTCTTTGTTTCGCCACCAGGTAAAGTCCCATTTGTTTTGTCCCAGCATTTGCAGGAAACTAGATTCTGGATACAGCTTCAAATCTGTAGAAGTTTCAGGTAAACAGAATAGGCAACTGCAATACGCTTTACTATACCTAGGTAGATACGTTTCAAGATACCAGACCCTACTCAGGTTGAATTCTCACTGCCTAGAACTAGAGTGAAATGCATTTTCTGTTCAACCAGTTCAATTTAATAGTAGCTCCTCTAGATAGCAGCATGGTTTATTTGTATTACTAACAGAGGTCTAGACAATATAATTGCAAAAAATGAATAAATAATCTGAAACTCATGTGGGATCCGTCTCAACATCAGTTATTTTTAAAATGTTTTTCCCCCCGCCCGTTAACTCTTAAGTCAAACAATCTGACATGCATGATTCATTAAAGATTTAGCCCACAAATAAACCAAACTTGAAAAATTCATTTCAAATGCTCAGTGTGATGAGCACACTCAGTCAATGTCTCTGTGCATTGAATCCATGTGGGTGTTGGAAGCAACACACTAGCAGAATGTACTTCCTTTGGGAGCCTCATGTACAATTAAGAATGAAAAGGATAATCTAATTTTTAAAGGGCACCACTAGCTCTGAATACATCCAGATACCATACATATAAGCTAACCGATTTCCCAGTCTCTCCAAACATTGTTAGCACATATTCCATGTCACTTCCAACCAGTCACCTGATGAAGTACAGCCAACCCACCGGTTGATACTGCAAGTAGAATCCAAGCCAGGAGAAAGCAGTGGAGGGAGGAGACATCACAGCTGGCCTGATAAAAATCCACAGTTCTCAGCAGGTGTGTAGCCCCTGTTCACAACACTGGCCTATACCTGCATAAGCTGTTGCCAGACAGCAATTGTGCATTTAAACACTGCTGACTCTGACACAGTCTACTTCCATTGCCATCTCCTGAGGCTGATAGATAAAAGTGGGACTTCTCCATCCACAAACTGTTTCAACAACCATTGCTGCTCCTGGGCCAAAGCTTTCGGAACTACCTGGCTTGAACAGTATCACACACACACAGTTGGTAACATTGCTGTAAATGGGGTCAAGCAAAAGTCGTTGGTAGAAAGCTGTTGCAGGGACTACAAAGAGAACACAATTGCTGCTTATCAAAAGCAGTGCTGGATCCAGGACAAGGGTGGTGCTATGAGTGGGATCATATGGAATGGGCCCTGAACCTTTTTCTAAGAGCCTAAAGTGGTTCTGGGTGGGTAATGAATGAGGTGGTGTGTGTGTGTTACTGGATATTAATTTGGAGAAATGCATTGATTTAAGATGACTTTTTCTAGAGATGATTTGGGGGAAGAATTGTGAGATAATGAAGGGAATTGAACTGATTTGTGTAAACTGTGGGTGAATGAATTGAAGAGGAACTGATCTGAAGTGATACGGGGTGGGGTGCAAATAATTTGAAGACTTTACAAGGAATGGATGGGACATATAAATTCTGTGACATATAAATTCTAAATGTGCATCTAGATCTAGACCAGAGGCCAGCAAACTTTTTCAGCAGGGGGCCGGTCCACTGTCCCTCAGACCCTGTGGGGGGGTCAGATTATTTTTTGGGGGGGGAAATATGAACAAATTCCTATGCCCCACAAATAACCCAGAGATGCATTTTAAATAAAAGGACACATTCTACTCATGTAAAAACACACTGATTCCTGGACCATCCACAGCCCGGATTTAGAAGGTGATGGGGCCAGATCCAGCCCCCAGGCCTTAGTTTGCCTACCCATGATCTAGACATAGAAATTTACATATGCAATCTTTAATGCACATTTATGTCTATGGGACTGTGTCCTGGAATTTTTAAGTACCTAGCAAAGCCCCTAGTTCAGAAGAGAGTTGACAGGTGTCAACCATCCCATTACTTATTGGCATTTTGTTGTTGTTGTTTAGTCGTTTAGTCGTGCCCGACTCTTCGTGACCCCATGGACCAACTTATTGGCATAGTTAACCCCTTTGGGCCACAAGGACTTTCTTCCAGGAATAGAAACTAACCTGTGTGGAATCAGTTTTGATGTTTTCAACTTCATCCATTTGACCAAATCTTCTTAACTTTGGTTAGGGATATGTATGACTGTCCCTTCTACTGATATTTTAAATTCACGTTTAGGTTTTGTAATGGCTTTGTGCTAACCTGACACATACAAACAAATAAATGTTTGACTGAAGGACAGCTATATGAACCCCAGATTTATTTTGCAACAACTTTTAAAAGTTTTGCTGCATGCCCAGAAAACTTGAGAATGACACTGCAGGCAGCCCTAAAGTTAAGGAAACCAATACACTGAATGCTTCTATGTTTTATTATTTTTAATCTGACAATTTGTTCTAGCATAAGCTGAGTTCTTGTAAATGGTTGGAGCTGACCATTTTCTTTCCACTTTCCAGAAAAAAGAAATCTTACATAGCATTTGTAAAAGTAAATGCATATTTTTGAGAAATGTAAATGAATAAACATTTTAACAGTGTATTTCTAATATAGGTATACCAGTATTGGATAAGATCAAGAGGTTAATTATCTAGTAATATATCACCTTGCAGGCCTAGAACTTATTGGATCATTTTCAGTATTGTCCACTATGCTGCTTCTGCATTTTCATTGTGGCTGTTCTGTTTCGTATTAATTGTCTTGATAGCATGCAATTGTTCCCAGAGGCTGTTGACAAATGCCTGTCTATAAATATCCCATACAGTTTTGTTCACACCTAAGTATTTATTTTATATTTGTAAGACAAGTGCAAAGTGGGGGAAGGATGCCTCCTCACTTGCTGCATGAATAGGACAATTTTGGAATTCCAGGTATTTATAGTTACAAAGAACATTAACATTTCATTTGCTGTATGATGCCATTCTCTCTTTTAAATAGCTTTGCAATAAAATAAAATTTTGCATAGTTTCCCCCCCCCCATTGAAATTTGCAAACATTTATATTGGGGCAGGGGCTATTTTTTTAGCTCTTTTGTACAGGCATACCGTCCAGGTCTCATAAATTCATGCATTGAATCTATATTCAACTGTATTGCCAACTAAAGCATAGGCTTTGTTCTACAGCAGCATTGCCCCATTCCAAGGGTACATGAATATTCCAATGTGCAGCCATTGTTCCCGTGGTTGCAGCATTTCCCATACATTGCAGCAGAAGAGCCATTTAATCACATTGAAGTAAATGGAATAGACTCTGTATGTGCTTAAAGATCTTCATTTCCTCAAGTGATTACTGGATCAGGGTACATCTGTGAAGACAGTGTACAACATTTCTTTACAAGCTGCCTCAGTTTGCATGTTAACTATGCCAAACCATTGCTTAGTACATGTGTTCCTGGAAAGGAGATCATGGCTGATCTGCTCTCCCTCTGGTCCTGCTGCTCCTGTGCTACTGTGAGCTAAACCATGGTTTGGGTTCAGCATGCTATCCAGACTCAGATTCATGGTTTGTTTCCTCCAGACTGACATATGCAAGACAAACACAGGCACAATGTGACATCAGAATATCCAAGGGCACTGAGATATACAGAAGGCATAAAGAGCTCAATAGCCTAGGCTGATGGGAGTTACTATCCAAAACATGGAGAGCACCAGAGTGGTTTAAGACAGTGACATCTTCATTTTTGTTGTGGGCCACCTAAGCTCCTGCTGTTGACATCCTGGCTCTAGGGGAAAGAGTGGCTAGCTGCCACACCCAACAAGTTAGCAAGCAGGTAGGCAGCCAGCCAGCCAGAAGGAGAACAGTGAGGGTGGTGTGGGGTGCCCCAACAGAGCAACATGGCAGCCCTACTCTTTAACACACAACTCAACCTCTACTATATGCATTTTAGAATGCATTTTTTCTCTCCAATTCAGGTAATGGAATTCTGTTTAATAATAACTTTTCTGGTTCCTTTTAACCTGCATTGGATGCATTCTTTATAGATTTGTAGCAGTAACCGTGGTGTATACAATAGAAGTTTCTTTTCATAAATCATCATTTGGACAGTTAATTTGCTGCTGAATGAGATGGTGTTAAAAGCAGCACGACTGAATATATTGGGTATAAAGTAGAAATAAACAGATAGAAACAAGAAGCATCTGATGCCTGTAGAAAGCAAGGGCTATCTGATTTGTTTAGTTACCTTTGGGAAGTTGAATAAAGTAGAAATATGTTTTGAACAAAGTAGGATATGCAGCATTGACTTTGTGGGTGTCTTTACTGATCATATATTGTGCAATCACTTATGGTACAGAAACCATTGTACTCATCTGTGCTCTGATAATTCTTCATAGTTGCAAAACCTGGAGAGCGTGCTTGGCAAGTGGAGCAAGCTTCTCAGTTCTTCTTCCTGCCTTTGACTGTAGCCCAACTATAAAAGCTTACTGTCAATCACAGATGAGGTTCCAATGGTACGTGGCGGCCAAAATGTCATTGACAGAATTCAGAACCATAGAATTGTAGAGTCGGAAGTGGCCATGAGAGTCATCTAGTCCAACCACCTGCAATGCAGAAATCTTTTTGCCCAATGTGGGGCTCAAACCCACGACCCTGAGATGAAGAGTCTAATGCTCTACTGGCTGAGCTAATTTGTATATTTGTATACCACTTTATTATAAACGCCCCTAAGCAGATGGCATAAAATATAAAAGATACATAAAAATTATTGGTAAAAGTCAGATGTTAGAATCAAAACAAATCAAAATATAAATAAAACATTCTGCCTCAGAATGTGTCACCCCTGAAAGAACACTACTGCACAGGATTTGATGCTAAAATAGGGTTTTTAAAACCCTCAGCCCTCCCCCTTGGTGGCACAGGACAAATCAGCTTCATCCAGAGGCCACAGATCAGGGCCATAGGGAAGATGGGTGAGGCTTTATAAGTAACATTTTGAATATTACTTGGTAATGAATTGGCAGATAATTCTTTATTAATAGCATATCTGGCTAGGATGCCTCCATCAACATTGTTTCTCAGTTGCCTCTGGGCTTCAATAATAATAAGAGAATATTTGAGGAGACTGAAAGCATGACAGCGGCAATCAGTTATTTCAGTTATGTCCACTTTTGTCCCCCAAGCTGCTTCCAATGGCAGAAACATTGTGTATAAATTATCCTATTCTCAATAAACCAAGTGATAAACTTCAGTTAACACACTAATATACTTATGGCATTTTTTTTTGGTAGCCTTCAGTACTCTAAAGATGTGTTTTTCACAAGAGATTGTTGATTAATGGCCAACATGTAACCTTTGATTAATTAGCTGATATCCTAGGATAACATCCTTGAACTTTCAGGTGAATTAGTATAAAGAGCCCCTAGAAATTAATTACCGTACATCAAAATCAGACATGACAAGAGTACGTGCAGATAAAAGAAGTGGTGCCTTGAAGAGGGAATGACATATTTATCCCTACTCTCTTCAAGAGGAACTGATGCAACAAGCAGTCTAGTTAAGGCTTCATTTCATTATACCATTCTTAGATAATCTGTGGCCTTGAGTTTGACCTTAATGGGCCAATAATATGCTAGCAATATCTGAATCCTGGTAGAGCTTGCAACAGTGTATGTCTCCTTGACCTCTCTTGCTCCAGTCTTTGCCAAAACAGAATTCCGTGAAAAGATCTATTGCCAGCAGAGCGGGGAGTTGCAGTGCAATTCAAACTCTTCACTCTGTGCTGTTGGATGGGGTTAGGAAGAGGTGAAGGTGGCCCTTCAATGAATTTACTGGCAAAGAGGGGACTGGACTCGACTTCCATGGAATATGGCAGAGTGCATGTTACTGTTTGCTGTGTCCCTGCTAGCACTAGCCATTGGAAGGTTCTGAAACAGTGTGTTATGGGGAAAGGTTGCGGTGGAGCAGGCCTAGCAACAGAACTGCTTGTATCCCAAGCTAGTCCATTTCCTAGAGAGGGCTTCATCCAGTACCCTCTGCTATACCAGCCTAGAGCTGGCAGAATACCACACACCTCCACCACACACACACACACACACACACACACACACACACCTTTTGCCCTGGTCAGCACAGTGCCAGGGCTTCAGATGCAATGTTAGATTTGCTGCACCCCACTGCTCCCCACTTTGGATTGATTCCTTATATATGCTTGTGAATGATGTATTAGGAACATAGGTACACAGGAAGCTGCCTTTGGTCCACCTAACTCAGTACTGCTTATGCTGGCTGGCAGCATGTCTGCAGGGTTTTCGGTATGTCTTTCTCCATTGTACCTGCAGATGACAGGGATTGACCTTCTACGTGCAAGGGAAGTGCTTTACCAATGAGCCACAGCCCTGCTCCAAGGGCCGCCGTACGTATTATAACTACAGGTTCTTGATACGGAATTAGGTTTTTTTATCAGTTGCTTCATATGCTGTGCAGTGCACACAGTACTGTGATGATAAAGATCACAATATCCTGAGATTTGTTATGTATGTATATGTTTTGCACCTCTGGCCATTAGTTAATCTATTTGGAAATATTTGAGAAACTTTTTATAGAGCCTTCCTGTAGGTGTATTATCAGGAATTTCAAGTTGTACAAATAAAGCAGGGGGTGGGGGGGGGGGGAGAAAGAAATGCTAACATTAATTTTTTTCCAGAGCAGCAGTATCTATCAGAAGGGTGAATGTGAGATGAAAGATTAAATAAAAAGTTATTGGCATTTTAGAATCTCCACAGATTCCATTTGAGTAAATATTTGAGTCTTAACTTATTTAACAGCAGATGGCACATATAAGCAAGGTAACCTCTGTGACAAATTGTTCATTTCTGATTATAATGGTTGTGATTATTCTTGTTATCTGTAGATATGGAAAATAATAGGCATCATCAGAGTCATGTGAGGGGACAATGCCTCTTAACTACATATAGATTGTGTTTCCAACTGACCTACTCTCTTTCCATAGCAATGGCAGACATGGAGGCCCTTGGCCCAGGTTGGAAGCACAACAAACTTTATCCTTGTTGTTGTTGTGAACTGCCTTCCATGTGAAGAAACTTATCTGTTTGAGGCCTCTCTGATATAGAGACCTATACTCAGATCTTCTGCTGTATCCTACCTAGAAGACTGGCCATGATGGAAAGCGAGTATGAATAGCTGCAAGAAATAAACTCTGTGCCCAAGCAACAGCATTGATAGGCCCTCACTGTCAAGTTGGGCTATTTCTCTTACAGTGGTGAAAATCAGAATGGAAAACAAAAAACATGAAAAGAGGATGAAAGACAAGGCAGAATGTTCAACCATCTGTTACAACCACTCAATAAAAAATTACGATACTGATTATTTGTTCCCTTCAGTATCTCCAGAGAGCTCATCTAAATTAAATGGGAAAGGCAGCAATAATGACTTGTGAGGAAGCACTAATTTCCAGATCATGCAGTATTAGTACTAAGCCCTAAAATGAGGTTAGTAATTTTACATAGGTGATCTAGTCTACATCCCATAGGAGAGCTGCTACATCCCATAGGAGGGCTGTTATGTTATGTATCGAGTTCATGAATTCATGTGCTGAATCTTACAATTAAGGCCTAAATAGCTGTTAGATTAATTACTTTATTGGAAAGTTGTGGGGGGATCACTGATATAATAGGTTATGAGCCAATTCAATAGATATTGTGACATCTCTAGAAATATTGGCTAAGATCCAAACCTCCAATTGTGTGTGCAGACACGAAGATCACCAATTATTATTTTAAAAACACATTTATTAGTTTTTTCCAAAAACCACAGAAGTAACAAATGACAAACAATATTCCATCTTTTCTCCAAGGAGCTCAAAGTGATGTACATGGTTCTTCCCCTCCCCAATTTATTTATAAAACAACTCTGTGGGGCAGATTAGGCTGAGAAATGGTGACTGGGTTAAGGTCCCACAGTGAGCTTCACGGCTAAGTGGGGATTTGAACTCTGGTCTGAAATCCGCCGCCCCCCAACCTGCCAAAATCCCTTGTATCACATTGCATGCCACTATTAAGCATCCTTTGACCCTCTTGAGTGGCTTTTGTTGAGACGACTGAGGTAGTGCAGCTTGGGGAAATCAGTGATCCCCACCATGTGTGAGCATTAATTCTGCTCATGTAAGTGGAGGCTGGTGAAAACCAAGTTCAGAGAAAGAAAGAGCACTACTGAGACGTTGGAAGAGGTCATAGACCTCACCACTTTTCAGTTTTGTTTTGTTTTGTTTTGTAAAAAGAAAGAAAGAAAGAAAGATTGGTGGGAATATATATTTCATGGATAAAAATGGCTTTGTCGTTCCTGCTCAAGGTTTTCTTTGATAGCATATACCACAGCACAGAGACTACAATTTCAGTATATGATAAAAGTGCATTTCTGTAAATGATAGAGTAGCAAATGAGCCTTAAACCATCAGGTTGGACTTAAAACATGATCCAAGTTTTAGGACTGATCTGCAGGATCACGGAGAGAGTTCTCATCCTGCTTTCTCAAGAAAAATCCCAAATTATTAGTGTACAAATTAAAACAACAAACTCTCAAAAATAGAATCGACTCTTTAAAAAAAAGAGGATCACAAATATTTGAGCATAAACAGATCAGATATGAATTTAAATTATTTTATAATTATTACATAAAAAAAACTTGAATCTAGACTCCGTCCAACAATATATGTATAGAAATTAATATGACTGAGAAGAGAAAGGGAAAAAAGAGACAAGAAAAAAACAATCTCTAGTGACTGGAGGATATAATTAAAGTAATTAAGAAACTCACATAGCACTAGGCATAGATGGTCTAACAGGATATTTTTATTTTAAAAATATTAAAAATTATCTGAGGCATGCAAAGTTTATTTAATAGCTTATTGCTTGGCAAGACAGTGCTTAAGTCCTGGAAAGATTCTAGAATTGTTGTGAGATTGAAACCAGGTAAAAATCCAGAGAATTCAGAATCATATAGGCTTATCTCATTAATAGGACAAGATGCGAAAAATTTCACTGACATATTGGTGGAAAGAATAGCAAATATATTACCAAACGTGATTCATGCTGATCAGAACTTGTTACGCATGGACATTTTATGAGCCCTATACACAAAATGCTGAATGCAGTGCACTGTGGAAAAGCCTCAGGAGAACCCTGTGTCATAGCTTCCCTAGACACCCACAAGGCTTCTGATGAAAGTCATTGGAAATATTCATTCCAATTATTATCCAAAATGAACTTTGGGAACTACTAACACTAAAAATAAATAAAATAAAATAAATGTATTGCAATAGCAGAGTAGTAGGTGAATGGACAAGACTAAAATACAAAGTGGCATCAAACAAGGATGCCCCATGCGTGTTTAGACCCAGAAACCTCCCCCCAAAATAAATTCACACTTGACTCAAAATTTTGGTTTGGTTTTTGGCAGAATTCAAGCCACAACTTTATTGATTACAGAAAGTGACTGGTTGCATAGGCTCTGGTTCGACTAGCTCCCTACCATGCAGGTAGTGCTGACCCAGTTGTTCCAGCAAAGGTCAGCCAAGGGTGAACACCTTGATAAGCGGAAAGCTGGGAATGGGCTATCTCCACCACCCAAATGTCCCCCTGGACTCAGGCACGGGCACAACCCCCTCACAGGGGTTGATCAAACCATCGAGTCCCTGGATTCCTTTAACGGAGTACCATTCACACAGGGAAGCCGAGAGCGTTCTCCCAACCCTATCACCTGAACCAGAGCCTATCCACAACCTTACAAGTTGTGACAGTTTGCTACACAGCAGGCGAAACCCAAATGGCAACAGCCAATCAGCCAAGTGGGGAAAATTCTTGCTGTGCCCCTGTCCCAATGACAGACGACACACAACGGCATAGCAAGGTCAAGCGAAAAGCCCTAAAAGTAGGGAGAGGTGGGCCGGTGTTCCAAATGCACACGCCGAGAAAGGAAGCTCTGGGTCACGTGCATGGGCATAAATAGGTCATTCAAACCATTTGGACTGCATCCCATTGGCCAGATTGTACCCAGCTTTGAGGGACCTACCAATCGGGTGTTGTGGCTGACCAATTGTACCTATGCACAACACAGGGTGTCAATTTTCCAGGTCTCATCGCAATACGTGCCCTATTTAAGAGAGGATCCAATTTATCACCTCTATTATTTTTACTGACAACAGATCCATTCTCTAGTGCTATCCAAAACAACCAGAAAATAAAAGGAATATTAATACATCTTAACTCTTTTAAGTTAATACTTAGATGACATTTAACACCTGTAAGGGTCAGCTGTATAGACAAAACATCCTCCTGAGCATGCAAGTTAACTGGTACGATTTTCCATATGTAGTGGACGTGAGCACAACCATTTTGGGAATAAGCCAGAACATGAACCAGAACATACAATGTAATCCATGTCTAGGTTTATTCAATCTTGAAAGATACGCAGACTATTACACAAGGAACTTACCACTTTTCTTCTGCTAGTGGCATGATTACTTATAGCAAGAACTTGATCACCTACACGTCACACAATGGAAACAGAACATAAGGACAATGGCTTTATCTGACAAACTAACTAAGAGAGTATCCTATATGGACAATTTAGCTTAAATATGGCACCTCTTTATAAAATGGTCAAATGAACATCCTGACGACTGGCACCCACCTAATATGCACATAGACTTATGGGAAATTTTGATGCATTAGTCTTCTGTTCTGCAGGAAGAGGTGAGAAGGGGGGAAGCCAATTGTTTTGATAATGTTTGTGTTCCATGTTCATAGTCCTAACAAAAATCAATAAAATATTTGAAAATGAAGAAAAATGAGGAAATGGTTCTATTCCATCATTTTACAATAACGATAAAGAAGCAAAGAAATCATATTGATAACCTATTAAGGGTAAACCTGCTTCTGAAAGTAAAGCAATTTGAGACATTTGTTTGTCAGTAAATGTAATGATCTGGCAATGTCCTTGGTCTAAGACATAATTTTTATTTCCTATAAATCATGTCCTTACCAGGACCAAGAATGTGCCATAACTTGATTAAACTGATGCTGTTGAATTGGTTGGCGAATTTCTCCAAAGTGATGTCACAATAAATCCGTATCAATCATTGGAGTGCAATGATTTAGCAATCACTCTGTGATGGAGAAATATGATGCCACTTAAAGATCAGTGGCGAGAATTACTTGCTCAATAAATTATTATAATAATTATTTATATAGCACCTACTTCTATATAAACAGAAGTAAACACAAAGGAACCTTGCCAGAAGGCTCACAGAGTAAAAGATACAGAAACAGAAATTGAATTCAGCAGAAAGATCAACAGTAAAAAAATAAATTTTTAAAAAAGGTTGTCAGAGAAAGGCAGAGTAAAGGAAGAGGTCTTCAAAAGTTATTTAAATAAAAGCAAAGAAGGAGCAAAACAAATATCTGTAGGAACAAAACTCTAAACATAAAGGACAAAATAATAGCTAACAGAAGAACCAGTATAAGAGATAAGAGGATTGAGTTGTGGTTTAACAAAGAGAGAACAAAGAGAATGAGGAGGAATGCACAACTGAAAACAAGATGAAAGATGTCTGTGAGCAAGGAAATTATTGCCTCCCCTGCTCATTCACTGCCCAGTGGTAAAGCTAGGACTGGATTTTGGGGCTGTAGTCCAGAGCCCTGCAGACTGAGGGGTGGGGGGTGGAATGTGTACACAGAGAGCGGCAGATGGTGCGCCGAGTGGTATATAGGCCCAATGTCAGCACCTGGGGCATGCCAGAACCTGCATGAGCTGATGCTTGTCACTAATAATAATAATAAAATTTTATTTGTATTCCACCCTCCCTGGGCCCAGAGTGGCTAACAACAAGAAAAAATAGCACAGTGTACATAAAATCACACAGTCAATTAATTAAAATACATTCTAAAATCAGTTCAGAATCAAATTAATGGCAGCCATTGGGTTAGAGTTCTATGAGGATTACAGAAGGAGAGAAGGGGTCAGATTGTGCCTTGGCCAAAGGCCTGGTGGAACAGCTTCATCTTAGTTTCCGAGCACAATTCAAAGTGTTGGTGCTGACCTTTAAAGCCCTAAACGGCCTCGGTCCAGTATACTTGAAGGAGCGTCTCCACCCCCATCATTCTGCCCGGACGCTGAGGTCCAGTGCCGAGGGCCTTCTGGCGGTTCCCTCCTTGCGAGAAGCAAAGCTACAGGGAACCAGGCAGAGGGCCTTCTCGGTAGTGGCGCCCGCCCTGTGGAACGCCCTTCCAGCAGATGTCAAAGCGATAAACAACTACCTGACATTCAGAAGACATCTTAAGGCAGCCCTGTTCAGGGAAGTTTTTAACGTGTGATATTTTACTGTATTTTTGGTTTTTATGGAAGCCGCCCAGAGTGGCTGGGGAGGCCCAGCCAGATGGGCGGGGTATAAATAATAAATTATTATTATTATTATTATTATTATTATTATTATTATTATTATTATTATTAAATCTTGCAGGCCCTGCAGAAAGATGTCAAGTCCCGCAGGGCCCTAGTCTCTTGTGACAGAGTGTTCCACCAGATTGGGGCCACGGCCGAAAAAGCCCTGGCTCTGGTCAACGCCAGCCTAACCTCCCTGTGGCCCAGGATCTCCAAGATGCTTTTATTTGAAGACTGTAACATCCTCCGTGGGCCATACCAGGAGAGGCAGTCCCATAGGTACGAGGGTGCTAGGCTGTATAGGGCTTTAAAGGTTAAAACCAGCACCTTAAACCTGATCCTGTACTCCACCGGGAGCCAGTGCAGCTGGTATAGCACCAGGTGAATGTGATCCTGTGGCGAGGACCCCGTAAGGAGTCTCGCCACAGCATTCTGCACCCCCTGGAGTTTCTGGGTCAGTCTCAAGGGCAGCCCCACGTAGAGCGAGTTACAAGAATCAAGCCTGGAGGTGACCGTCACGTGGATCACAGTGGCTAGGTCTGGGCGAGAGAGGTAAGGAGCCTCTGTGAGGCATTTAATCTCCTAGTGTTAATCTCATTCTATGAGCTACTGGTGCAAGGCATGGGTCAACTCATAGGAGGATTCCTCTAGCAATACAGTAAGTCTCAGATGCTTCTTAAGGCAATACAAGACCAGGGCAAAATCCGCTGTTCCTTGAGCACTTCTTTCATCCTGCTTGCCTGTGTTTGTGTCTGAAAGGCCAAGGAAAAGCATGGGTACATGGAGGAGATAAGTCATAAGCAAGCACAGTTTGTGACTTTTCACACCACAGTACAGTGCAATTTGTGATCATGGGGCACATTCGTTAAGGCATTAGCCTTGGTTTCCAGGTTCATGGCTTTGTGGAACCTGAGCCAACATGAGGTAGCCTTAACTCTGATCTTCAACCAAGAAGGTATTTTTTTTTAATCAATAGCATTTGAGGGATTGTATACAAGCATACAGATAAAACCATAGGCTTCTGGCATTAAAATGTGAAATTTACAACCAAATAGAGGAAGGATATGGAGATATAAGCTGATAAGCTGCAGGTTGCTTATAGATAACAATGAAAACACAACAAGAAATATATTTAAATATGAACAAATGATGAGAGAGTCAAAGGAACAAAAGAAACCAAGAAATAAGAATAAACAGGATCCAAGAGGCAGATTATGGCTAATTTCTACCTCTACTGTTGGAAGCAATTTGCCTCTGAATACCAGTTGCTGGGAATCACAAATGAGAAGAGCCATGTTGTGCTCGGGTCCTGTTTGGTAGCTTTCCATAGACACTTGGTTGACCATTTTGAGAAAAGGATGCTGAGTTGGCCTGATCCCGCAGCTCTTAAGCACTTATGTTCTTTAGCATTATTTATTTATTTATTTAGAACATTTGTACGCTGGTCTTCAGCCAAAAAGGCTCCCAGGCTGTTTGTTTGTTTGTTTGTTTGTTTGTTTGTTTGTTTGTTTGTTTTAAATGTCACACAAGAGGAAAGGGAAGGGGAGGTAAGAGGGGAAAAGTAAACTCAGACAGCAATTCTTAAATTGCATTTCTCATAATGACCAGCTGGTCCAGAAGCAGCTCAGAGGTAAGCAGGTACCTGACAGAGCTGGTTTTTCCTCAAAGCTGGCGGGATAAGCCCTGGTTCTCATCTCTCCCACTGAGGCAGCCTGATGAAATGGCTGCTGCCAGGAGAGGAGGCACAATTTGGAAGAGTAATGAAATGAGAGAAACATCCAAAGGGGAGATATCTCCCTTTAGGAGATAGTGACAAGCGGAGGAAGGATAGGAGAGAATGAAAAAGAATCCAGACTGATAGCAAAATAAACAAAGGTTTAGAATGAATAGCAGGCTTCCAGAAAGCCCAATGAGTAAGATGGCAGATGACCTCAGATGCCCTGTGCACAAGGCCCTATTCCTCTTTGCATTTGGTGGAATGGTGTGAATTTTCCTCTGTACCATTTTTCCAAAATAGTGTAGCTCTCATCCTGCTCTGGTGAGATGCCGACTGAGTACAGTGGATGCTCGGGTAGCGAACGTGATGCACATTCGCAACCTGCAGCATTTGCAACCCGTTTCTGCACGTCTGCGCACGCACGGGTTGAGATTCAGTGCTTCTGTGCATGCGCAAAGTGAGATCTAGTGCTTCTGCGCGTGCGCGACCACCGAAACCTGGGAGTAACCTGTTCCAGTGCTTCTGGGTTTCAGCGGTCCACAACCCAAAAATACGCAACCTGAAGCATCTGTAACCCGAGGTATGACTGTACTGGTTACAGAATATATCTCCAAGTGCACAGACTGCATGTAAGGCACAACAAGAAACACACCTTTGCTATTCTAAACCATTGTTACAAAATGGAGGTTAAACCCACTTCCCCAAATGGTAGGAAAGGCAGCCTGGGATCAGGATTTGGATCAGGACTGCCGCACTGGGGGAGGTGAATTTAACCCTTCCCATCTAGACTGCATTTCCTTTACTGAAATCCTCCTGCACAGTTGCTAAGATATGGGGAAGGGGTACAACGTATTTGTCTTTCACTCCATCCATGGCTAATAACATCTTGGGGTGGGGCACTTTAAATTAGGCAGTGTTGCTGCCTTCTCTCTCCCAGCCTGCACCCCATTTTGGCTGTAGAATTTTATTAGTTATGGCTGTTTTGACCATAATAATAATAATAATAATAATAATAATAATAATAATAATAATAATAGAAAAACCTCTTGATCTACCTGTGTGAAATTTGGCAGGGTTAATCCCCTCTTGGGGTGCTATTGTGTCTGCAGGTTACATGCACTTACGTGTGTGGGGGAAACCCAAAACGTTGTGGCCATTTTGGTTTCTCAATGAAAACCAATGGGAGGACTTCAGCTGCAGTTCGGATTTGGTGTCTAGGGCAACACTGCCTCCCCCCAACCAAAAAAGAAAACCAACAACATGCCAAACAGTCCCCAAAGCACAATGGCGAGGTGGGGTGCTTGCACAGCACTAGTTCAATCAACCTGTTGCAGAGGTTTGACTTGATTCACATTTAACTGGTTTTAATATTATTAATAACAACAACAATAATAAATAATAGTAAGTAGAATCTCCACCATGTCCCTGCCAGTCCAGCTATGCAAGAGGGGATCTCCTGGGTTAACTGAACAATCCAAGCTGTTCAAACATCCATTCACTGCCTTGAACCAAAAACAATTTTCAGAGCTGTGTCAATCACATAGTTAAATATTTTCCATAAACCTAGACAAGACCTAAACAAGTGTGGCACTTTCTGCCCATGCTCAAATGCAAACTTACTGCTCTTTTTTCTGTCCCTTCTGGTTGCTCATGACTCATGAGTGTTGTCTTCCAAAGGCAGAGGAGAGGGATTTCCAGCCATCAAGGTACATTAATATTTCGATAAGAATATGACTAGGCTTAAAATATTAGTAATATTCTCTGATGGCTGGAAACTATTTGTCTAGAGATAGGCCCATTCACAGTAATGAAGATAAGACAAACTCAACACACAAACACACACACAGCCCTGTTAACTGATTGTAATGCTTCATTATGTCAGGGAAGGGGGCATAAATGTATTTCATATTTGTAATTATGCTGTACAGTATCATTAATCTTTGGTGTGATTCTGTACTTGTCTAGCAAGGGAACACATAGTCCCATCCATCTAAAAAGACCCATTTGTGTGCAAAAATTCTGCCTTTGGAACCATTAGAAGTCATTAAATAGCAATTGGTCGGAGGGAAAAGGCATATAAGAGCCAAAACGTGCTGAGTTTAATGAATACCACAGTCAACACTCCCCCACACCTGCTTATATGTGACTGTACGCTTTGCCTATATCCTAGTTAAAGATTCTACTGCGATTGCAAGGGTACTTACAGAAAACTGAATGCAGCACCCAGAAGCTGATATGAGAGAGCAAAGCGGAAGTGAATTGTAATCAAGCTTGCATTATATATGGTTTTGATCCCTTTCAGCTGGAATTCCTTTTCTTTTTCCCAATCTCTGCAAGTTCGGACATTTTAGATTTGACTCAATCAGTCTTAAGGGCTGAACATTTCAAAGCAGATTTGAAATGAGAGCCAATCTACATGTTACATACAAATTCACATATTTTTAAATCTGGAGCTTTATGAATTTGGAGCGCAGACAAGTTGAAAGCAGTGCTTAGCCCAAGGCTTTCCCCATACAATTCTACCACCACCATCCCTGTCCACTTATCCTCTTCTGTCAGTTGCTATGTGTGTGTTTGTTAATAAAAGCCTGGAACCTAATTGGCGGGGGAATAGCTTGGGGACAGGAGCAACAAAAGCAAAGGGTTAAGCACAATATCTCCACTTAACATTTCTAAACTCCAGATGTGTCTGGAGTATTTATTTCCTACCTGAAAAAGTCGAAGCATAAAATAATATGTGGGTACCGCATTTTTCGCCCTATAGGACGCACCGTCCCATAAGGCGCACCTAGTTTTTTTGGGGGGGAATTATTTCCCCCCCCCCAGGCACGGGGCTGGGGCGGGGGAAGCCCGAGCTTCCCCCGACCTCAGCCCCCAGAACAGGCAACTCTCCGCAAGCCGTGGGAGCCCAGCGCCGGGCTCCCGCGCTTTGCGGAGAGCTGCGCGAGGTCTGGGCACGCTGACCCCACTCGCTCTCCAGGCTTCAGCGAAAGCCTGCATTCGCCCCATAGGACGCACGCACATTTCCCCTTCATTTTTGGAGGGGGAAAAGTGTGTCTTATAGGGAGAAAAATACGGTATATCGGATTCATATATGTGGGTTAAATATGTGGGTAATATATATATATATATATATATATATATATATATATATATATGGGAGGGGGTTAAATATGTGGGTTAAACCACAGAGCCTAGGACTTGCTGATCAGAAGTTCAAATCCCCATGACGGGGTGAGCTCCCGTTGCTCGGTCCCTGCTCCTGCCAACCTAGCAGTTTGAAAGCATGTCAAAGTGCAAGTAGATAAATAGGTACCGCTCTGGCGGGAAGGTAAACGGCATTTCCATGTGATCTCCCGTTGCTCGGTCCATGCTCCTGCCAACCTAGCAGTTCGAAAGCATGTCAAAGTGCAAGTAGATAAATAGGTACCGCTCTGGCGGGGAGGTAAACGGTGTTTCCATGCGCTGCTCTGGTTTGCCAGAAGCGGCTTAGTCATGCTGGCCACATGTACGCCGGCTCCCTCGGCCAATAAAGCGAGATGAGCGCCGCAACCCCAGAGTCGGTCACGACTGGACCTAATGGTCAGGGGTCCCTTTACCCTTTACCTTATATTGGACTCAGGTAGCGGTTGGACCTCAGGAAGTCATACATGGCAGGGAAAACTGTGCTTTAATATTGATTGATTGATTGATTGATTGATTGATTGATTAATATTTAGATCTCAACACAGAACTGTCTGATATGCAACAGGAGGAAGTCCAAAAGAACTCCATAGCACTACAACATTGGATACTGGTGCTAGAGTCTAAATCTCATTTTTATGTATGTTTTGTCTTCAACTAATAGGATTGAAATAGATATAAAATTAAAGACTTTTATAATACACACACCTTATGTCTATGTTTTAATACACAAATGGACAAACCTGCTTGAGGAAAATATATATTTCTCTCCAGCTAACGGATGACAAATGTTAAGGTTTCTGCTATATATGTGTGCATACATGTACTATTCTGAAAAGAAGTAATTCCTTTCTAACTTTAATGTGATATATTCATTCCAGAATAGTATCTGTATTGCTCTGCTGAATAACAACAAAAAAATCCCTGTAATAATAATAATAATAATAATAATAATAATAATAATAATTTATTATTTATACCCCGCCCATCTGGCTGGGCCTCCCCAGCCACTCTGGGCGGCTTCCATAGAAACCAAACTACAGTAAAATATCACACGTTAAAAACTTCCCTGAACAGGGCTGCCTTAAGATGTCTTCTGAATGTCAGGTAGTTGTTTATCGCTTTGACATCTGCTGGAAGGGCGTTCCACAGGGCGGGCGCCACTACCGAGAAGGCCCTCTGCCTGGTTCCCTGTAGCTTTGCTTCTCGCAATGAGGGAACCGCCAGAAGGCCCTCGGCGCTGGACCTCAGCGTCCGGGCAGAATGATGGGGGTGGAGACGCTCCTTCAGGTATACTGGACCGAGGCCGTTTAGGGCTTTAAAGGTCAGCACCAACACTTTGAATTGTGCTCGGAAACGTACTGGGAGCCAATGTAGGTCTTTCAAGACTGGTGTTATATGGTCTCGGCGGCCGCCCCCAGTCACCAGTCTAGCTGCCGCATTCTGGATTAGTTGTAGTTTCCGAGTCACCTTCAAAGGTAGCCCCACGTAGAGTGCATTGCAGTAGTCCAAGCGGGAGATAACCAGAGCATGCACCACTCTGGCGAGACAGTCCGCAGGCAGATAGGGTCTCAGCCTACGTACCAGATGGAGCTGGTAAACAGCTGCCCTGGACACAGATTTGACCTGTGCCTCCATGGACAGCCGTGAGTCCAAAATGACTCCCAGGCTGCACACCTGGTCCTTCAGGGGCACAGTTACCCCATTCAGGACCAGGGAATCCTCCACACCTGCCCGCCTCCTGTCCCCCAAAAACAGTACTTCTGTCTTGTCAGGATTCAACCTCAATCTGTTAGCCGCCATCCATCCTCCAACCGCCTCCAGACACTCACACAAGACCTTCACCGCCTTCACTGGTTCTGATTTAAAAGAGAGGTAGAGCTGGGTATCATCCGCATACTGATGAACACCCAGTCCAAACCTCCTGATGATCTCTCCCAGCAGCTGCATGTAAATGTTGAAAAGCATGGGTGAGAGGACAGAACCCTGAGGCACCCCACAAGTGAGAGCCCAGGGGTCTGAACACTCATCCCCCACCACCACTTTCTGAACATGGCCCAGGAGGAAGGAGCGGAACCACTGTATGACAGTGCCCCCAGCTCCCAGCCCCTCAAGACGGTCCAGAAGGATGTTATGGTCGATGGTATCAAACGCCGCTGAGAGATCCAGCAGAACTAGGAAACAGCTCTCACCTTTGTCCCTAGCCCGCCGGAGATCATCAACCAGTGCGACCAAGGCAGTTTCAGTCCCATGATGAGGCCTGAATCCCGACTGGAAGGGATTCATTTATTTGAAAGGAGCCCAATTGAATCCAGTGGGATGCACTTCTAAGTAAACCTTTATAGGATTGGAAAATCTAATCTGAGGCAGCCATGAAAATTGAAACTCTTTCAACTGGATCACCCAGAACACATTTCTCTTTAGCTTCACCCATGGCCCCCATGCAGCCCCAGATGGTTACCCCTAGGGGAATGCAGCCCTCAGCAAAAAGCAGGTTGCCTATTCTTGCTTGAATATATTATTGCTATTATTTTTAAAATGCTGTAATATAAAAACAATATAATAATAAAACACGTCACTCCTGGCAATGCCTTAGAAGGCAACATTGCACTGCTTATCTTTAACCCCCCATTTTAGGTCTCTGTTTCAAGCCCAAAGAGGTTCAGACCTCTGAAACTTCATGATGTTTCTAAATTTCTAGACCCTGCTGCTTAAAAGTAGCAAGAAATAGCTTATTACTACAAATCTAGTGCCAGAGAGTGCTGTGCAACCAACCGTAAACATTTTAAATTCAATTGCCCTTATGCAAGGAAAGTGTAGGAGACAATTAAATAAAAATCAATGGTCATACTTGGCGTGGTATTTTCCCCACAGGGTTTTGATTATAAAATGCAGCCCCGGCTAAGCAAATGTGCACCTTTGCGTTTTGTCCCCACCTCCTCCATGTTGCTGTTTTCCACTGATCTCCCTCAGATCTACTGCAATTGTGGAATAGAGCCACATGGAAGCACGTGGGCTGGAATCTGAATGACAGCATGAGATTCTTTAGCAGTGCCTGCACAACTATCTATGCAGAATAATAAGCTGGTAGGAAGGGGGTAAAGGTAAAGGGACCCCTGACCATTAGGTCCAGTCGTGAAGGACTCTGGGGTTGCGGCGCTCATCTCGCTTTACTGGCCAAGGGAGCTGGCGTACAGCTTCCATGTCATGTGGCCAGCATGACTAAGCCGCTTCTGGCGAACCAGAGCAGTGCACAGAAATGCCGTTTACCATCCCGCCAGAGCGGTACCTATTTATCTACTTGCACTTTGATGTGTTTTCAAACTGCTAGGTTGGCAGGAGCAGGGACCGAGCAATGGAAGCTCACCCCGTCACGGGGATTCAAACTGCCAACCTTCTGATCGGCAAGTCCTAGGCTCTATGGTTTAACCAACAGCGCCACCCGCGTCCCATGGAAGGGGGTGGTTATTTTAAAAAGAAAAAAAGAAAAGAGGATGGGAGAATGGAAGACTTGCTTTTCATACATAGACCTGAACTTAGCACACAGCATTTCTTACAGAGTTCCATACCTTGTAGGCAATCTAGTACAACTTTTTCACTACACATTTTATGGAAATATTAATATGGACAACTGTAATCAGAATCCAGATCATATATATTTAGGAATATAGGTTGCTGATTTATACTGAGTCCAACTATTGGTCCTTCTAGCTTAGTACTGTCTGAGCTGATTGACAGTAGCTCTCTAGGATTTGAGGGAGGGTTCCCTCCAAGCCCTACCTGGAGATGCTGGGGATTGAAACTGGGACGTTCGGCTTGCAAAGCAGATGCTCTGTCGAAGGGCTGTGGTCCTTAACTTGTTTTGTGCACACAAGCTGATCTACCCATGTTGCAGGCTATTCCCTGCTTGGAAGTGGTTTCAGTGCAAAACCTTCCCCAACCTATTGCTTCCAGGTGTTTGGGACCAAAATGTGTGTAACTATGTAACTTTGCAACTATCTGTCTGCAGGAATTTTCTGGGGAGTAACAAAATGGTAGATACCTCAAAAGGTGAGGACAGCCGGAGGAGAGCCTCATATACAAGAGATGATGGCCTAGCAGATATCTGGATCCTAACCCTTTTGGGTTTTAATGATCAACCGGAAATGATTCAGGAGCCACTGCAGATGTTTCATAATAAGCAAGACATCTTGCAGTCCGGCTCTGTTTGGCAACCAAGTTGCCACATTCTAGACAAGCTGCACTTTTCCTCAAATAATGTTCAATAATTTCATCAGGTCCAGGGAATTTGACCTAACCAGTTACTGCCAAACTTTTAAATTTCGCAAAAAGCAGAGGATCCTCTCAGTTCCGATCAAGACCACAGCACTGGGGAATTAATTCTTTCTCCCTCCGCCCTGTTTACCTGATTTAAAAAACCTGTTCTTACCCATCCCAAAGCTCTTATTAAAACACTTAAGTTTTTGTTTTTTCCTAATGGGCCAAATACTAGCTTTGAGGGGCAATTTTCATTTGGAAAACAGTGACATGAGAAAGTGCTTAAGTCCTCCTCTGATCTGCATTCCCATTCTAAACAGGGATGGTAGGGGCTACAGCTGCTTTTTTGCAAATATGTTAAGAGACCAGGGCAATCACAGATCTCCAGTGTATAATTTAGTTTGGCCCACATTCCATCTTAAAAACAATACCCATATCACAAGCCAGCAAGGAATGTTTCATTCACAGATGTTTGTTTCTGCAACTCCCATTCATTCCAACAGGGATTGTACATGAGATTCTCTATGGTGAGTTTTGCCTTAAATCTGATGGAAGTCCAACAACATCTGGAGGGTATCATATTGGTTACTTGCCATGGTTTCTGAAAAACCTGATCACAATATGCTAATACTTCCTAAATATCAAGTCAATTTTTTTAGTAGCACAGAATATCAAAAATAAGATCTTTTGCATAATTCTGCTCCGATTGCTCCAATTATGCCTCTTTAATTATGTAAGCAGGGAGCACTGTTTTGAAAGATGCCATTGCATTCAGATTACAAGCACCCTGGATACCTGTCACTCCATGTGTCAGACCTACTGCACTCCCTGCAAGCCAGCTGTGAAGCAGAAGAGGAAACGACTAAAAATGAACACTAAAGCTCCTCACCAGTTGGTATCCCTCCACATTTTGTTAGATTGCTCCAGCTTTGTGCTTCCCCCCTGTGACATCAACTGTGAATTCACATTGTTTTCAAAATTGGAAACTAATTAGCACTCCATTGTGGCAGTAGGCAAGTTACCTCATTCATTACCGTACTAAATGGCTTATTGCCAAGGGAACATTCAGAAGGGAGCCTTTCACATACAGTCCTGCTTGCACTCCTGCAGACATAGGACTGGAAGGGGTGGGTGTCAGGCAGAAAGGCTAAACAATAAATTAGGTTGCTTTGGCTCAGATTGAATGGATCAAAGGTGAACTGTAACCAAACTAGGTGCAGGTAGGAGAACCTCTAATTCCAATGGGACACAAACACATCCCTTGTCAGTGTGGTTAGGTCATGGGCTTTGGGCATGAGAACTCCTTCTTCCCTCTTCTTACTTGTGAGGAGTTGATAGAGGAATAAAAATGCCTTCCTATTCTGGGCAATGGCTTGTGGACATGACTAGAAGAAAGAGAGGAAGCCCCCCATGGCTGTCTGATCCCAGCATATTAGCTTCCACAGAGAAGCTATATCATGGGCCCTCATGTGATTCATGTGATTTTCCCGGGAACATTCGCATTAGCAGAATTTTCAATTTCTACTGAATTCTCAAATCTCTCTCATATCGGTCACTACAGCCACAGCAGGCGCTGTAACTCTCCAACAGTTTGATTTTGCCCACAAAGGGGCCCCCTGAGACAGATGGATGCCAACAACAATAATACATAATACATCATCAGTGCGACATTCCAGGGGCTCTAGGGGGTTTACCCAGGACCTGGTTTCCATGGAAAGAGGAACAGCAGAGACTGTGGAGTCTTTATGAAATATGGTTTATTTAAACATATATACAACCCGAGCCTTTGATTAACATCTTGCTTTTCCCATAACCACACCCTTGGATTCCAGCAGAAATCAGTCATGGCTCTTTCTGCATTCCCAGCCTGCTGCCTTGCTTCCAGCTTCTAGGTTAAATAACTCAACTCTCAACTCTACCTTCATCTTTCTAACTACCAGTAAGTTGAGGAATGGGGAAACATCCATCTGCCCTCTGACATCTGCTACCAAAATGACCCATACAGTGGTACCTCGGGTTACAGATGCTTCAGGTTACAGACACTTCAGGTTACAGACTCCGCTAACCCAGAAATAGTACCTCGGGTTAAGAACTTTGCTTCAGGATAAGAACAGAAATCGTGCTTTGGTGGCACAGCAGCAGCAGTGGGAGGCCCCATTAGCTAAAGTGGTACCTCAGGTTAAGAACAGTTTCAGGTTATGAACGGACCTCCAGAACGAATTAAGTTCTTAACCCGAGGTACCACTGTACTTGGAGCCATTACCTCACCAGGAAGTTAGCCTGGCTATTCCAAGAATTTGATTATTGCTTAGATTTTAGCACTTGCTGGATCCAAGAATTTGAAGTGTCTCAGCATACAATCTACGCGCATGCCCCCGCAAAAAAACACAACTCATAACACTGTGTTGACTCACAAGTCCCACTGTGTTCAGTGGGGATTCCTTCCAAGTTAGTGTGTGCAGGGTTGAAGTGGTAATGTCACAAAAGGGCCCAAAGGTTGGTTTGTAGTTCATGTGTGATATTTTGTGCTGACATAGCTCCACTGAATTCAATTTCCAAGATAATATCTACCCAGGTCCCAAAGGCTCAAACCACCCATGTTTCACTCATTCAGAAATTTGTGCCAGAAATGCCTCCAAACAATGACATTTTTACTTTCACCACAGTATTCATTATGTTGTCCCTACCACTTTAGTGTAGCAATGACAAAATATAGTTTTCCTATTTGGATACCAATTTCCATTCTCACTGCTTCCTTATGGCTTCAGGCAGAATGAAAGGTATAAGTCAAGCAGCAGCACAAGCTCTAATATGATCAGGGTTCCAACTCCATACACGGGGAAATTATGAAGGCTGCTTTTAGACACCAGACTGAATTATTTCCCAAGAAATTCATTGCCACCCTCTCTCTGTCCTTTGTCCCATGGTGGTATAACCCTGTACTTTTATTCAAGTACAGATTATTCTGAAATGTATTGCTTTTCATAAGAGTGACTGATTGTCAGAGGTCTTTACATTCATTGACAGTCTTTCCTTGAATTTCTTTTTCTCCATCCATCCACAACCCCATTTTCTCTAGGTGTTTAAGAAGCTCTCTTTCTAACACTCCATCTGTTTCAATCAGCTTTTTGGTGAAACTGTCCTCTAATTTTATATTCGTATGCCTGTCTGCTTTTTTTCAACTTTCAGTTGCCGTTTTTTCTGCAGTTCTCCTGCTGTGATACTATCCAAAGACCCACACCCAATGACCATGTGGGGGCAGGACCAGGATACTGCCCACTGGTCCACTTCTCTGTGCTATCTTTTGAATAAAGTGTACATGGCATAGGCTTTATTCAGAGCTCCAGGGGAGCATGCAGGGGTCAGGCGTAGTCCATACCTACACAAGCATACACACATTCATTGAACAGAGACAAACAGTGTTATCCATTATCAGGAGCCCAACCATGCCCAATTTCTTCCATGCTCTCAGATGGTGCCCAAATGCCCCACCACCCCATGTTTACAAATGGAAGACATACCATGAGAGCCAATCCAACTATAGTTTTAGTCCAGTCAGGCTCAAATGCAGCACCTGGCATGGTGGAGCAAATGCCAAGGCCCATTGCTACTGACACTGCCCAACTTTTATATGAATAAAATTGCCTTTTTTCCAACAGCTCAGCACCACAAAGAGAAGCAAACAGGTTACCCCAAAGCCATTCTCGTGGAATCGCTTGATGCTTCTCTTTTCAGCATTGGACTGCTAGCCACATCTTGTCCCTGCTGCTGCCTGATGTGGCAGCAACATCCGCTCTGCTACACCCTGGTGAGCAGCTTGTTCACACCTGGATTCTCTTCAGTGTGAAGCCTCATTCATGGAACAGGCAAAATGTCAGATAAGAGAGTGCAGATGAGCATGAACAACATAAACTCAGTGAGGAGTTTCAGCAGCCATCTAGATTAGGGTACACGGATCAGAAAGTACAGCTTCCAGGATGACTTGTCACTTATCCCACCCTTCTTCCACCCACCCTCACCAACCAAAGAAAAAAAAAGTTAACCAGTTCCCAACACCTTGATATAAAATGTTCTATATTTAAAGTATCCAAGCCAGAGAAATGGTTGTCCAAGCTTTTATCCTCTAAAAGAGGATATTCTGCATCAAGCTGATCTCTAGGAACTCAGGCGGCTCCCACCCTCTATTCAGATTGGCTTTTTCAGGATGTTGTTGTCTGATTCTAGTGGAGCAGACTTAGACCTTCTGAGATACAGGGAGCATACCTATCAGGCATGAATATATTCAGTTAGCATAGAATTTCTGGTTCCTCGTGTCAAACCCAGCTTTTAACATTATTCTTCTTCACTTCAAACTGCATCTGATACTTTCTTTGTTGAACCTTCAGCATGTTCTGCCTTAGGGTTTTGAACTCCAGAGCCCCCTTGAGGTGTGAGCCTTTGAGCCATTCCTTATATCAGTACTGGAGACTACTGAGGCTTCCTACAATATCTGCTTGGTAGCCCCCTGCCTTGCCTAATCCTGTCTAGTCCTAATTCCAGGCCTCGTTTTATCTTAAACTCATAGGTCCTGATCTTGGCTACTTCCTTTTCCTCAGCCCTGATCATAATCCTATGTATCTGCTCCAATTGTAATTTCTTTATTAAAAAGCCTTTTTAATGTTCCTTTGCGAGCTTTCTTTGCAAAGGCTCATATTCCTTAAGCCAGCTTTGTCTTATGGATCCTTGCCAGACAGTCCCTTCCGGGAATACATATATTATTTAGCATAGGCAACAACGTCATTCCTATACTTTCCAAGTGGACAAGGTAGCTCCAAGGCTTGAAACTACACTCCGCTACATCTGATGCTCTCAGTGGCATCAGATACAGCCCCACACCATGGGGGCTACAAGATTGAAAACATGTCTGGGCAACAAGTACATACTGTATATTCTGTCTTATTATTTTATATTGTGTAGCACAGGAGTCACCAGTGCGGTAGCCTCAAGAAGTAGCTTGACTCCAGCTTCCATCATCCCTGATCACTTGCCATGCTGGCTAGGGCTGATAGGAGATGGAGTCCAGCAACTTCTGGAGGGTATTGTATTGACAACCCCTGGTGTAGTAGATAGATATTCACTAGGAAAATCAAGATTCAATCAAGATTCTTAAATGAGAAAGCCCAATGGCTGAGTGTTGGCTAGTCATTATCTCTCAGCCCAGTCTATCTCTCAGAGTTGCTGTTAAGTATAAAAGTTGTATTGCTCTTACCTCCTTGAAGCAAGGGCAAGATAAAATTAAAATAAATATTTTGTTGTAAGCTGCCTTATGGGCCATTTTTAAAGCTGGGAATGAAAATGATAATGGCAATAACAGAACAATTTGCTGTGGCTCTTCACCATTCCCATTGGTGACATCTGCATAACATCAGAACGCTGCCATTCTTCCTGAGCAGTCAGACATGAAACAAGATATTAACAACTGGTGGCTGCTCTGGTAAAGCATGTACATATGAGAACGATGGAGAATATATATATAAGCTGAAAGAGATAGTTGAAGATTCAGCACCACCCATCTAAAACATTTTTGAGCTAGAAAGCATAGTAATAAGGTAGTTTGTATGGATTACGCCCTACCTCCAGAGCTGATGCAGTTGCTTTCACTCAAACATTTGACAGAGTGCTGAAGTCAATCATCCCAGCAAATAACATTTTTTTCTGAATATATATGCATGTGTATAAATAGTAAGGAGGGGTTATCTAGGTGCTTATATGGTTTGGTTCTGATGTATACGAGATTTTACTTGTTTATTTATTTTGGTCCAGTGTCTATCCCAAACAAGCATAACAGATTGGAATAGGTGACAACAAACGAAAAACCTGTCCTGAGCACACACAACCCAAGAAGGGCAAATGGTCAGTTGTTTAATTCTTTATTGACAAAGCACACACTGACAGTAGCTCCTAAGATGCACTAAACATGCACACACATGCTTCCGGCAACTAAATATCTGGCATGCCCTCCCCAGGCCTGTGCTCCAAGCTGCACTGCTGGAGCAACAGCAGGACCATGCCTCCCCACAAATTTAAGTACCCTTGTCTGACGGGGTGCATGCAAGCAATTCATGACTTCTCTTACAAGGAGGGTGTCACTGTGTCTGCCTCTTCAAATCCCTCCTGGTCTTGGGGGACAGTGGGGAAGGGGACGAAGGCAATTCTACTGCACCCTCTCTCAGGCACAGTGCTCCTGGTGTGTCCTGCCCTTCTTTCAGGCCTGGCTCCTGCCCCGCATACTGCACCCCCACCCCTGTCCCCGACTGCTCAGACTCTTCCAGCCCTGGCTCCTGCTTCACAGGAGGCACAAAAGCCCTTAAATCACCATTCCCTTCCTCTGGATCAATCTTTGGCCTTTACCACACACTCTTAGGAGCCCTGCCAGTCCCTGGCTACACTAGGCTATTCCAAACCAGTTCTACTCCAACAGAAACCTCTCATAATTGGATGTCTTCTTACAGTATTTTGGACTTTTCAGGCCTCTGTAAGAAAGGAGCTCTACAGCTGTGGGTTCAGCCACTAATAATACATCCATTTCAGGGCTCTCTGGGATGGGAGGTTTTCATGTTTCATCAGAGTGGGCCTATTACACGAAAAAGAAAAATTGGTTTCCCCATGCAACCAAGGAAAAGCAAATAAAGATCCTTTCCCTTGTCATGTCCACAGCTGCACAAGGCAGCAGGCTGACTAAATATTTAAAAGGGGGAGAGAGCAGGATCACATGGACACTGACATCCCCTAACATAAAATATTCAGAAAGAAGTGTATAGGAAAGAGGCTGTTACCAGCATGCATGCAAAAATCCAAGAGTAGAATTCTCATCTCTCCCAGCAACACTTCTCACCTCTTTAGATCAGGGGTGAGGAAAGTGTGGCCTCCAGATGTTGTTCAGATCCCATTAGCCCAGCCAGCACAGTCAATGGTCAGGGATTATGGGAATTGTTGTCTAACAGCATCTTAAGGGCCACAGGTTCCATAGTCTTGCTTTAAGGAGATGAGTCTCATGCTTTGAGGACTTTATGGAGTTCTCATATATGCATGTTAGTAACTTCACGGATTTTTAAAAAATGATCCAATGAATGGATAATGGATAATTGAATCTGCCCCGCAAATAGAAACTTCTTTCTGCACTCAATTTTTTTGCTCTATCTTGAGCTGAATGTTTGGGGGAAAGCATTCCCTCTTACTGGTCCTTTAATTTTACTGATGCAGAACATTCTCTTCTTAACAAGTGAGAACCCACAAGAATTTCCTTATCAGCCCTTCAGATTTTGTTGGATTATGCCTTCCACCATTGCTGGCTATGCTGAATGTGGTTGCTGGAAGATGAAGCCTAACAACACCTGGTGGTTCACAGGCCCCCCATCCTTGAGTTATAATCTAGACCACATTTAGACAGTGTGGTGTCTTCCAAATGTTGTGGACTACAATAGCCATAATCCTCATTCATTGGCCATGTTGGTTGGAGCCAATGGGGATTACAGCCCAAAATATCTGGAAGGCACCACATTGGTTATCACCACACTATTCTAGACTTTAACATTCACAGATAGAAATCCAGTTTGGTATGCTAGTAGGTAAAGTAATTATGAGATGTTTTTAAGTGAGAGTGAAGCAGTTGCTGCAAGATACAGATCCAAATCTAATCTTTCTTCTGTTGCTTGTGCAAATAAAGCCAAGTCCATTCTGATCTCTGGTTGCAAATCAAAACAGGAAAAAATGAAACTTTTACTGATTTGCACATCCATGCAAAAGGACTGATCCCATTCTTATTCAAATAGACACACCATGGGCATCACTGGATTTACTTCTGCTATGTTGACATTTTATGGATGATCAGATTCAGATTGGCTATCACAAACCTTTATCTCCTGATTTCATGGAAGGAAATGAAATCAAAGCTCTTGATTCCCAACTGGCAACATCTTATGATGCAGCCATGTTGCTGGGCCAGCACACAAATCTTTTTAAAGTAAACTGTTGACTGATCTACACACTTGACCTCTTTAAGGAAAGGTGTTTTGTGAGAGCATTATGGTCCTGATCTCAAAGTGCAGAAGTAGCTTTGGGGATAGTTTCATTGCAACTACCACCTTCCCCTTCCCACAATGGCTACAGCCAGAAGCAACAAAAGAGAAGGAGGTGTATAGTCTGCTGGCAAATCACATTTATAAAGTGAACAAAATGTGTTCATTTGTGCCCTTTGGTATTTGAAACTGCATGTATTCTCAGGAACCCCACTGTTCAAACTAGTTCCACCTTTAAGACAGTTCACTATGGACAAAGGTGATTGAACAGTTTACTGAAAAAGCAGAGGCACACCCTAACCAGGAAATCCCACATACTTTCTGTAGTGTACAGTGGTGCTAAACTGTAATCACAAGCAATTGTCTCAGATATGGCTGTGATGCTCCAGTTGCTATCCAGGCTGACTCCTATGGAGCTGTCCACAGTGCTGAACAAGCAGCTTGCAAGAAATACTTGTGGTGTTGAATCCACAGCTGTGTGAAGCTGGTGATATAATGTAATAATGATTCTGGCATTGCTGCTTTGAGAGTGTCCCTTTTACCACTGCATGTCTGTGGCAAATCAGGAGCAGCTGAGAAAACAAAACATGATTTTGCATGTAATCAGGAGTCAAAATAAAATAGTCATTCTGGTATGCACAACAGGGCAATAAGTGATAACTGTGCCAACCTGGGCAAATCAATCTATTTCCAGTCTCTGACACTTTCACATATGAAGGTGTGGATGAGATCAGTTCATATCAGAATTTTCAAGGACTGGATTCCATATGGAAACCTAATTGTATTTACAGGTCACTGAGCACACCCTGTAAGTTGACTGTACAGCCCTAGCAGGCAACACGTTTCAAAAGGTATTTTGAACTGATCCAGGGCTGAAAGGCAGAAACACTGGCCCCAGCCATTGGCACACAAATCAATACACAAGCAAAAGACTCTTAACCCTCTTCTTTTCCTGCATGGACAGAAACAGAGGCCTTGGTCAGGGACCTTCCTGCATAATTCAGTCCAGTCATTCTTTTCAGGACTGAATTCATGTCCAGTTCTTATGTGGACAGCAGACAGCAACAAGGGTATTTCCCAAGTTCTTCACTTATGTGTCAATCCTGTTTTCTTGAAATCATAATAAAAAAAGAATCTTTTTTCAAGCATTTTCCACTTTTGCTCACAATAATCAGCCCAAGCCCAAATCAAGTCTGGGGAAGTTTTCACACCTCTAGTTTAAATACTGAGCTCAGGGCCAGAGATAAGCATTGATGAGCACCTGCTAAGGCCCATGCCCGTAAAGGGCCCCCCACTATTTCTGTCTCCAACCTCATGGTCCTCTTGCTTCTCTTCCTTAAAATCACCACCTGTTCACCTACCATCTCCAAGCATACAAACTTGAACACAGGCAAGGAGATAGAGCAGCATTCTCCACTTCCCTTATGCTCCTTCCCCCCAAAAAAGAGTTGTGTAGATTGGGTTAGAGGGAGAGACAGGGCAAATGAGTGGACTGTGCTGCCTTGGAGAAGAAGAAGACATCCCACAAGAGAGGGACCTCAATGACCACACCTTGTCTAAGGGTCCTTCAAAACCTGTAGTTTGTACAGTGGCGCTGGCTGAGTCTGATGAAATTTTAGTATAAAGCATGATGACAACAAGTTGGTGAAGGCTGGTTTGTGGCTTTGCATACAGTTATGAATCCATTGCTCTATACACATCCAATGTAAATAATGTATGGCATATGAAACATAAACATTTTGAACTATAAGCCAACTATGTTGATCCACTGAATAGGCTACAAGCCATGGAGAAGCTCATATAAAAGGAAATGTTGCACGTCAGGCTTGATGGTCACTTGAGTGTTGATTGCTACCTGACAGCCAAAATGGAGCAATGAAAGATGTCAAATTAGGTTGTGTCAGGTGCTGGTGGTGGTTGCTTGTGAGTAACCAGGCAGGACTCCGACCTGTCTTTTACAGGTTTTATTGGTGCAAACCATGTACAGTGCAGAAACCCAAAGTTCATGTCTGTCTTAGTCCCTTGCAGATTCTGGGGAGTGCCCCTTTCCAGTTTCTCCCCCAGCATAAGAACTTGGACACCCCAAATCTCCGCCTCCCCTCCTTACGTTTCAACCCTCTGCGCATCAGGGTGACGGAAGCAGAGTGCCTCCTGGCTGGCTGGGCTAGGTGAGGCGCTTGGGCTCTCAGAAGCATCTTCGAGCTTTCCCTTCACTCGGCTATCCCCTTCCCCCCCTGCTTCACTGGAGATGTGGCCTTCTCCACTGCCGGACGAGGAGCTGCTTCTCAGAAGCTTCAGAAGCTTTCGGTATTCCCCTGCTTCCCTCCCCCGTTCTGATGGCAGTCCCCTGACAGGTTGGTCCAACATGTAGAGTGCTGTGTTTGAAATCTCTTGAGGGTGACACACCACCACAAACTATGAGCATTACGGAGTCCCTCTTAAATGATGTCTTTGAAGATAGGGCAATCCCCTCCTCTGAAGTAATTCTTAATACATTAACAATTTTATATAGGTCTGGCTAAACATAAATACAGTGGTAACTCGGTTTTCGAACGTAATCCATTCTGGAAGACTGTTCAGGTTCTGAAACATTCGGAGACCAAAAACTCAATAGCCGACAGCTAGGCCTAAGGATCTTGTGCTCGGCGGATGGCATGTTCGACTTTTGAGGTGTGTTTGAAAACCAAAACATTTACTTCCAGGTTTTGGAGTTGGAAATCGAAATGCTCATCAATGGAGACGTTCAAAAACCTAGGTACCACTATTCCATTTTTTTATTGTCAAATTTTTCTTTATTTGTCTCCCTGTCATCAGTAATGCAAAAATGTGGCCGATGAATTAATTAAATAAGAATGATTGAATTTATCCAGCTGTACTCTTCCACAAATGGAAGGAGTGCTTCTAATTTCCTAAGAGTTTTTGATCTAATAGATACCACGACTAACAGGAGAAGGGGCTGATTCTCACCAATTCCCTCTTCCTCTTGCATCCCCCAGTGCCACCCTGTTCTGGAGTTTTACCTTGTTATCATCAAGAGTAGATTTTCAGGGGCCACTACAGACTCCAAGAGGAAGAGAAAATCTGAAAAATCAGATCCTCTTCCATTAACAGGGGCTTTTAATGAACCAAAAGCTCTACTGTGAATGGAAGAATGCAACTGGATCTTATCCAACAGTTCTTAAGGAAGAAACATACTTCTTTGTTTTTTAGATGAACAGAGCCTTCTTTAGCATATGCACCAATGGGGTACAAAGATCCAGCGCCCCAAAATTTTGACACGACTGATCTCCTGACTAACTACTTCCCACATTCCTGGGAAAGGCAAGCGCCAGGCAAGCTCTGCACGTGCCCTGGGTGAAAACTGTGTTGTATGCTGGATGGAGCCATGGAAAAGCCATGTGGAGTGTAGCTCTGCATGCTGGGCCCCAAAGCCCAGACCAGACCAGCCTGGGGCTGCATGGCGGGGCTCCTTACATTTCTCCTTCCTCTCTGGCTGCCTGTTTGGAGCAGCGGGTCAAGCTTGGTCATGCTGGGGGCAGCGCGGAGCCTTTTCCTCTGGCGCGCCTGGTGCATATGGACAGTGGTGGCAGCCCACAGATTGGCTGTGCCAGACCGAGGAGTGTTGCAAAGTTGGAGCGAATCAAATCACTGCTGGGCCCCGTGGCTGAGCAGCCCAGGGAAATCCCTGGGGGAGGGAGTGGCCTTGCATCGCCTTCTCTTTTTTTTTTTTTAAAAAAAAGATATTTATTAAAGTTTCAAAAAAGGTTACAAAATAAGAAAAAAACAAAAGAGAAAAAAGAAAAAATACAAAGTACAGAAAAATACAAACAATTAAAAACAAATCAATCTTTTCATATCTTGTCTTTCATTTACTTGTTTCCCTGACCTCCTCACACCTCCCTTTTTTGTATTCCAGTTCAGTTAGTTAATTCAGCAAATCCTTTCCCTCCTTGTTTTTATCTTAATCCTTTACCTTAATATATTATAACTTTACATTCTCACCTGTTAACAATCCATTTTTTACATACTCCTTTATAACATTGCTGCTAAAACCACTTAACTTCCTTCCGACATCATTCTAACATTCATTAATTTTGCAGTATTTCTGAAGATAGTCTTTAAATTTCTTCCAATCTTCATCCACCAACTCTTCTCCCTGGTCTCGGATTCTGCCAGTCATTTCCGCCAGTTCCATATAGTCCATCACCTTCATCTGCCATTCTTCCAGGGTGGGTAGATCTTGTGTCTTCCAATACTTTGCAATAAGTATTCTTGCTGCTGTTGTAGCATACATAAAGAAAGTTCTATCCTTCTTTGGCACCAATTGGCCGACCATGCCCAGGAGAAAGGCCTCTGGTTTCTTCAGGAAGGTGTATTTAAATACCTTTTTCATTTCATTATAGATCATCTCCCAGAAAGCCTTAATCTTTGGGCACATCCACCAAAGGTGAAAGAATGTACCTTCATTTTCTTTACATTTCCAACATTTATTATCGGGCAAATGATAGATTTTTGCAAGCTTGACTGGTGTCATGTACCACCTGTATATCATTTTCATAATATTCTCTCTTAAGACATTACATGCCGTAAATTTCATACCTGTGGTCCATAACTGTTCCCAGTCAGCCAACATAATGTTATGTCTGACATCTTGTGCCCATTTTATCATAGCAGATTTCACCGTTTCATCCTGAGTATTCCATTTCAACAGCAAGTTATACATTCTTGATAATATCTTAGTTTTGGGATCTAACAGTTCTGTTTCCAATTTTGATTTTTCCACCTGGAAACCAATTTTCTTGTCCAAATTGTAAGCCTCCTGTAATGGTTTTAGGGGTTGCTCGTGCGTAAGTTACTGCCGCTCTGGGCTAGGTTGCCTGGTTAAACCTTTTCTGTCTGGACAGCCATTCTCTCCGTGGCTGTTCAGTCGCTAGCAGAATCCGTCAGTGGGCGTTTCTTGAACCTCTTCCAGCAAAGAAGTTCTTTGACGCCAAGTCGCCGCCTACTCTCCCTGCGTGGAAGTCTTCTGCGCAGGGTGGGTGTGGGCAGCGGAGGACCCGTGCTCTCCTCACTGGTCTCCTGCGAGGAGTCCTGGAGCCTCCTCTCCGCTTCCCCCATCGGCCCCTCTCTATCCCTGGTGCTACGCTGATTTTCTTCCTCAGCTGGAGAGCTGCCTCTCTCCCTGCTTGGCCCTTCTCCAGCATCGCTGTGGAGCCTTGCCTCCTCCTCTAGTTCCGATGGCAGTTCCCTGACACCTCCCTTATTTGATAATAATGAAGCCAATCTCGCACTTTGTCTTTTAGATTCTCAAAGCTCTGCAATTTCAATTTATCTCCTTCTTGTTCCAAAATCTCCCAATATTTCGGCCATTTGGCCTCCATATTGAGCTTTTTCTGAGCCTTCGCTTCCATCGGTGATAACCACCTTGGGGTTTTATTTTCAAGTAGGTCTTTATATCTTATCCAGACATTGAACAGTGCTTTCCTGACAATATGATTTTTAAATGCTTTATGTGCTTTGACCTTATCATACCACAAATATGCATGCCACCCAAATACATTATTGAAACCTTCTAAATCCAAAATGTCTGTGTTCTCAAGAAGCAGCCATTCTTTCAGCCAACAAAATGCAGCTGATTCATAATAAAGTTTAAGGTCTGGCAGGGCAAATCCACCTCTTTCTTTTGCATCGGTTAGTATTTTAAATTTTATTCTGGGCTTCTTGCCCTGCCAGACAAATCTAGAAATATCTCTCTGCCACTTCTTGAAACAGTCCATTTTATCCAAAATTTGCAATGATTGAAACAAAAACAACATTCTTGGCAATACATTCATTTTTATAGCAGTAATACGGCTTAGCAAGGAAAGCTTCAAATTTGACCATATTTCTAAATCCTTTTTCACTTCTGACCAACATTTTTCATAGTTATCTTTAAATAAATTCAGGTTCTTAGCAGTCATATTAACCCCCAGGTATTTTACTTTCTTAACCAGTGTTAAACCTGTCCCCTTCTGAAACCTCTCTTTCTCAATCGGTGTTAGATTTTTCTCTAGAACCTTAGTTTTTAACTTGTTCAACTTGAATCCTGCAACCTGAACAAATTCTTGAATCAGTTCCAATACTCTTTTAGTACTAGATTCTGGCTCCTGTAATGTCAGTACTAAATCATCCGCAAATGCTTTCAGTTTGTACTGTTTGGCTCCGACTTGTATACCTTTAACCAATTGCACCGGCTTCTGTGCCAAATCCGGCCAATGCAAATTTGGAGCGATGCCGGAGTCCAGCAACACAGCCACCGGGGTACGGTAGGAGGCAGCCTGGAATCCCCCAGAATTAGGCACCTGGGTGCCCCACACCCCTTGCACCCCTGGGTAAAGATGGCCCTGTAGATGAAATACACAGCAGGCATCATCCATGAAGAGGCATGTTGTGGAAGAAAGAAGACGGAATGCACCTACACCACCCACTCTTTTAAAAACACATTCATTTTTATACACAAAAAAATAGAACCCTGGAGCCAATAAATCAGGGTCAGTTTTTAATAAAACTGCTAACGCTAAGGGAGCAGCAAGGGATAAGAAGCTGCCCTTGTGAATGCACCCATTACTGGTTGTGTTTAGGAGCCAAACCCTTGAGACCGTTCTTCTGAGGCATTAAGAGACCTCATATGTAACTCAGAACTCAATGATCTTGTCAAGAGCTTTCCAGGACTAACTTAACAAGTCCTTGGATTTGAAAGTCATTTTATTCTGCTGACCCACATGAAGAGCAATCGTGTGTACAAGACGCAATAAATCTGAGCATCACATTCCAAGTGACAGAGGATTTTGAAAGGGGCCATGCTGCACAAAAACCGGCATTACAGAGCAAGCAGTCACTGCAGGGAAACAGCTTGCAACGTTGACCGCCCTGGGAAGCAAGCCTAAGGAATTTATCGAAGAAGCGCAAAGGCTGGGCTTATTACAGTCTTCAGTGGAGCTGGAAATTGTGTTGTGGCCTCTTTAAATTAAAGCGCACCACTATGGGAAAAAGTTATATTGCAGTAACGTGCTACAGCAGCACTCAATGCAGTTTGAGGGAAATAGATTGTGAGGAGTGAAAAGAGCAGCCATCAGAGCAACCTTCTGGCCCTGGCTGCAACGTAAACTGTAGCCATTTGGAACCGTCTTGCTTTTAAATGCCTAACACTATACAGAAGCCCTCTTTAAAGTAAAAGCCTTTGTGGCAGGAGAATCCTGTGCTCGGGCCCACTGAGAGGCCTATACCTTTGGTTATTACAAGGTGTAAACAGAGAATGACAGCACATTACCTTAAAATACACTCACATATTTACAGTCTGGAGGATGGGGTGTATGTATGTATGCATGTATGTACTGCATTTACTGGGCTACAAGGCTCTGAGAGCAACTTACAGAATAAGTAATAGTATAATATTGTTTACATGTCAAATTGAAAATAAGGGAACCCTTGAGGATCTCTTGTATACACAACTGACAGATGGATAGTTGGAAGTCACTTTTACTTATAAATCTCTCTTTCTTTATTCTGTCATTATTTTTATCTTCATGTGTATGTGTGTTTTCACCTTTCTTTTCCTTTCCATTTTTCCCTTTTCTTTTGTTTCTGTCTTGGTCATTTAGTGTATTTTGAAAAGCCTTAATAAAACCATATTAAGAAAATCAAAACAGCCAACAGTGATCCATAACTTGTTGGGGGCATGGGGAAGAATGAGAAGGGTGCTGGACAAAGCAACTAGTTTTACCAGCAGGACACTACCTAGGGAAGGGACTACCAGTGTGCTGGACTGGTTAAAGTGTCAGACAAGGGCTGGGGAGAACCCAGGTTCAAACCCCCCACTCAGACATAAAGCTCAGAGGGGTGGCCTTTGGCCAGTCACCATATTGCAAACTAATCTACCTTATGGGGTTGTTGTTAGGGGCAAATGTGGGAAAAGAACCATATATGCCAACTTGAGCTCACTGGTGAAAATCCAGGATGTAAATATAATAAAAACAAAACAAAAATTTAAAAACTAAGGTTCCCTCTCTTCTTCAGAGTTGCCCTCTGGCACAGCTGGTGGCTGACCAGTGCTGTATAGCAAAAACACATAACGTTGGATATATAATTTAGATATACAGCTAAATTCTATGTGTGGGATCCTGCCCCAAGGGAGGATGTTGGACAATTGCTGTGACCCTCTGGCTATGCAGTTCTGTTTCTTGGTGGTTCTATTTCATCATTTTCCAAAATGTAAAATAAAAAGGCTGTTGTGTGTAAACATATCAAATTTTTTAAAAATCATCAATATTGGCTCAATACCTTTAGTGGCAATTTATTTCTCTTTTAGGTAGTTCAGAAATACATTTTGTTGCTATTGAGGCTTGATTCTTCAGGCGCTGATGCTCATCTAGCACAAATCAAATGCTGCCAGAATCATCATCCCCTTATAGAGAGCAACAAGTTAACAACCCATTACATCGCTGCTGAACCTCTTTTCACTCAATGATTTGTCATACATTTATAACCAAAGAGTAGGCACAGCATGATAGCTTTCCTAAGGCAGGCATTTTCATCAAAAGTGAAATAATACAAAATTGCATTTTTCTTGTCATATCAGAACTGCATAGACAGGGACTGATTAGAACATCACTAAACAACAAGAGGAGACTATTATACCACATGTAATCACATTAAAATCCTCACCCCATCTGCCACCCCTTAGTCAACTCATAGAATAAATTATCACCCTGCAGAAGTAAAGGAAACCAATTCTGGCCTTTGACTTGCTGAAAGAAGCTAGGATTTTAACAAAATGACTCCAGTTTTGCACACTGCAGGAAACATCACAAAAGCATTTGACCTGCTTTTTGCATTTATGAGACAAAGTGGAGATAGGGAGTTCACATATCCCCACCCCAAGCATAAGATGCATGAACTGAATCACAACTTGAATTTATGTGCCTCCCTTTAGGGAAGGTGGCTGCATTGCTCTTCACTGCAACACCTCAGAATGGCAAAACAAGGAAGCAAACCTAGTGGCTGGCTATTTTTTTACCACTCCTTGAAATGTGGCTGGCTGGATCATTTGCAATCGAAAGCTTGGCTTTAGACACCAGATTGAACACCCTTTAAAAAAAAATCTATCAGCTTGTGCAGAAGATCAAAACTCACAAAGATCAAGGAGGGAAAGGAAATGAATATTGACATCCATTAGTGAAAGTATCAAAAAGGAATATGGTGTGAAATGAGAATGGGGTGAGGGAGGCTGAGAAATGAACGCTTGAATCCAATTGTCTTTCACTGACACTTATAGTTGTAATGCTCAGAAAACTTGTGAGAAAGAGGGGAATGATCCAGGTTTCCTCGGGGGCAGAGTGAGCAGCAGCAATGAAGGCATTGTTGCCTAGACCTCCAATGGATAAAATCAGATCCTAGCCCCTAATTTATTCTGAAGGCTGGGTCCTAAGGTCAGTTTTGAAATCTGACCTTGTGGTCAAGGCTCTAAAGCTCTGATGAAAAGCATGCACCCCATGAGTCATGTCTTCACTGAGTGGCTCCCTATGCTGTTGTTAGAAACTTCTAAATCCCAGCCACCCCCACTCCTCACTTTCTGCATCTCAGAATTCCTGCAAAGATGCAGTGTAACACTGTGGAGATGTGTAAATATGAAAAACAGTAAGCCTAGTGTGGTGCCCTGTGAATGAACATTTGAAGCCCTGCCTTCACCAGCAGACTCCTCCACAGCCTAGCACAGGAGTAGGGTCCTCCCAGAGCTACCAAACTACAACTCCCATCAGCCCTAGCAAGCATGGGACAGGGATGGTGTTGTAGTTCAGCAACATCTGGAGTGCCAAAGGTTCCCCATGCCTGGACTAGCCACAGAAAATATTGGCCTCAGCAGGAGGGGGCAAAGCTAAAGCTGGACCCTCCTCAGTTGTCACCTAGCCACCTCGCACTGTCACCTTAGCTAAATTCAGAAACATCCTTTTCAGATAATGCCAGAGCCCCACACCATGAAGTCAGAGAATGACTTGGGCTCCCCTATATCCTAATGCTGCTTCTGTGTGCCATCACCCATGGGGTGGAGAGGAGCTCCCAGTCTGGTTGGCAGTCCCCAGCTGCACCCACAAGCACTGAATAATTTGTTTGCATCTACTTTAGATTTCAGTTCTGCCCTGTTTGAACACCCAACTCACACAAACAAACAGGCCAGTAGTGGTCTTTAAATCCAAATTCTGTTGAGGCTGGTGCACATGGTAAAGCAGCTGCCTAGGGTGGTGGAATCCTGCTGGGTGGCAGCCTTTGACTAACTGAATGTTCTATGGCCTTCTAAATGTGATTTTGGGAGGGGGGTTATTGGTTTGTTTTCATTTTTTTCCTGGTGTATATTGTGTTCTCATTTCATATTTTTATGTTGTGAACTGCCCTGTGATCTTCAGATGAAGGGCGGCATACAAATTTAATTAATGATGATGATGCTGGCATGAGACATATTTTGAGGCTCCAGTAAGGGCAAAACACCTGTCAGAGTTTCAATATGACTACCAAAGCTCATCAGGAGAATTTTGCACTCTTAAGTTGTCACGCAAAATGAAGACCCCAATTGTGCTCCATGGGGCCCAAAAGACACATAGGCAACTTCCTCTTTTTTTAAATATAGTGGTACCTCGGGTTAAGAGCTTAATTCATTCTGGAGGTCCGTTCTTAACCTGAAATTGTTCTTCACCTGAGGTACCACTTTAGCTCATGGGGCCTCCCGCTGTTGCCGCACCACCGCCGCGCGATTTCTGTTCTCATCCTGAAGCAAAGTTCTTAACCCGAGGTACTATTTCTGGGTTAAAGGAGTCTGTAACCCGATGCATCTGTAACCTGAGGTACCACTGTACAGCAAGCAAGCTTTCAAGTTATGCAGAAGTCTTCTTCAAATTTTGTTAGAGTGAAATAATTGCCATATAACCAGGGTCACGTTAACCTAGCCAAGTCTGCTCCTTTTTCAAAACTTTAGCGCAAGGGATTGGAGCACACTCTTAAATTAATTAGATTACAAAGAGACAGGCTGTACTGTAAGGGATTCAATTTGCAAAAATATCTGGAAGCAAAGTAGTGAATAAGAAATGTATATATATTGCTTCTGAGAATACAACCACAAAATATAAATAGGGTACTTTTGCATTTCCAGTACTGTTTGGGCCACACAAAATCCTTAGAAAGTAAAGAACAGGTAAGCAAAGAATAGTAGTCATTATATCAAAAAAGCCGGAGATTGCTTTTGGAAAGCACACAAGGGTAGAGAGTCAAGTGAAGTCAAATTTGATGGCGCTTACACAGTATTACCCAGAAAGCTGGTGGAAATGAACACTGCTCTCCTCAAGCACTTCACTCACCTGGACCTCACAAAATTGCATCCCATTTTTTAGCCACTTGTGCAGTAGGATGCTTAGAGACATACTGTTCTTGTTCAATTAGGCCCGGGGAGTTCTTTTGACTACAGTAAAGATTGATTCTGGAATTGTGTGTTAGCTGAGACTCCCTAATTCACTTTGGCCTCTTTTGTCCACTGGTATTATACCACTATTTGGACATTAGTATGGCTTGATCCCTAACAGCTCTTCCCACTTTTCACAAACTAAATCTTTGATTCCTGTGCTCAACCAGCTTTATAGCTATCTGCCTTTTGAAGTGTTCTGGGAACACAGATGAGGCAATCTAATTCCTTATCTTCATAGGAACCTTGACTCTCACCTCTGGCTTCCCGTTGAATGATTTTGGAGCAGCTAAAATATGTTATTTTCAGTCTAGTCATGAGCAGAGATGGAAAAGTTCTCTGTTTGGCCAAAGATCCTGAGTTCATTATCTTTTCTTTCTTAACAAGGTCTCATTTTGTTTCCTTCAAGTTTGAATTTCTTCAGGTCATTAATATAAAAAAACCTCACATCTTTTTACAAATAATATACTGAAAATGAATTCATTATCCTGGACAGGGACAATTTTACACAGTGTCAGCACCAGTTACACCTCAGTTAAAATCTTCTAAAATATATTTTAAAGTATTATTCTCTGGTGCATTGTAAAACATGCTACATTTACACACATATGCTCCCTTTTCTATATACTCCAATTTTGCTGGCAAGGAAAATCCGAAAAACAGAAGACCCTTAAAAAGATTTGTAGAATGACATGTCTGTAAAATCTGGTATGTTAGATATATATACATTAGGTAATATATTTATTAGGAAGCAAAATCAGGAGAGGTGAGAAACTGAAGCTGAAAGGGGAGTTGGGGTTCTATAAATGTTTCTGAAATTTGTTCTCTGAAACGTTGCAATGTCCATTGGTCGAAAGCAATGAAAACTTACTACACTGTACAGTGAATATTGATAAACATGTGCACTATCCAATTAAAACCACTGATAAAAAAGTTTAAAATTTTCGTAATGGTAAAGCAGAGAAACAAAACAATAGCCACAATCCAACACGGAGCCAAACTACACCTGACATCAAATGCATTAAATAGGTTTCCCCCTCCATCCCAAGTAACAGTTGTATGGGGGAGAACAGGATTGAGACCATGGTGCACAGGTAGGGATATTTGCCCTTCCCTCTGTAGTTTCAGTGAAAAGCCCCACCCATGCCCCAGAGCTGCTATCACCCCCAGAGGGAAAGCTTCCATTGGCGCCAATTGGTTCTTTGTGGATCTAACAGCATCTTCAGGGAGGGAACATTTTAATCAGAACCACAGTGAGAGAAAGGATTAACCCCTGTGCTCTTAGCACACCAAAGTCCTAATTCTCATCCCATCCCAGTAGGCTCCATGGGACACATGACAATGTGTCCATTGAAATTAACTTTGCATTGGGTTATTGCTAATAGCTGGCTTTGAATAAGCTGTGAATGATGATGGTGATGATGATGATGATGATTAACCAAATTAGAGCTCAGCCAAAATTTCTTCAAATACATTTTCCTTAGAAACTTTCTCAGGTTTTTCTTGCTCTCACCCAGACCACTGCCCAGGAAAGAAGGTCATTAACTGAATATTCTCTGAGTACTCCACACAGTCGCTGCTGCCGCCACTTGTAGTGACAACCAAAACAAAACAAAACCCTTAGAATGGTGCTGCATTACTGCCACTGCTAATAATAAGTCACACCCCTGAAAAACTGTTTTGGAATTTCTTCCCCTGGATAAATTTGAAAAAAATATCCCACCCCCACCCCCACTCCACTCCATTTCCCTGTCCGCAAATAGCATGGAAAAGTTTGAGAGGTCATTCGTACATAGCTCTAGTCCAAATTATATACAATTTACAACTTGTCATGCTGGTTGGTTTGTAGATAGGCATTTTGAGAAATATGACCATTAACGCTATAAAAAAGGGCTTGCCAATGAAGCACAATCAGTACATGACTCTGTACAGTCTACACAGCATGTATTAGAACAAATCATGTGAAAATTAGCTGACATATCTTTAAAGAGAGGAGTGAGCTGATAAAGATGAAAACTATAAAGAGAACTAATAGTGATGCCTGAATTCACATTGCACAACATTTTCCATCATAATAAATTTCTATAGGCTTTTAATGCAAATTAGTTGCTCGTAATGACAGGATGGCCATGAACAGTACTAGCACCCTCTACAGATTTTCAGTAGCTATTGCAGAAGGAACAAAAAGAATAGGTATAAGGCCACAAGAGAAAATGGGGAAGCCTAGCAATCAGACCTTACTTAAACAAAAAGCAAATACATTTCCAGAATAGCACTAAAGTTGACTTCCAGCAGAGAAGGAATGAGAAATACTGCACCTCTTTCCAGTCAATAAAACATTTTTCATAGGTCAAAATCGCAAATAGCAGTTGGTAGATCATGAAGTCGAAAGAGCTTTAAGCTGTTCGCTAAGGACAGCAATCTATCCACTTAACTTTGGGCAACTAGTTCCTCAAACTTCCATCTATTTGTTCTTTTTCTATTATCTAAAACCAGTTCCAGTTTCTCCTGCCACACATGCCTCTATTGACAGCATCCATCTTTATAGAGTCCCACAGAAGCCACCACCTGACCGAGTGATTTATTGTATCCCTCATGGCAAAGTAAAACACGCAATCATGATGCATCAAGACTTCCCACAATGAGAAAGAGCTGTCGAGCCCCAAAGGGGCAAAAGCACAAATGCAGGTGGAGGAATTCCTAAAGTCCTGGAAAAAAATGCCTGCTGATTGCAAGTAGCTTTGGTTTGACTTGCCAATAGTTCTGTCCTCTTAAGTGTAAAATTGAAATAATGTGGCAGAGTATACTAAAATAGATCTTAACAATAGTGTAAAAGAGCATAAATCCTATTTAGTTAAAGCAACATAATATGGCCAACTCTGTCCCTTCGATCTCTGTGCGTCGCAAGGATAGCTTCAACTTTCTCCAACACACTTTACACGTTCATATTAAGGTGAAGAGCCTTCAAGTGGGAATAATGTTACCTTCTTTGATTTATCTCTCGTATCAGTGCAGGCAAGGCCCTGACGCAATCTCACTTTCAGCTGCTGTAGGTGTCTTTCTCAAGCAATAATTCCTGCATTTCTTCACATGGGTCTTGTGCTCCAGCTCTTTACTATTTAGAGGATATTGCTCTATTCATCCTTAGCTTCATAGCCTCTTTTATGTTTATCTACCACCATTGCCATATTTCAAGCTGTGCTACTTAAAGATAAGACATTCTGCATCTGATTACCACCCTGCTATTTATTTGCTGGCATCTATCCCTCTTGCCATTTGGAAATATTTTGCCTGTTTGCTGACAGCTTTCACTACTCTATTATACCAATTGCTGTCACAGAATTAAAAACAGGAACATATCAATGACTCTTGAAGCATAAGCATCTAGCCATAGCCAATAGTAGTTTATTTATCTACCAATCTGTTCAGAATTAATACACTGTCAACTATAAAGGTACAGAATAACTGCTGTTATATAGAATGTGTTGGTGGAAACTGTGGGTAAATCTACCCATTCCTTTCAACATATGTGACATTTTAAAGTCTCCTAGCATTGGAAGGAGAATCATATAATCATAGGGTGGGAAGCCCAACCTCCTGCAATGCTAAAGCATCCATGACAGATGGCCATCCAACTTCTGCCTAAAAACTTTCAATAAAGAAGAGTCCACAACCTCTCAAGGGAGTCCATTCCACTGTCAAACAGATCTTCCTGTCAGAAAGTTCTTCCCAGTATTAAGTCAGGATCTCCTTCTTTGTAACTTGAAACCATTGGTTTGTGTCCAACCCTCCAGAGCAGGAGAAAACAAGCTTGCTCCATCTTCCATGTGACAGCCCTTAAGATATTTGAAGATGGCTATCCTATCTCCTCTCACTCTCCTCCTTTCCAGGCTAAACATACCCAGTTCCTTCAACTGGTCCTCATAGGGCTTGGTTTCCACATCCTTGATCATCTTGGTTGCCCTCCTCTGCATATGTTCCAGCTTGCCAACATCCTTCTTAAATTGTGGCACTCAGAACTGGACAAAGTAATCCAGATGTGGTCTGACCAAGGCATAATAGTGGTACTATGACTTCCCTTGATCTGGACACTATATTTCTGTTGATGCAGGCTAGAATAGCATTAGGGTTTTTTTGCTGCTGCATCACACTATTGACTCATGTTAAGCCTGTGGTCCACTAAGACTCCTAGATCCTTTTCACATGTACTACTGACAATCCAGGTGTCCCCCATCGTATATTTGTGCATCTGTTTCTTCCTGCCTAAGTGCAGAACCTTACATTTGTCCCTACTGAAATTCATTTTGTTAGATTGAAGAACTGACTGGGCCTAAACTATTAAGGTCATTTTGAATCCTGATTCTGCCTTCTGCAGCATTAGCTATCCCTCCTAGTTTGGTGTCATCTGCAAATTTGATGAGCAGCCCCTCAATTCCTTCATCCAAGTGATTTAGAAGGATGTTGAACAAACAGGCCCACTTGTCACTTTTTCCAGGATGACGAGGAACCATTAATGAGTGCTCTTTGGGTTTGGTCAGTCAACCAGCTACAAGAAATGAGATTTGTCTGGCATGACTTGTTTTTGAGAAACCCATGCTGGATTTTAGTAATCACAGCATCCTTTTCTAAGTCTCACAAACCAACTGTTCTAGGACCTTTCCTGGTATCAACTCTCCAGTCGGTAATCACCTGGGCCTTCTTTTCCCCCCTTTTTGATGATGGCAGAACATTTGCCCACCTCCAGTCAGGAGGGACCGCTGATCAAATGAGGAAAGGGAGAGTCATGTATGTCACCTTGAGTTCCTTAGAAGAAAAGATGGGATATAAATGCAATAAAATAACACAGGCACGCAGTGATCTTCATGGACAAATGCAAATTTGAACCCCACCCTTCAATGAGAAGATCCACAGTGGCAAGTTTCCATGAAAGACAAGTTGTCCATCAATCATCATCACCAATCTTGTCTTAAAATGAACAGCTACACAAAACATTGGGTGTGGTCTAGACAGCATTCTCAGTTCCCTGGACTTCTCATTGTCTGATTTGAGCCTTGCTCACAGAAATGTCAGGATATATTCTTATTCTTATTATTTTGTGGTGTAACAATGACCAAAATAATAATAATCCATCTTATTTCAATGGATTCAAAAACATGTGCAGTAGTACATTTTCTTAAACTTTGCTTCACCAATACATAGTATAGGAAATCTTTTTCAAATCTCCAAAGAAAGTATTGTTTTTAATAAATATGATCATCTACAGGAGACACAGCTTTCAATTTTTGTGTGTCTCTCCAGTACTTTAGCCAATTTCTCACGCCTTATATCCCAGCCAACCTTGTATATTTTCATTAGAATAAAAGTTTCCCTCCCCATTAATCTTGCTGAACAACTAGGCTTTTGGGGTTTTTTTTTATTGCCAGGCTCTATTGCCCATAATTTGGGGTCCCTAATTCCTGAATATCCATCACATGTAAATCGATTCTAAGCACTCCCATTACTCACATATTTGGACATGTCAAAGCAAGGCCACAAAAGAGCTGCAGTACCTCTTAGAATTCCCTTTGCTTTTCACACCAGAGAAGCCAAGGAGATACAAGTGAACAGTAGATTATTAAGGAAACTATTATTCAGGCAAGGCAGAGTGGGGGGCAGGAAAACTCATTCAGATAAAATGGATAAGTCAAAACAACAAAACTCCAGGGTCAGATGCAGAAATGTTTCTGAATACCATATGCTGGAAACTGCAGAAGGGGAGAATGTTCTTATGCTCAGGTCTTGTTTGCAGGTTTCCCATGGGCATCGTTCTGGCCAGCATGAGAACAGGATGCTGGATAGGTGGGCCATTGGCCTGATCCAGCAAGGTTCTTCTTAAGTTCTTACAAATAACAAGTGTTTCCAATTGAATAGATACCTAATGTTGTATCTGACTAAGTGCTACTCAGAGTAGATCTGCTGAAATTAATGAATGTAAGTTAGTCATGTCCATTAACTCAATGGGTGCACTCTGAGTAGGACTAGCATTGGATACCATCCATTGAAATTAGTGGTCTTAAAAATTAGTCATGCCAATTTATTTCAGATGGGGAGCCTGTGGCCCTCTAGTTGTCCTTGGACTCCAATCAGCCACAGGCAACATGGCCTGGTCAGGGCTGATGAGAACTGCAATCAAGCAACATCTGGATCGCCACATGTTCTCCACCCATGGTGAAGCTGCTACATTGCACTGGTTTTCACACTGCTTAGGTTCTGGCAGTTACTTCAAGTTGGCTTGACATAACAAGTATGGATAGACTGATGGCTACAAACGGACAGTGATATAAGCATAAACCACCCTGTACTTCAAGATTCTCTTTCCACTTTCAGTAAGTAGCCAGCTGCACTGAGTCTTCCAAGAAGGTTTATGAAGTGTAGCTAATAGCTTTTTCATGTGGTGCAAATTCCCCAAATGATGGCATGGCTGGTGCCTGCTTGGAATACATTTCCTTTACATTTTATCTCTTTGGAATCTGTGTGTCAGTCATTGTTTTACAATCCCACCAAAACAAAACTCAAATAGGTTAGCTAGATTGGTAATAAACTTCAATACATTAAGTCATTCATAAGCTGGCTTTTGAAGACTTAATATCAGCCATAATAATCATCCATAAAGTGTTATTGAATCAGGTCTTAAAACTTAATGCTGCTTTCATTACCCAAGAAGGAAAAGGGTTTCAGATTGGCAGGCGCTGGGAAGAAACGTCAGGCCCCCATGACTGATCAAAATTTGTTCGTGTGATTTAAAACCTTAATCACTCCCAGAAAGTTTGCTTTTCAAAATGTTATCATTTGCACTCCACAATGAACTCGTGTCAGTGAGCCTAATCTGTGCATACTGAGAGCAATGGCATTGCACCAATAGAAAAACAACGAATTCATTTCCACTTGGAGATGATGTCATTAGGATTAGCATGAGGAGGTTATATGTGCCAGTGGTGGAAAAAGGCAAACCAATGGAACCAAAGATGACCCAACCACTCCTGAAAGAGCCTACCTTGCTTTCTGACAACTAGCACCCAGTCACAAATACCCACCTTTTAGGAGAAGGCTGAAGAGAAGGTTGTGGCACAACAACTGTATGTACTCTTGGATGAAACAGGCTTGATTAAGGACTTAATTGGCCTTGATCACACTGATGTGCACTGAGAAGGAAAGATGGAGTGTGACCCTGTTATTCTTTCTTGATCTCTCAGTGGTTTTTTATTCCATTGACCATCTGAACCAGCTTAGTGGGACAAGTATTGGAGGCACTGTTTTACAGTGGCTCTGATCCTTTCTCCATGGTAGGTTTCAGAGAACAGCATTGGGTGATTGAATTTTGGGACCCTGGCACTCTCACTCCTTTAGTTCTTTGCCCGGCTTTCTGTTATTATTTACATCAACTTCAAACTGCTAGTGCTCATGTTTAAGGTTATCACATCTCTGGTCCAACCATCAAATTACAAGTTCTATACAAGCTCATCTTTCACTGTTTTGTTCTTGCAATTTTTAAAATATAAATTTACCTGTTTTTTAATCATTTTATCGTATGCTGTTCTATAGATATAGATATAGATAATTTATTATAATAAGAAAATAAACAACAAAAGATTTACAGTTTCCATCACATTGTAGTATAGATAGTGAACACATTTGGGCACAAGATATGGGACATAATATCCAGATGGTGGAATGGGGAAAACTATGGAAGAATGATATAAAGTTTACAGCATCTGTAGCAATTAAATAAAATTATATGAAAATGATGTCTAGATGGTACCTAACTCCTGTGAAATTAGCAAAAATGTATAAATATAAGGAATGCAAATGTTGGAAATGTAAAATTACAGAAGAGACATTTTTCCATATGTGGTGGGATTGTAAAATCATAAAGAAACATTGGGAAATGATTTATAATGAGATGATGTTGAAAATAACATTTGTTTAAAAACCAGAAGCTTTCCTATTATGCATTATAGGAGGGAATCTACCAAAATTACAAAAGAATTTATTTATGTATGCAAATACGGCTACAGGGACATTATTAGCACAATTTGGAAAGAAGAATGTGTCCCAGCCAAAGAAGATTGGCAAGTTAAACTAATGGAATATGCTGAAATGTCAAAACTTACAATGAAATTAAGAGGAAGAGACAACAATGAATTTAAGGATGAATGGAAGATGTTTATTGCATATATATTAGCAGGTTCTAGAACAACCTGTAATTATGAATGGATAATAAGTGATTTAAATAAGATTTTAAATTAAGCAATGGACATGCAGTACATTGATAAATAATGGAACCAAGGAAGGGACTAAAAGGGAAGTCAGTTTGTTTAGTTTTGTTTTTGTATTGTTGTTGTTATTCTTCTTAATTTTTGCTATCCTTGGAAAATCAATAAATTGCTATTTAAAAAAAGATTGTGAACACATGTGTCACTCAACAACAACAAAGATTGTAGATAGAAAGCAAAATTGAAGTGCAATACAGATCCAACCATTGTATGCTGTTCTGAGAAGCTTTTGTCCTGAAGTGTGGCATAGAAATCTTCAAAATAAATAAATAGATACTACTATTGGTCCCATTTATCTCTTTTCACACCTATCTCTAAGATAGCTTACATGACTAGAACACATGAAAACACAATCTTAAACATAAAGATTTGTTGAAATATACATTACTGCAGGGAATATATTTCAGTATTGTGCCGTGAACTCTTATGCATGTCTGCTCATAAGTAAGTCCTACCGAGCACAATGGGAATTACTCCAGATACAGGTATATAAAAATGCAGGGCCCCCCTTATTTATACATTTATATAGCCAACAGATAGCTCCCACGAGAAAACTGATAAAATCAATAAAAGCAACCGTAAAATCAGAACAAAATTAGACACAAACAATATACAAAAAGGATTGTAATTTAAAAACAACAGTTTCAATAGATTATTGCTGCTTTTATCCAGAATTTATTTATTTATTTATTTATTTGATCCTTCCTGTCCCTCCTTCCAAAGCAGCTTTGCGTTGCAAACAACTGTTAAAATGATAAAAACCCTGAAAAACAGTTTTTAATACCGATGCAGACTGGGAAAGACAAGGTGCCAGGGAATGACTCTGTGGGTGCATAGGTGCCCATGGGTACCACATTGCTGCCCCCTGAATTGAACCAATAAGCATCAATAAGTAACATCACCAGACCAGTCACCACAGAGGGCTAAATCAGTCCCTTCGCCCCCAAGACCTGATATGGCTTTCACTGTGTTTGACTTCAAGGGCCGGCTCAGAACTGAGCTCCTCCAGTCAGGGAAAGTCTGTCCAACCTCAGGATGAATAAGGTGACAGTGAAAACAATAGCTGTTCAAACACCGCCGACTCAGCCAGTACTTCTCCTCATCCCTAATGCAATGGTAGTCTCTGGAGGTGCCCTAATCTAACTATCATCTATCTGAGATGATAGTTGCATGCCAAAACTGACCCCTAGCAAAAGACAGGGGTGACTCAGATACTCTGGTTTCCTGCCTTTCACACAGAAGATTGGTGCCCACCCTCTTGATGGTGCAGCCTGTAGGTGTCTGCCAACACAAGCTATCCCCATCCTTCAAGCTATGCTGCAGTTATGAAGAATCCTCAAAAGCTATGCTGTCTCCTCCTTTCAGTGCTTTCCTCTTGATATTTTGTTTCCCGTATGGCTTTAGTCCCAGAATTTGTATTCTGTCTGTCTGGTGGCAACTAGGGGTTGTAGAAGGTTTTCGTTTTATTATTGAGACTTAGTCTAGATTTATTTATTTATTTGTTTTACTTTTATGGCACCTATTTAACTGCATTCTCTAGGCAGTTCATAGCATGTAAAAATCAATAAACCAATAAAAAAACCCAACAAAACAAAACAGTTTTGCACCAGCACAGGCCGCAGGGGCAACTTCAATTCAAGAACCAAAGGAGAGAGAAAATACAGTTTAAAAGCTATTTTTAAAGGCCTTCGAGAACAGAAAGTTTTTATCTGGTATCTAAAAGAAAATAACACAGGTGCCGGTCGCATGGTGTGGTGGTGGCACTCAGCTGACTGCTGGCTGGTTGTGTTGCTACTACTTACCAGGAGGTTAAAGGAGAAGACACAGGCAGTGGCAAGGTTGGTGCAGTGCAAATACACCAGCAGAACCAGCAGTGTGTTTGCCCTTTACCAACTTTGCCATCAGCTCGCCCCTCCCCTTGTATATCCAATTAAACAGCAGTGGTGCAACTGACTGGAGGTCAGGTGAGTGCTGCCACCCCACCAGTCTGGTACTTACTATTAAATTGGAAATGTTCCCATATGTCTGTCTGTCTATTTTTATTGTACTTATTTGAGCTGCGTGAGAGTGGGCACAGACTATATTCAGGTGAAGGCATATCAAAAGAAGGAGAATGACACAGATCAAGTGGATCCACAACATATGGTGAAGTCTGGCATAAGTGCAATTAATCAGAGATACATGAAAGTAACCTTTGGAAATAATAGATGGTTGCACCATTGATATAAAGAGCTGACAAGCCACACAAGGGCTGGCAGTTGCTTTCTAGCCTAATCAAAATTAGTTCTGGGAAATCACTTGGGCCTCTCCTGGCAACTGGCCACACCTTCCTGGGATGACCTGCCTTGCACTTGAGAATCACTGGATTTGCATACTCAGCTTCTGTATACAGAAATATCTCTACCAGTTGATTGTGCTGTACACTTGCCATGACAACTAAGCAGCTGAATCGCTTATTGTTCAGTGGTCGGGTCATTTGGGTGATGGTATAGTGGAAGAAATTATTAATTTATAAAATCTGTGGGTGATTACAGTCAGTATTTAAACAAAATATTATTGGAGTTCTATCTGCAGGTATTCTATTTTCCCTAAAGGATTCTACGAACATCTGGAGAATTTGTAGGATAACATTTTATGCAGGCTGTTTAAAAAAAACACAACCTGTTTATTTGATTATGCTAATAGCTAATTAATTCATACACCTGAGTCAATAGTTGAGAGAAAAACTGACTTCTCTAAAAATGGAAACCTCCCTGCCTTCTCCTAAGTGTTTAAAAAATGTACTGTATACAACCTAGGCTTCAAAAATGAGCTTAGTTCACCAACACTCTCATTCAGGTCTGCTGAGTAAGAAAGCACAGCAGAGGAATAAAGGGCTGCCTGAGGACAGGGGCAACCTCTTCTCTTTTGTGAACTTGGAGTTAGCTTCCTGTTTAGGAGCCTAACTCCCCATCCCCTATGGTGATCGATAACCTGGCAGGTGCTGAAAGTCTAAGCACTGCTCAGATAGAAAAAGCAGAGGAAAAGGACAGGAGAACAACTACCACATACAGATGAAATGGCACAGTACATGTGAACCTTTTGCAGCTTTCTTTGTGTTCTCTCAAGACTCCTTTGATAAGATCATTAAAGAATCAGGGACACTGTAAACATTATGCATGGTTGGTGTGAACCCAATCACTATTAAAACAGTATACTTAACAAGTAAGCTGTAGACATGGATGAAGGTGTTCTTTCAGTTCTGAAGCTGTCAACTAGCAATGTTCAACCATTGTTAAATGACTCCACCACGACAATTTAACTTGTGAAAATCTGTTGCATGTAAATTCACCATCAGAGTTTATCCTCCATGCTAAACACACATGCCAATAAACTTTTTAAAGCACATCATTTTCTATATTTTGCTTTTTAAAAAGTGAACAGGACTCCCTTCCATATTCCCATCCATGAACCAGGGCTCGTCCAAGACAGTTTGAGAAGGACAACATGGTGCCTCCCCCATTCCATGTCTAAAGGCCAAATAGAAATATATTTCAAACACCCTTGATAGGACAGTATCCTCTACAGCATTTGAGGGCAAAAGGGCAGTTTAGGAGGGTGCAGGAAAGGCTGTCTGCTCCCTGCCTCTCAGCATTTGCCACCTGAGGCAGGTGCCTTACCCTACCCAATAGTAGGGCCAGCCCGGCTATGAACCAGAAACATAGTACACAGAAGGAACCATGAAATTCTAAGCAGCTCTACCACATGGTTACAAAGCAGCACCTGATAGTTTTCTTTTTTGTTCAATTTTTTTAAAAAAAGAAATGTCCAGCCAGCTGAGTGAAGCAACCACCCTGGTGCCTGGGACAGGTAACAGCATCCTTTAATGGGTAACTGGGTGACCTTGGGCCAGCCACTGCCTTTCAGCTAACCTACCTCACATAATTGTTTTGGGGATTAAATGAAGAGCAAGAGAACCATGTGGCCACATTTTGCTCCCCAAAGAAAATGGTGGGACATACCGGTGTATACCGGTCATATTTGCTGGATCAATTTCTGCTCCAGACATGGCATGGACAAGCAAATGCTGGCAATTCCCACTCTTGTCTACGTATTTGTTGGAATTCTCTGACCTCCCTAGCTGCCACCTGTCTCTGGAAGTCATTGGGGGTGAGGTCACAGGCTAGAGGGCCCTGGACAAGAGCTCTTAAAACTGACCCTAGTGATGTCATTGCATTGTGCAGAAGGACCAGCAAAAGCCACCTCACACTCAAGCTTTGTGTATTATACAGAATGCAAGTAGTCAAGGTGCCATAAACCTTTTTGAAACCATTAGTGCTGGCTTGAAGCATTCTGCCATTAAAGCCTCTGTTGAAATATGCAGCAAAACAAAGCATCTAGCCCAGAGGTTGAATCAGGATAATGCTGCCCTCACCAGTACTGCTCTTTATAAGCAGGAATGGATGTACTCAGTGTTTTGCTACCTTTTTATTATTTAAAGTTTACCTACTGATAAGAGAAGCACAGGGGCCATTTTGGGTGAGCAGCAGGGTATGTAACGGGCTGTCTTAAGGGATTAAATGATTGGCAACTAACCACCTGTGCTGACATCAGGCCTGACTCATAACAAATTCATCCAATTGTTGATTTTATTTATTAAATTTACATACAGCTCTTCATCTGAGGATCACAGGGCATTTTGCGGCACAGAAACACAAAAATACATAACATAACTAAACAGTACCCCCTCCCAAGACACACAGAGTTTTAAAAGGCCATAGATGATTTAATGCACCAAAGCCTTGGGTGACGAAGTGTGTTTTTGCTTGACACCTAAATATATGTAATGAAGGCACCAGGCGAGTGTCCCTGGGGAAAGCATTCTACAAATGGGGAGCTGCTACAGAAAAGGCCTGTTCTCATGCTGCCATACTCTGAACCTCTCACAGAAAAGGCACAAGAAGAAGGGCCTCAGGTTATGATCACAGCGTCCGGGTCAGTTCATACGGGGAGAGGCGGTCCTTGAGGTATTGCGGTCCTGAGCTGTTTAAAGCTTTAGAAAATCCTGCCCCCTGACTTCTTTTAAAAGGTATCTGAAGCTAAATTTAGGATACCACAGAGGATTTATCATAGTAAAATTGTCATCATCTTTTACTTCAAGAGAAATGTGAGTTCTGAAAGCTTTTTGAGGAGGAGTGGATCAGGGAGGAAAAATCTTTTCCCCCCTTCCTATAATCATAAGGGCTACAGCCCTTACTTGGTTGTGAATGAAAACTGAAGAGGGCCACCAGAATTATGGGTGCCTGAACAACTACCACAAACCTAACACACCCTACTGTTATCTGTTCACATAATACACGTAGGCCAGCTGTAGAAACTGACATTTATTATACTTTCTTGGACGGTGGTATCACAGCATAAATGATAACTTTTAAAAATAAATCACATACAACCATATATGCAAATACTGGATTTTTTTGGGGGGGGGGTTAGAATCATGGAAAATTCAGCATTGCTCTGTAAACAGGTTAGAGAAGATAGCTTATAAATGTTTTAAATACTTTCACACTTACACAAACATTTGAGATTGAACTCAGAGTTTAATTGGGGATTTGAACTCTATTTGAAAGTATTAAGACAACCTGAATTACAGATTCCTTATAAATGTATTTTCTTCTTATGGTAGTACAAAAATTAACTGGTTCACTTCTGGATTTTTAGAAGGTTTGCATTTTTCATAGTTAAAAGGTACGCTGAAAAAGGCTTATGGGAAATATCTGCAGGGCAGACTATTCTGTATTCACCATATGCACAGCATTTCTTTCCTTAAACATTTTATTAACCTTCTGCTGATGCAAAATGATTGCTGATCAAGCAATAGATGGGGGGTCAGTCCTGCAATTATGTTTTGAATTCTATTCAAACATATCTCACCCAGCATGAAAGGGTGGGGATGGGAGTTGATAAAATGAGTTGTTCTTGAAATGGGGTCTTTTAGAAGAACAATTAACCTACAATAACTGTTCTGGCCTCCTCTTAAGCCCCTGAATAGTAATCCTTCCTCATTAACTTCAAGTCTAATTAGCACCAGTAATGAAAACTGCTTCTGAAATAATCATAAGGTCATGCTCCCTTCATCTACAAAGTCTAATAATACCAATTAGTGCACTGGCCATTTTGATTTAACCACATGGCCATCCAGTTAGTCAACAGACATGGGCTGGAGGAACCTGTGCACCTGGGATAAGTCACAGCTTGGAATTAGTGAGCAGACTCGAGTCAAGCCACAGGTATGGCCACATTTTGGCTGGATCTAGGCACATCAAAGTAGCGTTTCTGTTTTGTCTTTCTTCCCTTCTCCTTGCCACCTGTTTTTTCCTCTGTTAATACTCACAGCATTTCTTCTGTGTCGTCCTAAGCATGGCATACAACTTTTCTCAAACTATCCACAGCAAGTGGTCTTAGGGAGCAATGGGTAAGACAGTCGTAGCCTGTTTAGGGTGTTGTTTTTGTACCAAGCATTTTATGACTGTCAGATATACCTAAAATTTAGCACCTGCACTATTACTTATCTGAGATTCTTGTACTCAAAAATCCATAAATAAATGTGCCTGTTTTATTTTATTTTTAAAGAAAGCTGTTGGGGGCTACTAGAATAACAGCAGAACTGGAGGCCTGGGTTCTTCTTGAGAATGTCATTTGATTTTCTAAAAGATATAGGGCAGGCATAGGCAAACTCGGCCCTCCAGATGTTTGGGGACTACAATCCCCATCATCCCTGACCACTGGTCCTGTTGGCTAGCATGGGAGTTGTGGTCCCAAAACATCTGGAGGGCCGAGTTTGCCTAAACCTTATATAGGGCCTAAAGAGGACCCCTTTGGTGAAGTGTGAGCTCATGAAGAGCTTCTACTTTCTGCTGGTCTAATACTCCAAGTGAAGAGATTTCAACTAGGTGAAATGTGACCCATTGATTGGATCGACTAATAATTTGTTGCAAGCTTCAGATTTGCAAGTTTTTCTTCAGGTATGGGCAATCAGGGTGGAAAAAAAGAAATCCTACAAATGCAGCTAAACTGGAAGATACCTGGCTGAGGCTAGTGCTCCATGAACAAAGAATTATAAAATCATATTGTAGTAATTAATAAGATTACACTCAGTTAGACTTTGCCCAGAGGAACAGTTATTTCTGCCTTATGGAGAATATGTGATGGAAATTTTCAATATTGCAATCACTTAGTTTGATAAAAGATATAATTCAATTTACTACATATCTCTCAGTATACGGGATACAATAGTGCTGCTGACATTTCATAGCAGACTTGAGCAGGTACTAACTGAATGGTGCTGAAGGCCAGCTCAGGAAAAGTGTGCACAGGATCGCACCCTTGGAGATGTTGGCACTGGACCTTGGATGGGCAGATCTGCCTATTCTTATTTCTATTAATTTCCTCAGTTTCCCCATCTTTCAGTACTCCACAGTTCAGTACTCCACATTTGTGGATCAGTTTGCAATTTAATTATTTATTTAAGAAGCTCTTGTGAAAATTCAGCGGCATTTTATTGCAGATTTCTCCTAGTATAACACATTTTTGTATGTTAGTTTCGCTAATGTGGGCATTTTTTTGCATACTTTACCCTGGTATATGCATTTTTGTACACATTACTTGGCTTACTTGGCTGGAGGACTGCACTGCAAAATTTGGAGATGTGCAAATTTGGAAGGATCACTGTGCTTCAGGTTTAGTTCAAGTATTGTTTCAAAAAGTGCGAATTAGGTAGGTTTACCTTTAAATGCAAACTGAATCAGATTTATTCCCAATGTTTTATTTTTGTAACTAAAAGCAGCCTCCTGGAAAGAAATTATGGAGGGGAGATGCAGCTTAACTCTTCCCCTTCCAGGCATTTTTGTGCATTCCTCAGTGTGCTTTTTCTTTCACAGGGATAAATATATAGGTACCTGTCTCTTACCTGCTGCAGGACAAAAAGCAGCAGGAAGTTACCAATTTTCGGTAGAAAATGTCTGGAAGGAAAAAGATTTCATACCACCACCACCACCTGCTCATCCTTCACCGCTATTCACAGCTTCTTGTCACTGCTTTCAGTTAAAACAAGGACATTTCTGAGAAAATACACACATAGTAACATGTAATTTGGCTCTAAAATGTAGACAGTAAAAGCTACACTTTCAGTTGACACCAGCAATCTGTACACACAAATTGAATTCTATGGGATTATGCCCATGGTTTGTTTGTTAAAAGAAAAAAAAAGGAAAAAAAAACATAGATTAGGTCACATTTGTAGTCTAGGTGCATGCTAGTGCCATCTTCTGGATGTAGCCAGAACTACTCAATTAAAAGGAATGAATAAACTTGTATGGTCATTTATCAGTTTCTGTCAGCGCCTCCTTTCCGTTTTATCCCAATTTAGAGAATTACCTCTTTCTTGAACTCTCAGTTCCCAGCAATGTGTTTGTATAAGAGGTTCACCTTTCATACATACAGAAGTCTACAAGTATATGGAGTATTTAGCCAACTCATGTATTTTGGAGAAAAGCGTTTAAATAATAAGATTTTAAAGCCTCACTATCATTCAAAGCTGGTTTAGAGAAAGGCAGCATCCTGTGATATTATGAACTGATTCTGATTGCTTCCAGAGGCATGCTATGGCGCAGTGCTGCATCTGTGAACTGTTTTGCATTAGGGACAAGGGTCCCTTTCTTTGCACTTCATAATGATGAATGTGATTCCTGAAGAGTGGTTCTCCGGTTCCAACCTCAGCATTGATGTATTAGCTGCCTTCTGTGCTCTCACAACTCCACTTCAGCCCCCAAGGAAAAGGATGTGGCAAACAAAACGTCTGCACTGTTCTGAAGGTGCCCTGCTCTACCAGACCTGACGAAACCTAGGTATATATCTAGGGTGTGGTCACCACACTGACCACATTGTGTAGAAGCTAACTCAGCTGCTGTCACTGAGAAGCAAAAAAACCCACACACCTTAGAGCAGGAGCTGCCAGTCTCTTGTGTCCTGTCCCTGGAAAGGAGCTGTTGCATGGCCCCTAACCAATTGGAAGTTCATAATAAGGTAATAAATTGAAAGGACATAACAATGTAAGCGAGGCCTGCTGGATCAAGCCCAAGTCCTGCCTAGACCAGCATACTGCTCTGACAGTGGCCAACCAGATGCCTCTTAAATGAGGTAAAGGTAAAGGTAAAGGTAAATGGACCCCTGACCATTAGGTCCAGTCGTGAATGACTCTGGGGTTGCGGCGCTCATCTCGTTTTATTGGTCGAGGGAGCTGGCGTACAGTTTCCGAGTCATGTGGCCAGCATGACTAAGCCACTATTGGCAAACCAGAGCAGTGCACGGAAACGCCGTTTACCTTCCCACCAGAGCAATACCTATTTATCTACTTGCACTTTGACGTGCTTTCGAACTGCTTGGTTGGCAGGAGCAGGGACCGAGCAATGGGAGCTCACCCCATCACGGGGATTCGAACCGCCGACCTTTTGACCGGCAAGTCCTAGGCTCTGTGGTTTAACTCACAGCGCCACCCACGTCCCATCTTAAATGAGGTACTAGCTTTCAAATGAAGTAACTAAGAAGTGGAGTGCTAATCAGATAGCTTTAAGAAAATGGGCTGAACCAGAGTTCCTTAACCTACTTTGAAATCATCAGCAGACAGCTGCCTAACATAAATCAGACGTTCCCTTTGAATTAACAGTGGATCTTTATCAACCCTAGGAGCAGTGTGCTTTCAACATACTGTGCTGAGTCTCATCAAAAGACTCGTGTATTTGATTGGTTTTGTTTATTTACTTTGGCCAATGCAGGTGAAATAAAATGGTGAGCATACAACATAGCTCAGCGTATCTTTAAAAGGACTCCAAGTGCATCCAAAATATTCAGATAATCATACATCAAGAGAAACAGAAGTGCTACTTGCCTAGAATTAAATGAACATGAAGAACCCCACAGACCAATAAGAGAGGCGGTTTTAGGGCAGCACAACCAGTTCCCCAGCACTGGACACCAAGCAGAGATGATGCCTTGTAAGCACTTGCCCTGCTGTAGGAAGGAGGCATGAGGGCTCTAGGACCCTGCAAGAGCCCACGGTGCAAGAACTAGGGGAGGAGCAAATGTTGGCCTAATCCAGGGTGCCAAAGCACCAAAGTCCACCCTTGCTAGTAGGATAATTTTGATTAACAATGTTGGATTAAAAAAAGGCTTGGGATGAGAGGAAGGTGGTTCAGTGTTTGTGTGCTGTGTGTACACTGTGTGTGTGTGTGTGTGTGCACGCGCATGCATGTGTATGTGTATGTGTGCACATGTATGTCTGTGAGCCCTATAGCAGGTGTTATTTGAAAGCAGTGTGCTGGTTGTTGAAAAACTTGTGTTGAATGCATGTAAAAGTAATTTATCACATATAATGTAAAGTGGGATACCAGAGTCATGCTTCTGCTGTTGCAGTGAATCTCTTCACAACCATGGTTTTCAGCATAGCAGCCATCACAGAGTTCCAGAACAGCCACCATCAAAATAGCCCTGTTGCCGTTAATGTACAGGCACAGTTTACTGGCTTCTGCCACCTCTCCCTCGCCACATCAGATAATCTTTTGATTAAGGCCTCCATTTCATGTTATGTGCATGAAGCAGGGAGGGGTTCACACAATTTATGGGCTCCAGGGTTATGCTGGTGGCCCTAGCCCTGATGTCTCATATTGAATGCTAACATCTGAAGAGGAGAAACCTGTGTATATAGGTTGGCTTGCCCTTTTCAAATATCCATGCTCAACATGCAGACATCAGAAGGCATGAGTAGAGAAATGTGACTGTCAGGGTAGTTCAACATCCATTTAATCACATAGAGCCTCCTTGGTATGAGGTGGTTTTAGCTCAGGGCGCATGACCAGGGGTATAAGGCTCAGCAATGGAACACAGCTCAAGGCTATAGCCTAAAAGCATTTGACGCAGCAATGTTGCTACAGCTATGCTGTGAGTATGGTCATTGCCTGTATGGAACCCTGTATAAGCAGCATTGTCTAGGAACTCTATATATGCTACATTGCGTTCTGCTGAATGAAGAAAGGCAGGATACAAATGTAAATCTATGCAGTTATGAATATTGTGTAGTGGCTTATTCACTCAGCAGGTTGTAGTGGTGTAGCATGCATTTTGCTTACATACTCTGGGCCATGCCCCTGCCTCAACCTAGAAAAGCTCCCACCATGTAGTAGTGAAGCACAGCCACCATTGTCATGGACTTGCCATGGACCATCATGAGCCTTCTTTGTGGATGTGAGGTTAGGACATTGCTTTCCATTTAGCCCTGCCTCTTCTCCCTTTTTCCATCTCAACTTTTACCAGTTGGTCACCTTTCCATCCAGTTTACATCATGGTCCACTGTAAACTTATTGGTGTAGGGTGCATCATGGTGCTTAACTATGTGTCTGCTGTTCCTTACAAAACCTGTGTTACTTTCACACAGACATCCACCCAAACACACTGTGTGCAATTATATGTCCCATTTTCTGTGTGGCATCTCAGTGGGACTTAAACACTTTCCCAATGTCTGTGTGTGTGTGTGTGTGTGTGTGAGAGAGAGAGAGAGAGAGAGAGAGGGAGGGAGAGAGGGAGAGAGGGAGGGAGGGAGGGAGGGAGGGAGGGAGGGAGAATGTGTGCACTGTCACCATATGGAATACATGTGCAGGCCTCTTACCTATGGGGGTGACTTGGATGTTGAGACTGGAATAGCTGGACTGCAAGGGAAATTAAACTTTTTTCTGAGAGGAAGCCTTGAGGTTTGGTGGCTCCATGAATCACTTCACTTGCTGCCCTTTTCACTGCTAGTCACTAGCGCCTCTGACAAGGGAGGCACTGTGGACTCTTCTTGGCAGCATTTTGGCAGCATCCTTCTGTATTGTGTGTGGGAGGAGGTGAGGACCAGGCTCCATAATATCATCATAGCCTCCTTACTGCTTCTGCATGTTGATTGATGCCCTCCATGCATGAATATGATGTGATATTGTCAATACACAATGCCATTATTGACTGGTGCTGCTGTAGTTGCCGCTGTGGGAATGTCTGTTGGTGTTGCTACATTATTTCTTGTATACTGCTGTTCATGGTTGGTTTTCGGCTTTTGCTGCTGTGGGTATATATGATTGAGACTAGAGGAGGTGCGCCTATAGTGTAGTGGATTGGCCTGTTATTCTCAAAATGCATTTCTTGCCTAAATATTTAAAGACATAAATAACCTCCAGCTATTCCACCTTGTCATTTTAAGCTTTCTGACATTTATTGTTCTGAAAAGAAGAAAGGTCAAACTTATCAAATCTGCATTTATGCTTCCATGACATTTTTCTCCAACCAAATTTTTCTGAATTACAGAGGCAAGACAAATGTAGCTCATTTCAGAAAGGACCTTTTTCATCTATGCATGGCCGCCTATGCCGTAGCACACATTTCTGAATATTCTTTGTATAAGGGAAGAGTAATAATTCAATCAGTTCAAGAGAAATTTGGGAAACAGTCTTGTGAGGTAGAGATTGCATTCCAGTTCTGCCACTGACCCATCAACAGTGTCGTCCTATACATGTGTACTCAGAAGTAAGCCACAGTGAGTCAATGGGATTTACACTCAGATCCGTGTGTACAGTGCATAGGGTTGTAGCCTAACTACCTTGGGGAAAGGAATTTAGACCTCATTTTCCAAACATAATGACTAGTTTTAGAGTGCCTTCCTTTCAGGTAAACAAACATACAAAGTGGTTTGAATGCAGCATTCAGATGCTTTGAGCAGTAGGCATGCATGCAGAATTGTTGCCTCCTGTTGATTTCTAGCTATAATTATATTTCTGCTAAATATTTACATAACGCAGTGTCCCTTGAGGGACTGCAAATTTTCAGAAACAGATGTACAAAATAGCCCCAGCTAAAGTAATCACTTGAAAAGAAATCTTGTATATTTTCCCATATATTAAACACTGTTCTGACTTGGCTGGTACATTGTGCAATATATTTTTACCTATCAATATTTTAGCAGGTTGGGTTACTGTTAGGAATTCTAACGAAAGGCAGCCGAATGATAAGCAAATGTAAAATTATACTTCAGGAAGCAAACTTCAGATTCCTTGGCACAAGTCTGTGTTTCCAAGTGTGATGCTCAGAGCCAGAGACAAATCCATATCACTGGCCTTCAAACAGGAGCTTGAACTTTGAATATCAAATATACGTAGTGACCTTCGCATAAGCAAGTTGCAGACCGAAAAACGTTTGCTGAAATTAGGTGGCAAATAACTCTGACAAGCCAGAGACATCCATAAGCTACAGATAGGCAGCGTGCAAACAGGGAACAAGGCTACGGTTTGTCAAATAAATTGTTTTTCATGAAAACTGCTCAGGAAGGGACGGCAGTGGGGAGGAGGGGTATAACTCACTACATTTCAAAAGGACATTTTATTGAACAGATCAGAGAAAATTCAGGCATCCTGGCTGCTGAATCTACTTGTTCTCCTAACTAAACAAGATGGAAGCATGTATTAACTGGAAACTTCTCCAGAGCCAAGTCTATTTATATGAAACGGAATTCCAACTTTTGGAAAAGTCTTGGAGGGATCATGGATAAGAACCTGCTCAGGCCAGCTCTCTCTTTGGAATTGATGCTAGTTAAGCAAATGGAAGCATAATAAACAACATGCCAGCAGCAGTGCATATTGTAGGTAATGACAATGGGGAAAATAATCCAATGGTCATAGTGCTGCCTTGGGAGCTTCCTTCTCTTCTGAAGACACTTTGCATCCATGAAAACGAAGCCTTTCTCTGCCACATTTCCCCAACTGTAAATGTGAATAACTGCATCTCTTTACTATACAGGAAAACAGCCTGTACCAACATTTTGGTACACCTATGACTTAAATGTCACGTTTAACTATTCCAGCAGTTTAGAGGGAGACGGACATACAAATACTTACGATAGACACCAAGATAAGTCAGAAATAGAGGTCTATACAGTTCTGCTTAGAAATTCCACCAAGCTCAGGTTATGCAGAAACTGCTCTTCATGAATAGTTCATAGTGCAGTTAAATTGTTCTCTGAACCTTACTTCTGTGGAGACCATTGAAAACCAATGTGGTCCACTGGGTAGTTGTTGTTTCTATAATTTAAACTTGGGTTCAAATCCAAGTTGAACTCATCTGTAAATTGAGAATGTTAATTACTGACAAAAATGGGCTATGTAGAACATGAACCAACTAATGATAGAAATACAGACATACACTGCAATTGTATACACTAACATCCTATGGAAGTTAGTGGGAACTGAGCAGGTTTGAAGGCAATAGTTGCAAAAGTCATTTGCATATTCATATGCAGGTGATTAATAACTGGGCCAACTGAGAATTTTCACACTTTAAACATTAAGCATGCCTACACATTAGACTGACATCAATGAGAATCAATGGGGGAAATATTCCTTTTGAACTACAGGAAGATTACCAGCTGAGGTTGCATTGCATTTGAAGCTATACCCCATTCAAATGAGGCAAATACAACAGAATTAAACACAAGCAAAATAATTGCACAGAGTTGATTTGTAAGAGCCATAGTGAGACAGCAGAATGAGGTAGTTATTGCCCATAGCTTTCAGGATCTCACTCACAGTTTAAATATTTCACTCTTAGCACAATTTCTGTTGTCAGGATTACAAAATCAAACAAAAGGAATTGCAATAAATTAATTATCCATCATGATTATTATCATATGATCCAAGCCAGGGGTGGGAAATATCCAGCCTGTTGAGACCACGGAGGGCCATGGAGCCTCACCACCTGAACTGCAGCTTCTACTTCTTAGCCCCCCATCCTACCCCATCATTTAGGTTTGAAAACCTAATTCACACCTATAGAAGACTACCTTCAAGCATAATTCCAGCACAGGAACATTTTCAGTGGAATTGCAGCTGAGGAAGGAGTTAACATTTAATAATGACTTTGCACTAGATATAAACTGATTTGATAGTTGTTTCTGTTCTCCAGGGCAGGGAATGCTGGGGAGCTCTAGCAGAGAATTCTGAGCACCTTAATCAAACTACAGTTCACTGGCTTTTTTGTGGGAGGCCATGCTAGTTAAATTGGTATAAGACCAATATATGTGGGTAAAATATGTAGCTATAGCATTAGTATCTAAAGATTTGTATACACACCACCTGTTACAGTATTACTCTAGTGCAATGGCTATCAGCCCCGAATTGTACTGGAAGTTGGCTGAACTTACTTCCTAACAGAGTCTCATTTGCTCCCAGACATGTTATATTTCTCTACCAGGGTGTCATAAAAATGGCCTATCCATAGCACATAATCAACGCCCTATCCATAGCATATAGGACATAAAGATACCTAACCACAAACTAAGAGTGTCTGGTGGCTTCCAGGATTGTGTATGTTTCCTGATCCATGGTGGTCCCATCCACAAGGACACAGGTGATGGTCCAAGTAAGGGGGAGGTCTGTAGCCCCGAGATTCAAAGCAAACAGGAAGGCAAGGCAAGGAAAGTTCAGCATCTTGGTGAAGGGCCAGTGTGTGGGTTTGAGGACCACTGTTAGTGAACCTGCAGAACATCTAAGTCAGACATAGGCAAACTCGACCTTCCAGAAGTTTTGGGACTACAACTCCCATCATCCCTAGCTAACAGAACCAGTGGTCAGGGATAATGGGAGTTGTAGTCCCAAAACATCTGGAGGGCCGAGTTTGCCTATGCCTGATCTAAGTTGTCTCAGCAATGCCCTGAAGCAAAGGGCAAATCTTATAGCCTGGGCTAGGTAGAGGCTCCATTCCCTGAGTGCTACATATGGTCAGTTAAAGGGCCCTTTACCACAGAAGTTGATGTCTTCTAGACCCTCGTATTTCAGTTTGTGGGGATCTCAGAGCTCTCTTGATCTTCCAAGGAGTCTGTGGTCCAAACATCAGGGTCTGATTCAGAGGAAGAGATGCAGACTCCAGTGTCCATGACTCCACGTGGCATAGAAAAGAGAGTTGATCCATCTCATCCTTGGGACTGCCATTGTCAGGGGACTTTCTCTCCAAGGATTCCTAGATTCTACATGATAGAACCATGTAGTGTTAACTTTTTGGCGGCTTATCCATACTGAATTTTAACTGTGCTATATTTCGCACTGAATATTATGTGAAGGAATATAATGTTAACAAATCCTAAGGCTAAACCCTAAAGGGTAGGGCTATTGTGGAGTCTGCCAGCAGCTATTCAAAATCAGCAAGGCCTAGATTTAGGAGGGCTCCTACACAGGTACAACACAAAAACATGGACAAAAGGAGGAGACCATCCTTCTAAAACTGATTACCAGGGTGGTGCCAAGAACAGAGATCTATGGAGAGGTAGCAGGGGGGCATGCAAAACCACCCTCTTTTTTCAGAATTAAAGACCATGGAGGGGGGTAGCACCTGAAGGCAATGTGGAAGACAGGGCATCAAAGGATGATTCAGGAACAAAGCATTCTGAGAGTTACTGCATAGTGAGCCACAGTGACCTACCTCAAGCTACCTAGGAGAACATTCAGGCAGAGAATTTTCTTGGTGTCAGGAGAACTGTCAACATATTCTATTTCTAGAAGTCAATTACTGTGCCTGTCCCTCTGCTTTACCCCACTAGCCCAAATAACAGTCAGCACTGGCAGCAAAGTCCAAACGGAAGATTGCTGGGCAGCAGAGGAAGGTCATTTCACAACACCATGCAAAATTTCATGCTTTTTCTTTGTGAGTACAGTGGTACCTCTGGTTGCGAACAGGATCCGTTCCGGAGGCCCGTTCACAACATGAAAAGCCCGCAACCTGAAGCGCCATATCTGTGCAGGTGTGCAGTGCGATTTGGCGCTTCTGCACATGGGTGAGTGGCAAAACCCAGAAGTAACCCTTTCCGGTACTTCCAGGTCACCGTGGGACACAACCTGAAAAATGTAACATGAAGCAAATGTAACATGAGGCATGACTGTGCTACTTTTGGTTTAGCACTAAACTGAGCAACCTAAATACCCAAGAACTTGCCATGGGTGCAAGATGGAAGTACTTATACATCCATGCAACTAATTCCAGCTATCCCGTTTGAAGCAGTTGAATTTCATATACTTTTCATTAATATTACATTTTCTCCGTGTCAGATCTTGAACGTAAGGTTGATATATTTATTTACTATGTTGCGCAAGGGTGTTTTAACATACACATTTGCCTTTTGCTTCTAATATGGCTATTTTAGCATTGGCAGTATCAAAAAGACAGATGAATCCTGCTCATGTAAGTATAAGCAATGTCCTTTCATTCCAATTTGGAAAGTTTCAGCAGGGCTTGGAGTAGAATGAAAACCATCTGCTAATACCCATGTCTGCTTGCATTCTCCAATCCACTCTACCATGATCTGAGATGAAAGAATGCACCTACAGACATTCCCAGGCCATGCAAGACCTATCAGCATATGTTTTATAGCTTCCAGGATGTGAAAAGGCTGATGACATCATGAACTACTTGATGTGCCAAAGACCTACTTCCAGATTTCTCTGGACATCTCCAGGTTATGTTAAACCTTACATTACAAGTTGTTTCAGACCAAAACCCACCAAAATGCAACAGGTCCTAAGTCAGAAATCACTCTGCACTAGTTGGCATCCTGGTCAGAAATCTAGTTGTAAACATCAATCAATTCCATCTATATACTGGTCTCCAACCATTTCCTACTGTTTACTTTGTTCAGGTTGGTATATGTCTGCACCATATTTTCTTATTTCCATGCTAAAATCTAGTGGCCAGTTCTGACTACTTAAAACCTGAGGAACTTCACCACTCGTGGTATGTAGAAAGTCTAAATAGGAACCAAAAGCCTAGACTGAGGGAATCCTCCAGCACAACATTCCAGGTGCTTTTGAAGTGTGAGCATAGCAGTAACTCTAACAAAAATGCAATTACACTCCCATGGCGCCAGAACAGCTTCAGACATAACCCCATATTAAATTAGTATTAGTCTACATGTGTGCTATAGATTAGGAAGAAATGCACCCTGAAGTCTCAAATGGACATACTATGCATTCCTATTAGGAACACTGTTCAACATCTCAATCTGTCTCATACATCAAAGTGGCATGACCTTCTGAATTGTCTCTAGACTGGCTTGCACTGTCTGTGCTTTAATATGCACCCCTATACACATACACTTTTGAATATATTGGTAACAATTCATCATCAATAAAAGTTAAATCCTCCTTACTATCTACAGATTACTGAAACATCCTAACAAACTTGCTTCAAGGAGCAAATGAAAACATTTCTGGCACTATAACAAGCAGCTTTGTCTACAGTATAGATGAAATACATGGCCCAGTGGTTTATAGATCATTGCCTGATATAGATCATACATTCACTGGTGCTGGGCTAGAGTTGTCCTTCCAAGGTGGAGGGGACTCCACCACGCTAACGTGAGCAGGGCAATCTAGTCACAGAAATGCCCTATCACACAGACAGGCCTAGTCCAGGTTGTCCTTTCTCCCCAACAGCATGTGTTCATGAGTGAGGAAGGAGACTGTGTGAACTTGACATCCATACGAATAGATGTTTGTGTGGAGCACGTGACTCACACGTGATGCCATTTGCATGGTGGAGGAATTAGAGCTAGCCCCCTCTTCCACCATGCAAGAGCGGAACTGTCCCTGGCAAATGTAAGAACCAGGACTTCGTTACTAGAATTATCTAAGGTTATAACGTTTTCTGCATCTTCAGAGTTTGCCATTGCTAAATCTTAAGGACCTCCTGGCTGTAAACTGGCCCTGTAAAGCAGGAGGCAGCAAACTTTTTCAGCAGGGGGCCGGTCCACTGGCCCCTCAGACTTTATGGGGGACCAGACTATATTTTTTGGGGGGGGGGGGAATAAAAATGAACGAATTCCTATGCCCCACAAATAACCCAGAGATGCATTTTGAATAAAAGCACACATTCTACTCATGTAAAAAGACGCTGATTCCCGGACTGTCCACGGGCTGGGTTTAGAAGGCAATTGGGCCAGATCTGGCCCCCAGGCTGTAGTTTGCCTACCCATCCTGTAAGCTGAGAACATTACTAAAAGCTGCAAACACCCTTAGAAAAAGTCACCATGGCAAAGGTTGTGAAGCCCAGCACAGAACACCCATACACAAGGGATGTTATGCTTAACTGTTGAGAATTGAGCATTTCATCTAAGGACTTTTGTTGACACATTCTGCGGGGTGTTCCATAGAGCTTTTGCAGCCATCCTTTAAGATGGCTTTTCTTGCAATCTTTCACTGTCTTCTTAATAATACTTCCCACACACGCTGAGGATTATCCTTCATAGAAATCTCTTCCAGAGTGATTTGTTAAATAGGGAAAGGATATAGACTTTAGCTTAGCAATTTTTTAAAATAACCTTCAGTGGGTTCTGAGCAGAGGTTGGAGTGACAGTTGAGGCAACAAGAACATTTACTGGAACTTCTTGCTCATTTGAGAGGCAGAGTTCAGCTACAGTTTGCTTCCCAGACCATCAATATTTTAATCTCAATCTACACAAAGAACAACTTTGCCAGCCTAAATAAATAAATAAAGTCAGGTTAATTATTAATCTCAACTTCTGGCAATTGTGAACTACTCACTAAACACGCAATAAGGAAAAGGCTACTGTTTACCAATGAGAGTGTAAAGGCTTTGCATTGTTGACTTTAGGATTGCATTGTTTGCAACATGTTTCCTATTAAGATGAACAACTGCTTACATGTTTTGCAAGGAAGATCTCAGCTATGCCCTTTCTGCAACAACTTGGCTCCTGCAAACAACATTGGTAGCTCTTGTGTGTAGATGAGCTGCTGCTTGTAGATTGTGTTATTGACAAAGCATCAATTAAATATGCCTTCAAACTAAATGCATGGTCATACTTAATCACGGAGCAAATATAATATATTTGAAGATATAACTAACAGCAGGTCTGAACTACTGTCAATCCCAGCAACAGAATCACTCAGAAGAATGGTAGGTAACATATGGAAAGAATATAACCCACAGGTGTCCCAAATAGTAACCAGAAGGATCTGTGGGATCTGTTTCTCTGAAAATCACATCTTTGATTGTTCTGGAATTGAGGGCAGAGCTTCAGCAACATGTTTTTTTAAAGTGTCCACAGGAGGTCCATCACCATAGCTCAAAAAACTGAGTAAAAGCCCTGCTTGTCCAATTTTTATTTCGGTTAGAATGCTTTCAATCTTGATTGTGCCCACTGAAGTCCTATCAGCAATTTTAAACTTTCTGGACCATTTATTCCTATATAAGACAGAAGGTGGATGCTTCATCTTTCATTTCCGAACCAATCGGAATATACAACTCTCTTGAAAGATGTATTTAAGACTGCTCTGCAGGCCATTAACTATGGGGTTACTAACACTCCACTGATTAGGGTTCTGCATTATAAAATGCTAGCTTATGTCCTTATGGCACATTATAAGGGATATGAGGTTAATTTATACCATAATTTTACTTAAATGACAGGGAAAAGAAAGAGCTGCAGTCTAGATAGTATCAGCACTCAACATATGGGGAGAAGAAGGGATCTGTTGGTTTTTTTTATCAGGAAATTCAACAGGGAACAATTGGAACAAGGGGGCATGCAATTCAGTGATCTCTTGCACTGGTCTAACCTTACAGGAGTCAATGAGACTGAATCAATATATATGGTCATCAGTCAATCTCTCAGAGGAGGGACAGGCAGTTTCTTCAGTCAGAAGAGACAGGCCCTGCCTGGTCAAGCTATTCATGGCCTAGAGAAATTTGGGGAATGATGGCATTGCAGCCACCAAGATATCTTGCCTAGGCTTCCCTGAACAGAAGATCTCAGCAAGTGCCAATCTCATTCCAAAACAGAAGGACATGTGATGGACTTTCATACTGTTTCATCCTAGTAGTGGGAGTAGTGGGAGAATCAAAGTATAGGCTGAATGCAGCCTGCAGGCTGTCAACTGGCCACTACTGTCTTAGAATATAAAAGCATTCCCTTTGGATACAAAAATGTCATTAAAAGAAGAATGATACTAAGAGGTTTCCCCATGTGTATGCTTCTCTTCCAAGAATGTGTCTCTTGTCCCTGTGCATTGACTTTATGCACTGTCTAGGCATTTTCCCTTAAGAAATAAATTCTGGGACTTTTCAGTATACTCTGCTTGTGCATAACACACAGTACAGTCTTCACTCCATTTACTCTAAAGTAGCCCAAGGGAGCTCAGAACTACTCTGGAATCAGTAAACTGAAAACTAGCAGTCTGGTATACAATTTAATTAAACCTAAATACTTCTACTTTACAGCAGTTTAGTCTACTTCAATTCATTGGCTGCATAAACTTAAATCAGTAGTTCAACAAAATTGAGGAGTTAGCTGTTATCCTACTTTATATCCCCATGGTAATCCATAATGTAATTTCTGTAACCTTACAAGCAAGCTATGGGGACAAATTTTCATCTGTTTCACTGAATTAATGTGTCATACATTAAACACAAGGAATTTGAATTACACTGTATCTTTCAGAAAACTTTATAAGGCATGCTGATAACAGTCAGTAGGAATCTATTGATTGAAGGAATGTGTTTAAGACACACATACTGGAATGCAGAGATATTGATTTTAATCCAGTAATTAATGGAAGAAGAGATAAATTGAAATGAAGACTGGTCACTGGTCATTAATCAGTTGACAGCTTTAGCAGTTATAGACTTACATGAGACTAGAGAGACCAGAGAGACTTGTGAACCACAGCTAAAGAAATGCATCCTGCTTATCAACCAACCACTTCATAAAGTCTTTTTTCTAGGCTACAGTTCCTTGAAACTCAAACCACACACAATTTTTCACAAACATGCTTGATCCAATCAAAACTTCATTTTGTATCTCTCTTTTTCCAGGGCCAAGAGATTCAAGACCCTCTCTACTCTCTGTCTTGAATAATCCTGTAAAATGTGGTTTACTTTTACTGGGTACATTTAACTGGAAATAATTCCCACTAAAATCAGTGGAACTTTCTTCTGGGTAACCAGGAACAACAGTGATTTGTTAACCAATGACACAGAAATTCAAGGAACCACTTGCATCTCCCAAGATAAAATAAACATCTAGAACCAGAGCAGTCCTCAGCCCAACTGCTTCTTAGTAGACTAACCAAAGTGCTTTGGAACCAAACTAGATGCTTTTTAGACTATAGTGATAATGATTACTCATTTATTATTTTCTACAAGAGGGAGAAGGCAGCTTCCTGGTCAAAGGAAGGAAGAACTTTGCCTTCGATAACAACCCTTTATGCCACTATGTGAGGATCAAGGTTCCCAAATAGAGTACTGCAGAGCCTTATGCCCATCAGTCTGCAGTACAATATTTTTGCACTGGACACCACAAGGCCAAGCAATTAAGGGAGAAGAGGAATTTAGACAAGCACAACAGGCATGTAGTTTCCATGCAACTCTTTCAGTTCCATTCAGAAATACACACCCTTTCCTGCAGTGGTGACTGGTTATTTTAAGATCTGTGCAGAAATTTTAGGGCAGATTACAAACTCTTTCCAGTGGATTCTTGTGATAAGCTACATAACTTCTCTACAAGAAGTAGAGTCGACTTTAGAGGCAGCAGCAGAATACCTGCTAGAGGTTTCTGAGATTAGGTTTCCAAATCATCCTAGTCCGAAGAGGTGGACTCTGGGAAGGCAAAGACACCTCTGCCCCCCCCCCCCCACTATTTCATTCCTGGTAGAGTTCCCAAACTTTCTCCAGGGACAGATTTGACCCCCATCCGGCTAGTAAGGGAGAAGCCCTGCATTTTGTCCGGATGCAGAAGTCGCTAAGCAGCTGCTCACCTCTGGTGGCCATCTGCAAGAACAGACGGGGCTGGGAGGCTCTGATCGCCGCTGATAAACTGCCTTCTCTGCCCTGGAAGGACGCCTTCCTCTCGGGCATCAGCCGGATCCTCAGCCTGCCTTCTCCAGAGCGGATCCACCAGCTGAATTCCTCGGTCAGGGTGAACTCGATCTGGCGTGCCTCTGCCTGGGCTCCTTCCCCGGCAGGATGCCACGCGCAGTCCTCCCGCAGGTTGGCTTCTCCCACTTCCAGCACCAGCTGCTTGGCGCGGCGCAGCTTCCTCACCGAGCCGCCTTTCAGCACCTTGGACGGGGCTCTGGCGCGGCCAGCAGGCGCCGCCGACCCGCTCCTGGGGAGCCAAGAGCTGACCGCGCGCAGCAGCGGCTGGCAGGCGAGCACCAGGCTGCAGCGCGCCTTGAACCCGCCCAAGGGTTCCCCGCCGCCCAGCACCAGCTCCCGCAGGTAGGTCCGGAACAGAGAAGGCACGATGAAATCCATGGCCAGGCTTTTCCTCTGCTGCCGGGAGAAACTCGGCGCATCCCGCTGCGGCGGGCGGGAGACCGGAGGGGAGCTCCCCGCTTCCCGGGGCACCGCTTGGGCGGCCAAGGCGGCCAGAACGGCCAGAAAGAAGAACCGCGGCAGACCGGCGGCGTTCATCTTGCCATGGAATGGAGCGGGCGGGGAAGAGGCGAGAGTCCGAAAAGTAAGCTTCCTCCCGCTTCAGGCACCAGCGGGAACCAACTGGCCGCTGAGGCGGATCCTCCTGAAGCGGAGCCACCAGCCGCACACGAGGCGGATTCGCGCTCCAATCACCGCCGCCACCAGACGCGCCCGAGACGGTCTAAACGTCCCGCCACATCCTTGTGGCAGCCTCTTCCCTGAAGAGGCAGGAGGAAGGTGGAGGCGGGGGCGCTTGCCTCGACCTCGCGCCCAGCCGCTTGCAGGCGGCGACAGGAACGCGCGCGCGCGCCCCTGACCGCCGGAGATTCGTTTTTGTTTTTGAAACAGGGGAACGGACCGCGCGTTTTCCCTCGCGCTTCGCCAAGTCTGTGGAGAAAGCCAAACGCCGCCGTCCGCTTGGTGTCTGTGGGGGGCGGCGGAACCTTCCCCTCGGCGGGTTCCTGGGGGCCAGAGAACCGCCTCTCTCCGGATTCCTCGCGCCTCTGCCCGGCTTTGAGAGTTGCAAGGGGGCGGCGCGCGGCGTCTCTTCAAGTCCCGCGTCGTCCAGACGTCTCGGGAAGCGACGGGGCCCCCGCTTCTGGCCCGCTGGCGCGACTCTCCCAGGCCCCGGCGAGCGCTCTCCTTTCCCTCCTCGCCGGGTTCTCCGGCGCAGGCTCCTTGCCCGGAGGTTCCCCCGAGTCGTTTGGCCCCGAGTCGGCCGGAACAGGCACTGAGCTCCCTTCGCAGCCTGGGCTCTTCTTCTTCGACTTCCCTGTGCCCTGGCAGGTGACGGAGGAGGTCCTTTTTGGCGGGAACAGCGGGCCTTTCGAATTACCTCAGAACTCGCCGTCGCTTTCTTCAGACTGGCCGGTCGCCGCGGCAGGTGAGACGCTCATTCTCTCCCCGTTGCCCACCCGCCCACCTTTCCCTCTCTCGCTCCTTTTTCTGAAGGAAAAGGGAAGAGCGCGGTGGTTTCGCGGTTTCGCTTCCAGCCGGAAAGGCAACTGCTACTTCTACTATTGCCGCCGCCGCCGCTACTAGTAGTCGAGACTCCTACTCCACGTTTGCTTGGCGCTTCAGCCTCGCTCTCTTCTATCTGCGGGCACCACCGCTACGAAGATTTTTCACAGGCTCCAACTACCCGCCACAACCCTGGCATTACCCTGTGAGCGCTGACATCACGCACGAGCGCGGCTGCTGGCAGCCAATGGCCATTTCGGAGGAATTCATTATGCAAATGAACAGAGGTAGTGGGAGGGAGGCGCGAGCTGGAGAACAGCCGGCCATTGAGAAAAGCAATGAGATACACGCTCGCTCGCTCGCTCGCTCGCTCTCGTTCTCCTCTCATTCGCTCTCTCTCTCCCTCGTTCATTTCGCTGATGGCAGAACAGGCTGGCTGTTTTAGGCAAATGAGAGAGCCCTGCCTTGAAGGGAAATTTGCAATTGTGCACTTTCCCTAATTATGCATTAAAAGATTAAGCGGATCAAGCGAAAGAAAAAAGAGGAGGACAAGTCCCTATGAAATAGTACAGGGTGTGCATAGGAGGGCTTTAACTCAAGGCTTCTCTTAGTGTCCTAACAATATATAAATCACCGTCTTCTGTAGAACACAGATGGGGGAATAAAGAAGACTGTGAGGTCTAGTGTACTGGCAGAGCATTGTAGGATTAACTATCTCACAAACAGAGGCAGTGAGCAGACCTGCTGCTAAGTAGTGGTGGAGGTGAGCACATGCAGTTCAGAATGTGTCACGCCAATGTAAGGCAAGTCTAGATCATGCCAAATGTGCCCCTGAGCTCATTTTCCCCACTCGCAGGGCAGGGGACACCAAACTCTTGAGACCTGAGGGCACATTTTAAATTCTATTTGTTTGTTAGATTTATATACCACCCTTCAACATAAGATCTCAGGGTGGTTCACAGAATAAAATACAGGATAAAGGTAAAGGTACCCCTGCCCGTACGGGCCAGTCGTGTCTGACTCTGGGGTTGCGTGCCCATCTCGCTTAAGAGGCCAGGGGCCAGCGCTGTCCGAAGACACTTCCGGGTCACGTGGCCAGTGTGACAAGCTGCATCTGGCGAGCCAGCGCAGCACACAGAAACGCCATTTACCTTCCCGCTAGTAAGCGGTCCCTATTTATCTACTTGCACCCGGGGGTGCTTTCAAACTGCTAGGTTGGCAGGCGCTGGGACTGAGCAACGGGAGCGCACCCCGCTGCGGGGATTCGAACCGCCAACCTGACGATCCGCAAGTCCTAGGCGCTGAGGTTTTTACCCACAGCGCCAACCGCGTCCCAAAATACAGGATAAAAACAAATAAGTAAAGCAAAACGGGTGGGGGACACCTTCCTACAAACACATTTAAAAGGCCTGGTTGAAGAGGAACGTTTTCACCTGGTGCCTAAAAATATTTTATGAAAGTGCCAGGGGAGAGCATTCTACAAATGGGGAGCTACTACAGATGGCAAATTCAGGGCCAACAAGAAGAAATACTTCATTGCACCACATACAGTGGAACTTGCAACTAAAGGATGCAGTGATGGCTTCAAAACATTGTTTAAATAGATCAAAATTAGCTATAGAGGCCCAGGGATCAATCATACTTTGGACTGATCCAGCAGGGTGCTTCTAATGAATGTTCTTCAGTGCTATTCTCTAGAGACCACCTAACTGATTTGCTTTTGTGATCTTCTGTGAGCATTCAAGAAGACTGGGGTCAAAGTCAAAGGCACTTAACCCATCACTAGCCCTGAGCTGAGCTTGAGTTCCTGTAGCTCAGTGGTAGAGCATCCACTTTTCATTCAGGAGGGCCCTGGTTCAATCCCCAGCATTTCCAGGTAGGGCTAGGAATGTCCTGAAGCTCTGGAGAGCCACTGAGAATCAGAAGAGACGATACTGAGCTACGTGGGCCAATGGTCTGATTTGGTTTAAGACAGCTCCCAGTGATCCTTTCTTTTAAAAAAAACAACCCCACAGAATCTATATTTGATGCAGTCCAGTCTCCTATGAATGTCTCCTGGGAAACAGGGCTGTCTCTACCATAGACACACAGCTGCCTAGGTCCCCAGGATGTAGAATTTAGGGGGTGCCCGTTATGCTGGAAACATCCAGTGCTCTTCACTGCTTCTGATATGGCCAGCTCTCCACACAATTTGTGGCGTGCCTCAAGCCACTGACAGCACAAGAGGTTCTGCAGCACATGCTCAACACAAGCTCTCACTTACCTCTATACTAAAGTGCAAACAAAGCAGAGACATCACCTTGCCAACAAAGGTCCGTATAGTTAAAGCCATGGTTTTCCCAGTAGTGATGTATGGAAGTGAGAGCTGGACCATAAAGAAGGCTGATCACCGAAGAATCGATGCTTTTGAATTATGGTGCTGGAGGAGACTCTTGAGAGTCCCATGGACTGCAAGAAGATCAAACGTATCCATTCTTAAGGAAATCAGCCCTGAGTGCTCACTGGAAGGACAGATTGTGAAGCTGAGGCTCCAATACTTTGGCCACCTCATGAGAAGAGAAGACTCCCTGGATAAAACCCTGACGTTGGGAAAGATGGAGGGCACAAGGAGAAGGGGACGACAGAGGACGAGATGGTTGGACAGTGTTCTTGAAGCTACTAACATGAGTCTGACCAAACTGCGGGAGGCAGTGGAAGACAGGAGTGCCTGGCTTGCTCTGGTCCATGGGGTCACAAAGAGTCGGACACGACTAAACGACTAAACAACAACAGAGTGCAAACAGCAAACAAAACCACTTGCACCGGCCCTGTAAGCCAATGAGTTCAATAAGGCTATCTCAGAGAATCCTTGGAATAAATTTTGGTTTTATACAAGTCTTTTCCAAGAAAGGAAAAAAATAAGTTCAGGTGGACCACCCACTCCCACCAAACTGCTTGTGAGGCTCTCTGACCTTCCTTCCGACCCAATAAAACTCCCCTTCCCACCCACTTCTGGTGACAGAGGATGAGAGGAATTAAGGGAAAGGAGTTATCTCCCATGCCTTGCCCCCTTCTTCACCAGCACCCTTCAAGCCACTACATTCTATACCAGGTGCAACTAATCTGGGGAATGCAAATTTCCCATGGACTACTGACATCCATGGTTGTCTTTGGGTCTCGTTCTTGGCACACTTGTTCTTGAGTGCTGCAGGAAAAAAATACCCTTCTGTTCCTTACTCTCTCTGTGCCACCAGAACATTAGCAGATCCTTGCTAAGTGGTAGGCTGGAGGATTTTTGGTAGGTGAGATATAGCAGGAGTTCAGTTGGGAGGGGGAAAGCATTTGTATTATTTTCTTTTGCTTGGATAAAAATTTGAGACCAGCATTACATGCCCCTACAATGGCATGTAACAGAAAACATAAGTTTTCACTAGTTACAAAAAGGGAAAGGAAAAGAAAATGATTGAACCTCTACACTTGCATTTAAAGCTTTCTATTGAGCAAAACTTTCCTGACCTTTCCCCTTTGCAAAAACTAGTTGATCTAATCGAATCTCACAGGGCTGATGCCTGAGACTACCAGATCACTATTAGGTTTAAAATTCTGAACTTCTGGAAAAATTCTGTCTATGACTTGTGTGCACAAATCCGTTTTCTCTGCACCAGGTGTGCTCCCACTGTTGGTTTGGGAAGCAGTGTACAAACAGCATTAGCCACAATCCACACCTATCCTGCCATTTCTATGAAATACAGTGTTTTGATGCATTCCCCCACCCACCCCACCCCACCACCCAAACAGCTTCAGTCCAAATTGGGGAAAAGAATGACCTAGCTACAAAAAAAGCTGGTGGTTGTGTACACAGCCTAGATCTGTTTGAAAGACCGAAGTGTAATTTTCCCCCACCTCTGTTTGGCAGAGGGTTTCATGGAAGGTCACGTATGTGTGGCTTTTCCTGCCAGGTGAAGATTAATAGCCTCTGCACTGGGGTGACTTTCACACTAACATGTATTTATTCCTTCGACTTTATAAATAATAAAAAGGTGAGCATCGTTTGTAAAGCATTTCCAGTGTAGGAGGTACAATGCAAGTCAATATATCAGTGTTATTCCCAGTCTTAGGAGAAGGTTGCCCAACTTGCTAGTCAAACACCTGGTGAGCAGCATCAACATCCAGCTTTCTGTTTCATTTAATAAAGGAAATAAAAGATGAGGGTTTTACAAGTAAATGCCTTTTACCACTGACTATCAGCCACCTTTGAAGGCAACAGTTTTCTAGATAAGGCATGAACCCTGATTTAGAAAACTGTTGCCTTCGAAAGTGGCTGGTGGTTATGGCAAGGTCTCAACAGTAAAAGGAAGAGCACTCATACTATTCTCTTCCTTTCTAGCTTTCTGACATAAGGCTGATCTTTTTTCAGGTATCTTTTGGAGTATGATGACTCCTTAACTGACAAACGAATGCTGCTCCTGCTTACTTTGTGTGTTTGGTTTGGCTTCTGCTGCTTTTATTAGTTTGCTGCCTTGGGTTTTATGCAATGGTTTTAATTTCTGCTCTTTTTAGTTACCAGTATGTACTTTAAGCTGCCTTGGAGATTTTCAATCAAAAGGCAGCATAGATCTGTTTTAATAAACAAACTAAAACATATGCTCAGAGGCAGTATACTTTTCATGTCTAGACAAAAACAATAGAGGTTGCTGAGAAGTTGAGATTTCATCTGACACCAGCTCTGAAAATTGATTCCATCCTTGGGATTGTCAGCATGATTTTTCCTCTTCCTCAATGGGCTCCTGTACCTGTAATACCTGGGTGACGTGCAAACATACAGCAACTGTAGGAATTGGGAATTCAGCTTGTGGTAGTTGCTATTGATTAGATGTTTCCTTGTGCATATAGTGCCATTGATGTACACAGTGTATACATGCCAGTAACAGAGCGAGTAATATGAAATATCAACTTATTTTTTAATGCACACCAACAGCAGCACAAGGTACATGAGTCCTGCTTGTTTGCCCAGAGGTATAATGTGGTAAAAAATGAGATGTGAAAGAGATTGGGGCTGGGAGATTATTATTCAGAGTTATTGCAAATGCATTCATATCATAGCATGCTTTCTGGAACCAAACCCTGGCCACCCCTGGCTCAACCTACCAATTTATTTATTAATGATATTTATTCCATTTATATCCTGTCTTTCTTCCATGATGGAAAGGCAAGGCAGTGTACATGGTATTCTCCAGCACTCTCCCAGGCTGGATGACTGGAACAGACTAAATGTGGGGTTGTCCTCAAAAGTGATCCAGAAACTTCAATGGGTCAAAAATGCAATTCAAGTTACTGCCATTTAGAACATACATAACCCCAGTTTTGAAACAGCACCATTGGTTTGTCTCCAGCCCCAATTCAAGGTGCAACTTGAATTGATCAAAGCAATAAACAACTGAGGTCCAAAATATCTGAAAGATTGGCTCCTTCCCTACAGACCCTCTGATGTATGAACGGGACCCTCTTAGTAGTTCCACCACCCTCAGAAATTTGGGGAGCAGTGGCCCAGAAGAGGGCATTCTCTGCGGCTGCGGCTAAACTGTGAAATTCCCTCCCTACAGGTGCATCTGGTACATTCATTATATAGTTTCTCCCATTAGCTGAAGATGCACCTTTTTACCCTGGCCTTTGACACTTGAGATATGTGTTTTAGGACTCATCTTATTTTCTTGATTATAATTAGTTTTTAACAGTTCTTAATATTGTACCAGTGTGAGAGAGCCAGTGTGGTGTAGTGGTTAAGAGCGGTAGTCTCATAATCTGGGGAACTGGGTTCACGTCTCTGCTCCTCCACATGCAGCTGCGGGGTGACCTTAGGCCAGTCACACTTCTCTGAAGTCTCTCAGCCCCACTCACCTCACAGAGTGTTTGTTGTGGAGGAGGAAGGGAAAGGAGAATGTTAGCCGCTTTGAGACTCCTTCGGGTAGTGATAAAGCGGGATATCAAATCCAAACTCTTCTTCTACTACTACTACTTCTAAATTGTTGTAACCTGCCCTGGGACTTCATACTGAAGGGTGGGTAAGAAATCTAAAGAGCAACAACCACAGCCTATTGAGTTTTGCACTTCTGCACATACCGAGGACACAGGTGACTGGTGGTAGGAATGCTTATGAATACCAGTTGTTTGAAACCACAGGAGGGGAGAATGCTGCTGTGCTTGGGTTCTGCTTTCAGGTTTCTCACAGTCGTCTAGTTTGCATGAACAGGATGCTGGACTAGATGGGCCATTAACCTGATCCAGCGGACTCTTCTTAGCTTTCATTACAACCCACAGTCTGCTGTTTGCTTAAAAAAAACACCCAACAACCTGAAATGCTGGTACCAAAAGCCTCAAAAGCTTTCTAATCTATCCAATCCCTTTTTAATTATTCCTTTAAAAAAACCTTTTAACTCCCCAAGAGATAAGACATTTGAAAAATTAAATAACACCATAACAACACCGACAACTCCCCCCATAGATATTCATGTTTATTACATATCCAGATGGCACACCTGTGAACAGTGATTATCTTCCAATTGCATTTTTTGTTCAGTGCCTTAGGGTTGTAGTCTTACTCAGGGTACACCCACTGAAGTTAACAGACATGACTAATTACAGGTAGGTAGCCGTGGTGGTTTGCCGTAATCGAAACAAGATAAAAAAATTCCTTCCAGTAGCACCTTAGAGACCAACTAAGATTGTTATTGGTATGAGCTTTTGTGTGCATGCATGGTATCTGAAGAAGTGTGCATGCACACGAAAGCTCATACCAATAGCAAACTTAGTTGATCTCTAAGGTGCTACTGGAAGGAATTTTTTATTTTGTTTAGACATGACTAACTTAGGTTCATTATTTCAGTTCATTTACTCTGAAAAGAACTTAGCTAGAGCCAACCCTTAGTAGTTCTAAGGGACTTAAAAACAACCACCTACAATTATACACACAATATAATACTTCTTTTTAAAAGTTCATGACGGAATGGAGCGGATATGATCCCTCATTCATGAGTAGCTAAATTATTTACTTACATAAACCACATTGAGCATCATTTGAGCGAAAGTTGTGCCACAAATTTTACAATTCAATTAACACATGAATTATAGTTTTGGGCAATGCTGGCAACACCATATCAGTAATGGTATCCAATAACTGAGGCAGAACCAAGACACAAAACGCTTTATTTTAAAAGTATAAAAGATAACAACAGCAAGAGGATTGAGCACCTGGGTCTGAGTTGCCCCGCATTGCTACTTCCTTTCATAGTAGGGGGTAAGGGGCCTATGGCCCTCCAGATACTGGACTCCAACTTGAATCAACCTCAGCCAGAATAGCAAATAGCCAGAGATCATTGGAGTTGGTGCTCAGTAATATCTGGAGTTTATAGTCCCATCTGTCATAAAGGTATACTACCTACAAAATGTCTACTTCAGTAGTAGTCCTGACACCATCACCTAGCATGGCCAGTAAATTCTGAGGCTCAAAGACTCCAGTGGGCCAACTGACACCTTTGATGTGTCCACATTCCCTGCCCCCTTTTGTCTGAGTCTTGGGATTCAGCTATACAGCTGCAAATAAAATGTTTTAAGTGTGTTATAAAGTGCAATATACAAATGTGACACTAGATGGCAACAGTGAGCTATGCCAAAATCGATGTGTTTTTCAAAACTTTTTTTAAAAAAGCATTTTCACAGCGTTTTTTCAATATGTGTGTACATTCCACCTTGGAGTATTTGGTGCAACTTATCCTTCCGCACAGACCAACACAACACTGTCAGTGGTGCCATGATGATCTGCTACTAGTCCAATTTTGCAGACCTGGGGATCCAGCAGAAATGGCAGAATTCACATGACTGTAAAGTCTTCAACACACAAGTTGTAGTGCTAGCTGTAGGAAAACTCAGATTATAGTTTTAGCATATAATTATGTTATGGAACACTGTGCAGGGAGACATGTGTCAGGAGCTGGAGTTAAGAGCAGGTCAGCAATAAAAAAACACTGGTCTAGGTAAAATTAACTCTTTAGTCAAGGAAACCAAAACTATGCAGGCCTACTGATCCCAGCAACTCTTCCCGGTAGACCTTTCCCCAGTGAGGCAGTTGCAAGGCTCCTCCCCCAGGTCCTTCCCAAGCAATCTTAGACTTCTTCACTGTGTCTGTCTTTGCTCCTCCCTCTTCATACGTCCTCTGGTTCTGGGATACCAGGTGGGAGGGGAGTTGGGCACAGCAGGAGGGAGAGACTCCCTGGTTTATTCATCAGCCTGCCTCATCTCTCCTCTCCTGCCTCTGAGTCTGGACTGCTCTGTGCCACAGCCTGCTCGCTGCCATAGCATCTTCCTGCTCACTAAACGCAGTTGCCTCTTCTGCTTCTGACACCTCCCTCCTCTCCTCCTCCTCCTCCTCCCCTCAGTATGCTCCTTCTTCTCCCCCTGACCACACATTATCATCTCACCAACAATCCCCTGGCTCTGAGACTTCTTACTCCGGGAGTTCCCTTGGGGGTTCCCCAGCTAGTGCCTCCCACCACTCCTCTGTATCCAGCCAGTCCATGACAACAGGACACTTTGAGCAAGGGGATAATATTCATCTTATCATGGGGGCTGGGTTAAGTCTACATCACTTGAAGTAGTGCTGTTCTCATCAAAGTAGAACAAGACATCCTTGGGCACACGTGCTCTTAGTGGCCACGATGGGGAAATATAGACTTACTACTTACTGTGTAATATAAGCAAATTATGAATTATTCTGTCTGTGTAGTTCCCATGAAATCATTGGGACTACACTGCTAGATGTGTGAGGGAATTGTTCCCTAAAGAATTGGCACTACATTAATTGAAGACAATGACACCGTTGCCTTTAACCTTAATGGTTCAGAATCCGAATAAACTTAAGCAGTGCAATTACACTGTGGATGAGAACTAATTGCCTCCTGGTGCTGGTGCTGCCGATTTAAATAAATTAATGCCCCTTAGTATGTGTATTTTTTTACCATGCAGGTATGCTGACTACATAGCAATTCCAGCGACATTACTCTGTTGTGTACATTACCATATCATTATGGAAAATTAGCAGTAATTACAAGTGTACAAACACAAATCAATTTTTGTTTTTATGCAACTATGCATTACGCTGAATATATGGTATAATTACAGCCAGCACCTCCGAATGTATATCCAAGCATTTTTTATCTCCCTATGTTATAAAAAATAGAATGCTCATATTATTATAACGACACATCATGTAGCATTAATATATATATTGGACGAGATTGTAAAAGTTTATAGGACAAGGCTCCTACCAGCACATGCACACGCACGCACACTCTACAATATTATACTATATACACTTGCATTACCTTTTGTTTTTGTATTGTACATTGCCTTGGGCACTTTTTGTGGAATTATTATTATTATTATTATTCCAACAGAATGGTAGCTCATAAAAACAATATAAAAACACAAAACAGATCCATGCCTGGAACCAGGCACAGGCAGTCTGTATCTGCTCAAAGAGAATACTCTTTTTATTTTGCATGCTTCACAGTTGTGCCATGCATTGTTCCCTGCTATGCTGCTTTTTCCCAGAGCAGTAGGTGCAACTGCAATGTGAAGCGCCTCCTGCAATATATAGCCCTGAACCAATGAGTCAGGCTGCCCTGTCTCAGTTCTGCATCCTACAAGTGTTCAATGTGCCACTTTGTCTGCTTGCAGCCTGGGGGTCAGATCTACTATAACTCCCCTATTATAACCTTTCAGCTTCACAGACTTTCAGGCTCAATACAAGGTGCTGGTTTACTTGTCCCAAACAGTTGTTGACTATATTATCTGAAGGATAAACTACATGAACCTACTTGTATGCTAAGATCATTGGGAAAAACCCTGTTGCCCAGCTGTTTACCTTGGAAAGCGCAAAAGTTGGAGGAGCGTGATTAGGCTTTATCAGTGGTGGCTCCCAAACTGTGGAACCTTATATCCAGGAGACTCAGCTTGTACCATATGTTTTCATTTTCAGATGGAGAGTAAAAACCATTCCAATTACAGTCTAATGCTATACATGTCTATCCGAAGTAAGCTTCCAGGTAAGTGCTGTTTTGCTGGGTAATTTATGTATATTTTTTATGTGTGTGGGGGGGAGCATTACAGGTAATACAACAACTGATATTTTACAAGGTTATTTTGTGTAGCTGTACTCTGGGAACCCTTGAGGTCAACAATTCTTATAAATATATAAATTAAATCCCTCAATGGTAACTTAATGTCCAGTCTTCTCAAACATCTTTACTGCTGCTTCTACTTCTCACTAGAAAGGTTCCATCTTCTCCAGTACACAAATGACCCATTCAACTCAGTGGTGCCACCAGAGCAGAAGAAGAAGAAAAGTTTGGATCTGATATCCCGCTTTATCACTACCTGAAGGAGTCTCAAAGCGGCTAACAGTCTCCTTTCCCTTCCTCCCCCACAACAACACTCTGTGAGGTGAGTGGGGCTGAGAGACTTCAGAGAAGTGTGACTAGCCCAAGGTCACCCAGCAGCTGCATGTGGAGGAGCGGAGACACGAACCCGGTTCCCCAGATTATGAGTCTATTGCTTTTAACCACTACACCACACTGGCTCTCACAGGGCATCTGGGCAAAAGTCTGGGTCTCCACTAAAGCAGAATGAGCAGGACAGCCTCCATATTTTGAAGTAAGCAAAGTAATACACATGGCCATATAAAGAACCTTTGTCTTTTAAGACCCTTAAGTTAGGGTGAACCATAGCTCAGTGGGAGAGAATTTTCCTTGCATACCTAAAGTCCCATGTTCAATCCAGGTACGGCTGGAAGAGACCCCTGTTTGTCATCCTGGAGAGCCACTGCAAGCCAGAGCGGACAGAACTCAACTAGATGGAACAATGGTCTGACTTCATATAAGGCAGCCTCCTATGTTCCTATGCTCCCAAGTCTAAAATTACCTAACTGCATCATTTGACTTTCACCTATTTGGCTCCTCTCAGAGACATCCTTTAAGGAGGGCTGGGGATGGGCATATTTCAGACTATATGTCTTTATTTCTGAGTCAAACAGCTGTATCTATCTTAGCTTTCTGGTTATAACAAACAAGAGATAGAGAGATGCTAGAATTATTTCATATTTTATGTAAAGTACCTTAAACAATAGATAGGTAGGTATTGGTATTCAAAAGTAAGCACAACAAAGAGCCTTAAGGTATTGAGCCCTTTGGCCTTGTTTTCTGGAAAACCAGTGTGGTGTTGTGGTTAGTGTGTCAGCCTAGCACCTGGGAGACAAGGGTTCAAATACCCACTGGGTGACCTTGGGCCAGTTACTGTCTCTCAATCTAATATACCTCACAGGTTTGTTGTAGGGATTATATTATTATTGTTATTATTATTATTATTATTATTATTATTATTATTATTATTAATAATAATAATAATATACTGCCCTATACCCAGGGGTCTCAGGGGGAGGACAATGCATTGCACCTTGAGCTCCTTGGAGGAAAAAGGTGGAATATATATGCAATAAATAAATAAAAGCTTTCCCTCCGTTGGGTTTCTTTTACCTCTCCATAGAAATATGAAAGAACACTCTGGGGATTCCCTAGTATATGTGGCCACCCACCCTTCTTTCCCCTGCACACATCCCTGCTGCCGTCTCTGTGGGTCAATTATTTGTTCACTTTTCTAGCTGGATTAAAAAAGGTGCCCTTTCTTGACCCATCTAAAATTCACAGGCACAGCACAACAGCCAAAAACAAATTATACTTCTTCCACACAACCCCCAAACAGCCCCCAAATGGCAAATACTCAAATATTTTCCATAGTTACTTTGGACCTGTAAAACAGTGAAAACAATCTCTCACTCTCTTTTTTTATTTTCCTCTTGACCCAAGAGCCCCCTTTGCAAAATAGAAGAACAATAAGTTACGGACTTAGCTATGGCCCACTACTCATGGTATTCTCTGTCCTGCAATACTAAAGCAAACCAGTGTCTGCTTTCATGGGGATCAAGAGTTCATTGCCCAGATTGCTTCTGCATCAAATTCTTTAGGACTACTCCCTTGCTCATGCAAAGCATTTTCTTTTCTAGTCATCCTCTTACAAAAATGACATTTATTGGAGAGAATGAATTGGTGGGAACGGCAAGAAATTATTTTGAGTATTCTCTTTGAGGAACTGATTACAAGATGTTTGGCTGCTCGGTCAAATCTGATTTGCATCTATTTAAAGCAGCACTGGGGGGCTTCTTTTATGAGTTTCATTAATCTCTATTTCCAGATGTATTTCCGATGCATTAAATATGGAACATCATAGTCCTTGTTTTTGTGGGATAACCAGCCTCATATAACCTACATGCTTTAATTAATGCATGAAGGAGTTAATGCCATAGAGAAAGCTGTCCCATCAGACATAGCTATACCATTCCCCCTCACCTTGGCTTGAGGGCAATCAAGTTTTTGTCCTTTGGTCTACCATGTGAACACAAGCAAAGCCATCCTTGTGTTTGTATAGCAACACAAAGCCATCCTTGTGTTGCTATACAAATAATTTAGGAACACTTTAACAACTTTGGAATTAACCTAAGTCTTATCGCCTGTGTTTTCTGAATGCCATATAGAAAAGCACATGAATCTGACCTTTGAAAAGTTTGTAAGTAAACCATTTTTAACATACCAAAGATGTAGTCTTCTTCTATGCTAGGGAAAGTGGAAAACTTTGGAAGGAACTCGCAAGGGCATATTTTAAAGGTTTAAACAGCCTACGCTTTGCTTTACTGCATTTTTTGTGATTTAAAATCTCTGCTGGGGTTCTCTCACCCAAGAGTACTAGCACCAAACCTGGATCTTGGCATCCATGGAATTTTTATACCTAAATTTTTCATTGCCAACCAACAGTTTTTAGTAATGGTCTGTTGTAGAAGAAGAAGCAGGAGAGCAAAAACTCAAGGTTGCATTTGTATTTAATGGCTTGTGGGTGCAAAGAGTTGGAAAAGCTGTGAGGGAGATTGCTCTTTTAGACAGTTATTTCTTTCCCCATGCAACCACTTTGTCTTGGAATATGATTTTGTTGGTGTTGTTGTTAATAATGCTACAATCTGGACTTCAATTGCTGCCTTAGCCACTGATGCACATTTGCTTTAAATGTTTTGGGGACATTCACTGTGCATACTTGGAGCTATGAAATAATACAGGTTCTCCAGGCAGAAAAAGCAAGCTAAGTAAGCCAAAGTATGATAAAAACTGCATTATGCCAAAATTCATATGTGGTCTGATTTTCAGTGTGAAAGTTGCTGGGGTTTAGCAAAAAATCAGAGACTCCTTTCCACTTTCAATGCATGTTATTGCACCTGTTCACAGCTCCCATCAACTGCTTCTTCAGGACCATTCTCCCCCACTTGAGGTATAATCCCAGCCAATCAAGGACTAAATGGTGGACCTGACAATGTCACAGTGCCATATAACAATCAGATTAGGCTTTGCGATAAGCTCTCTGAGGGCAAATAAAATCCTTCCATGGCTTTAATTCTAAATGGAGAGGGAAAGGGGGTACATGTCTCTTGCATAGGTAATCAGGCCATTTTCCTGTGTCTTGCCAAGCTGGGCCTCCATTATCTGCAAGCACTGAGTGCCAAGACTTTAACCCTAAGCACTAATCATACATACATATTGTGTCACTAGTTGAGTCAGAATGTGGGTTGCACATTCAGACATCCATGTCACCTATACACACTGTATTCAGGAGTTCATTCAAATGTGCATCCTCACTGAAGTATGTGACTGGATTAGGGTAAGAGGAGCATTTTTTCTTTCCTTGACACTTCCCTTTGTGAATAATTTCATACCCTTTTCACAAAAGTGTGCAAAAATGGATGAAAAGGAAGGGCATGTTTCATAGGTGTAAATGTTCATGAAATAGACTTTCCATATTGGCTCAGCCAAAAGTAAGCTGTAAAACTGGGATAAGAATACAGTTGATCATTGACCATGTAGGTAAAGGTAAATGACCCCTGGACAGTAAGTCCAGTCAAAGGCAACTATGGGGTGCAGCACTCATCTTGCTTCAGGCAAAGGACCTCTGGATGGTTAAGTCCAGTCCAATTTGAGTAGGTCATCATAACTGTCAGCACACTCTGAGTCAGTCGTCTGTGTGAGAGCACCCTAGCTGTTCTCTGTCCCTCTCTTCTCCCCAGTCCTGTCTAAAAATATATGTGATAAAGGGAAACTTCCTGAGAATTGCAGCAAAACTTATTTGACCTTATTGTGACAGATAGGTCACATCTGCACCTTAGGTTTAAAGCACATTTAAACACATGTCTTCTCCCAAAGAATCCTGGGAACTGTAGCTTACCCCTCACAGAGCTACAATTACTAGCACCCTTAACAAACTTGAGTTCCCAGTATTCTCTGGGGGGTGCCATGTGCCCGAAATGTGCTTTGAACGTATGGTGTGACTGTATGCTGCGTTGGTGTGGTAAACAATGAAGGTAAGAGCAAAGAGTGGCTCTGACACTCCTTCGTGGTGTCACAGAAAAGCACTGAAAGGATGCTTGCTGTGAGAATATGAAAACTTGCACGTAATTGGAAGGAAATGTAGATGGTCCTACTCAATGACAGCTCTAGGATTTGGGGTGCAGTCCAGGTTTTACCCCAGAAGCTGGGAGAAGCAGGGCATGAAAACCAATGATTATATTGCCTGACTTCCTGCAGAGTGAGAATGACGAGACCATTGGGGCAGTAGGCCATTTGCCTGGCTCAACATTGCCACCCTCTGGACCCAGCTTTGCTTCTACAACTTCAAATGAAGAAAAAAAAACTATATGGGTTAGCATTGAAGAGGAGGCATCATGACAAAGACAATATGCAACTTCATTTCATATTATAGCACAGAAAATGTTGAGTTTTACTTTTGCACAGTAGACTCACTTACTCACTCACTCACTCACTCATGCACACACCTTTATCCTATATCCAGACAAACAAGAAGAATTAGCAGAGTTCAAGGATGCATTCCAGCTAAGCAAAAATGTTCAATACGTGCAGTAGGGCCAAGGAGGGGTTGGGTGCTGAGAGAATTCTGAAGGCTAGATAGAGAGGTGTGGAAGTCTATCTCTCACCTTCAGGCTCAAGGTTTCCCATAGCTGGGAAAAACACTGACAGAATGTTGTAACTGGGTTGCTGAGATATTGCCAGTGGGTCTCTGACAACAGTTTTCTTTGCAACTTGTTGGAATTTTTCTGGAAAGGGTAAATTCAGATGAAATGGCATTTTTACGACAATGGCATGATGCGGACAAGGCAAAGAGCTCACATGCTTATAGAGCACAGATCTCACAATAAGCACATGTCTAGAAACACCCTCTGTGTTTGAGACAGACAGAACAAGCCCTACAGGGTAATGGGCTTGTTGATGGAGGAGGAGGTGCCTTTCAATAGCAGAGACCACATAAAATGTCAGTTTTAGAAGAGAAGAGGAGGAGTTTGGACTTGATATCCCACCTTCCACTCCCCTTAAGGAGTCTCAAAGCGGCTAACAATCTCCTTTCCCTTCCTCCCCCACAACAAACACTCTGTGAGGTGAGTGGGGCTGAGAGACTTCAGAGAAGTGTGACTAGCCCAAGGTCACCCAGCAGCTGCATGTGGAGGAGCGGGGAAGCGAACCCGGTTCACCAGATTACGAGTCCACCACTCTTAACCACTACACTACACCATGCTGGAACAAAGGAACAAAAAACAGCAAGTGTTTCCTTTGGGCAGAGGATGGACAATATAAATGGTTATTATACAAGGAGCCACTATAAAAGGACAGAAAATGTGCTTCTCTGCATACTTATGAATACCATAATACCAAGAGAACATGTACAAAGGATGACAGCTGCAGCACCCTTTCCATCCACAGCCTGCATAGCTAAGATGTAATGCTCCAAGATCAGAAAAGTCATAGGAAGAGCTTTCGGAGGAAACACTAAATCAAAGGGGTACATATCTTAGGAAGCCTTGAATCGTAGACCCATTAATAAATAAAGAAGGAGGCAAATTTCAGATTTTGACGAATAATCTCCAGCGGCTGAGCTGCTGAACTATTTATTTGGTTGTTTTAATTATCTTTACTAAGGAAAGTAATAATAAGTGATATGAACAACCAAACTAAGGTAACATTTAGCAAAGTGAATGCTAGTAAGGAAATACGGGGGGGGGGGCAAGATGATGGTTGTGGGATTATACAAGCCCACTTAAAAAAAAGTAATAAATTCATATTCTCTGACACTGGAGTACAGAAGTGAAGGAAAGCAAAAAGAGAACTCTTAAGAGATTCTAGGAAAGGATGGGTGAAGCCTAAGAATAAAATGCAGATTCTTTGTAACTCTACACATTGGCCCCCATAGTAAATAAATGATGAGAGGAACAGCAATGTATCAGATTGTTGGGCTGCAGTCCTATGCACATTTACCTGGGAGTAAGTTCCATTGGACCAAATGGGAGTTATGTACTTCTGAGTGGACATGTACAGGATAACATTGTTGGTGTCATGAACTACAGAATATTTGCAGTGTGATTCAATGCATGTTCAGACATTAGCAAATCCCACCAAGTTCAATTCATCCCTGATATGTGCCTTTAGGATTGCCTTTATATAGGATTATCCATATATATATATATATATATATATATATATATATATAGCCTTTATGCAAATAAGGTTGGGAAAGGTAGTATGGGTGTGAGGTTCTCTTTTTTTACAGTTTTAGTTGTGTTTTTATATATTGCAAGCTGCCCTGGGACCTTCTAGTAAATGTTGGGTAAGAAATACTGTTGTTGTTGTTGATGATGATGATAGTAGTAGTAGTAGTAGTAGTAGTAGTAGAGTAGGAAGAGGTTTACAAACCAGCATCAGATGTCCATGACTGGGCTTAGGAATCAAATTAGTATTGGAAATGAGTCAATTACGTCCAGGGGTCCGGCACACTTCCCTGCGCCTCCTCTGACCCTTCCGAAGACCTTTGACTCAGCAGAGCGTAAAACACAGCGGAAGTAGAAGCTTGAAACGTTCTGTCGTGTGGCGGCAATAACTCAGGCTGACACGCAGCTCTCCTTATCTAAAGTCTTTATTCTCGTACAGATCAACACATCGTAAATCTTCCCGGTGAGACGCAACTCATGTTGCTCCTTCCTCCATAGAGCAAACACGCAGACTGAAAGAACACAGAGAAACCACTCCCTTTCCGTGTTCTATGCCCGCCCTCAGAATGTGAGGCGTCATCACTCAGAACTCTTAACCCTGTAAGTTCTGAGCCTCTATTAACACCCCCTCTCGAATCACGTTCTGAGGGGACTTCTGAGTGTTCAACACCTTCCCCATTGCCTTCCGCCCCTTCCTGGCATCGTTGTTAGGCACCTGTTGAACCTCACAAACCTTAGGTTCGCACTGTGCGAAACCAACCCACGCATTTGTGACCTGAAACCTCTCAGGTGGAATTCCCTTTGTTGCCCTTGAAGACCGCCTGGGCACAAATTGGGGTTCTTCTCCTGACCCACTGGGGCCAGCAAGTGCGTCTTCCTCATCAGAAGACTCCCCCTCTGACTTGACACGTCTGTGAGCTTTCTCCATTATGCGCACAGGAGATGAGGGCTCACTTTTGGACACTCCTTTCACACCCTGTGGAGACGCCTCCCCCTGGTCCTGATCCTGATCATCGACCAGATCACCATTACCTGGCTCTCCCTCCTGCTCAGATTCGGATTCAGACAGACAATCTGAGACAGTGTCAAGGCTGACTTTGCGCCTTGAACTATTTCCCTGCTGCTCTTTGAACTCAGCATGCTTGCTGACCAGAAGCTTGGTCTGATCACCTTCTGGGTATGCAAATCTCCACCCCTTTGTCGCGGGTTCATACCCACAGAAGATCATTTCCTGGTACCTTGGACCACCCTCTTGCTGCAAACACTTTGGTACAGGCACCATGGCCCTGCAACCAAACGAACGGAAGAAATGCACCTGTGGCTTCTGTCCGTTGAGCAAGAAATATGGGGTGTCACCTACCACTGCATTGTAGCACCTGTTCATCGTGAAATTGGCCGTTTTTACTGCCTCCCCCCAGAAACTGTGAGGCAAACCAGAGTCATCCAGTAAGATCTCGGATGCTCGGACCAGAGCTTTACTCCTCAGCTCTGCCACGCCATTCTCCTGAGGCGAAGTCACCTTGTGACGTATCCCCCTCTGGCGAAAGAAACTCTTTAGAGCAGGCCCAGTGACCTCTGAACCACGGTCAAACTGGAAACCTTGCACCATGGTGGAGAACCTCTGTTCCACCTCTGCAACCCAATCTTTGATCAGTTGCGCTGCTTCCTCCTTAGCTTTCAGCGTGAAAGCCCATGCGTTCCTAGTATAATCATCTGTCAGCACCATCAGCCACTTGGCCTTGCCCAGACTTGGCTGTGGCATACCTATAAGGTCTGCATGCACAAGCTCAAAAGGCCTTGTGGTCACTCTCTCTACCCTGGGATGGCTAAATCCCTTGTTTCTGGCTTTTCTGCAAGCCTTGCAATTCAAAGGTTTACCACATTCTTTTACCTTGCAACCTTTGGTGCACTCTGATAACATCTGGACGTCCTCACAGGACCCATGTGACATCCTCTTGTGCCACACGCAAGCACACGACACATGAGTGTGCCCCCTCCCTCTAGAGGTGATTCCAGAACAAAGAGATTGTTCTGATTTCTCCCAACACGTACCAGTTGCTCTCCACCTCTGGAAATGGTACAAACATTTTTTTCAAAACTCACAGAATATCCTTCCTGTAAAAGGCATGGTACAGACAGCAGGCAATGTTTTAACTCAGGGAGAACATAAACCTTCAATTCAGCCTGTAAAAAAGAGACAAACATATTAGAAATATGGGTTACACGGCCCTGTGAACCTGTAGCAAATCTAACTGTTTTCTCAGTGGAAACAGCCTTGCAGTTCCACATTTGTCCATCAGGTGGCGCTGATACCAAATGGGCATTCGCAGCTGAGTCAACAACCCAACGTAGGACTCTCCCCCCTCTGGAGTTGTCCTTCTTTGTTGCCTTAGCAACTGCCTTCCTGCTGCCCCCCGACCTTGGAGCTCTCGTTGCAGGTGGTGTTTTCCACAATAGCCATCGACGCAGTCAGCTGATAAGCTTTCTCACGCCTGCTCCCTCTGCAGGCCCAGTCGCCATGGAAACCCGGCTGGTTCCCATGGGAAACGACCTTGGAACCATCCTGCCCTGGCTTCCTTGCTCTCTGTGGGCAGCTACGGCGCAGGTGCTCCGGAGAACCGCAAGCAAAACATCTCCGAGTGGAAAACTTTGCAACTTTGCCTTTGGTCTTCTCTGCCCCCCCAACCTTTCCAGCAGCCCTCCTCCTTGAGGCTTTTCTGCCGTTGGGAAAATGGCTTTTGGCTTCTGCTGTGGTTTCTCTGCAAACCCCTTCCAGCTCCTGCCAAACAGCCTGGGCACTCTCAAGACCCTTGGAATGGCCTTTCTGGCCTGCACCCCCAAACTCTGGTGCAAAACCTCCAGAGGAACAGCTTGCCACTGCTTTCCTCTTTCCAGCTTCCAGCAGCTTCCCAGCACACGGCTGCTCATCTCTCTGGCGTGTCAAAGCATCGCAGCAGCTTTCAGACACGGCTTCAGCCCACTTTGGGCTTTCTGGGCATTCCTCAGCCCCTCCTGGACGTCCCTCAGGCTGGCGTCTGGCCCCCTCTGATGTGGCTCCCACTCTTCTCAGTGCCTGCCAACCTTCCCAGGGCTCCTTCCCGTCTGCCTCTTCAAAAGGGATTGTACGCGATTCATGGCTGTCTGCCATCTCTCCCCGGGGGCCCAGATTACTCACGAGTACCTCCGGTCCGGCAGATCCTCAGCTCCTCCCAGCACACTCCTGGCTGGCTTCTGGCTGCAGTTTCCCTTTCCCAGCGTCTCATCAGCTGGCCTTTGGCTGCTCCTCAGCCGATTCTGCCTGCAGTTTCACTTCCCAGCGAGCTCCCTTCGCTTCTGCTGGCACCAGCTTCTCCTTAGCTGGCCTTTGGCTGCAGCCCTCTCACACGCACGAACGTTGCTTATCTTTATTGCTGATCGCCATAACCTATTGGAAATGAGTCAATTACGTCCAGGGGTCCGGCACACTTCCCTGCGCCTCCTCTGACCCTTCCGAAGACCTTTGACTCAGCAGAGCGTAAAACACAGCGGAAGTAGAAGCTTGAAACGTTCTGTCGTGTGGCGGCAATAACTCAGGCTGACACGCAGCTCTCCTTATCTAAAGTCTTTATTCTCGTACAGATCAACACATCGTAAATCTTCCCGGTGAGACGCAACTCATGTTGCTCCTTCCTCCATAGAGCAAACACGCAGACTGAAAGAACACAGAGAAACCACTCCCTTTCCGTGTTCTATGCCCGCCCTCAGAATGTGAGGCGTCATCACTCAGAACTCTTAACCCTGTAAGTTCTGAGCCTCTATTAACAATTAGAAAAGAGAATGCAATGAGACTGGATGAATTAAATGCCTTAGATTTAATAGTTTGATTGCTATGTGGATCCCAGAAAATTAGAGGTCCAAAAAAAGCATTTTGATATCTATGATTGGAACAGCTTCTGTGGGTGAATGAGACTGCAAGAGCTGAAGGTTAACAAACATCTTGCACAAGCAAATGGAAAGGTAGACTAGAAGCACACTAGACATTTTGCTTGCCGTGGTTTCCTTAATTTCATTTTGACGTAGTTCTATTCCTATTTACGTAGCTTGAATTGCCATTTTGAGAGTTCGACCATAGCTCCAGAGCGTGACTAAGAATGGGATGACAAACCTTCTGAGGGGTGTCAGTAATGACACATCCAGCCGTTATCTGAGTTCCCACAGTAGCCATCTCACGAACCTGTTTCATTGCAGTTAGAATGCAATCATCATGAGCAATTAAACAAACAGTCCAATATGAATAAAAGAATTCGTGACCATCAGCCCTAATTCTTCACTCTCTGTAAAACAGGCCTCTGACATATGCAGACAGTTCAGCCATAGCTGGTCAAAAGGCACCAAATCACTGGTTCAGTCTCCCGCAATCTGGCTAAAGCTGGTATTATTCATGAGGCATATGCTGGGTACAGCTTAGTTTGTCCATTGGCTTTTATGGGTCTTAAGCACAACTAACTCTAGCTGGCTCACCCAGTTGCTTACCCTTCTACTCCTGCTGCTTCTTTTAAAGATGCCGCATACACAGGTGGCAGAAAGTTGTGCCCAAGGAGAAGCCAGTCACAAACATGGGGAAAGGGTGGAGAGGCAAGAGGACCTGTGCCCTGTAATGGGACATGTGCAGTGCATCAACATACTAAACAGAAGAAGGCTCTGCTGCATCAGCCCAATGGCCCATCTAGCCTAGCATCCTGCTTTCCCAGTGGCCACCCAGATGCTTGTGGAAAACTTGCAAGCAGGACCCAAGCACAAGAGCACTCTCTCCTCCAGCGGCTTCCAGCAACTGGTACTCAGAAGCATTGCTACCTCTGATCACCTGTGTCCTCAGTATCTGGAGAAGTGCAAACCTTGCATGGCTCTTTAAAACTTGTTTGTAGAGTAGGATCGAGACCTGAATAACAAGGAATTGGTTTCACATGTTTTGACAGTGGTGCGGGCCACAACTGCCACGTTTTGGATATCGGAAGCTTCATTGTCAGTTCCTTTTCTAATGATCCCTAGCATGCAATCTGCTTTTTTGCCATAGCTGGGTTCCTTGTTATCTCTTGAAAGGAGGGCTGGTGCTACGCAGTGTCATGGGTAGAGGGCGAGTTTTCCCCTCAACACAACAGTGCTCCCAACTGCATTACTTTGCTTTACCTCATAAAAAAATGAAAAGCACCTCTAATAAATGTGCAATGCTATCCGTAGGCATCACAATTTTTCATGGCCAAATAACAAGTTTAAGGCGCGTTGTAACTGGCAGAGCAGCAATGTGATCATCTGATTGCTCTGTTGTCTAGCCAGATCAATTTTCAATGTGTGTGAGGAGGCAAGTTTCCACTCCTTCACTGCAGGCTGAAAATTAATCTGGCGCCACGAGATGACCACTCTGCTGCATAGCCAGCTGCAAGGCACTTTGGATTCAACATGCTGCCCGTACTGCTGCTCAGCCATGAAAATTGGCCTACATACCCACATCAGATATAGTGAAGTAACAAAGCACTTTTCATAGTCTCTGATCATGTTAGGAACCTGCTTGCTCTTTGCATACTGCACATTTCATACACCTCCTCCTCTTATTAACCTGGGGTTTGTTGCTCCTTTCATTCATCACATCATGGTAATTAGTGTTTTCCATTTTGAACAGTGATCCTGCCTCAGAGCAATCTGGCCACTAATGTGACACAATTAGTCTCTCGTTCTGTTGGACCAATTACAGATGCTAATGTTACAATTTGACAATGTTTATGTTCTAATTAAGAGTATGGCAGCATAGAAGGCATACCCAGCCCAGCCAAACCCTTGATCCTTTGTTTGGCATTCACACCTTATTCGCAGTTATTTCTATATGCTCCTGGCACTGTATTCGGGAAATAAAAATAGATGGGTCACTGCCTGGCTTGTTTTCAAGCAAATTCATCTCCTCGAGTCCTCAGTAGCCAATGTGATCTTGTGAGGTCGACTTGCTGGCCGAGGACTGAGTACACTAGGGATATCAGCAGGACAGAGACTCTAAGTAACTTAATTTAATCCATTTTTAATGCAGAAACTCTCCAGTCGCAGTACCAAAGCACTAAGAAATCACTCTGCAGCAAGTCACTCCATCATAAAAGGTTTTGACCACCGTGGGAAAAACAAAAAAAGAAACAATAACCACATCAGGTCTCAAAATAAAATTTACTTGAATGTAATGCATACCTTTTTTTTTTGCCAAATTATGTTGTGAAAATTAGGGTGCGCATTAGATTTGATGGTGCATTAGATTTGCATAAATACAATATCTGTGGGCAAAAATTGTGATTTTGATACATACATCCATAGTCAGATAATGTCCTTGGTGATTAGAGAATAAGACTTATGTGATATCTTATTCTTATATAATATGACAATTTTTTTCCACCCCTCTCCTCTCTCCACATGCTCCCCAGCTCCCTGGAGCAGATGCTGAGGGTGTGTAGGAACTGCAGAGGAGGGGAGAAGAGGGGGAAGGTCCGTTGTGCAAGCAGAAATATGTTGTGCATATAGAATGGCAGTGTTGGATACAACCCTATGTTTCTAACTGAGTGTGCATCTGAGAACACTCTCCAGAATCCATCACAGGGTTCTGTGGTATACGGTTAGTAGGCATGTCAATTAGAAAGTGTACACAATTTGGTCTGTATACACATTTCTCAGCAGATGTGTGCTGCCAGTGTTTACTGTACAGGTCTTATTTTAGATAGAAATTTGTTGTGGGGGGAGAGAATCTAGGCTTTCTTCCCCTACCCTTCCCCTACCCATCTCCAAACAGGTCAGACTCAGAGCTAACTACACTGACCATATATTTGGCAAGTAGACATACAAAGGACCTTGTGTGCAGCCATACTTGGGCAGCTGTCTTTTCATTGGGTGGATACAATACTTTTTGAACCATGTCCAGTCTGTGAATAAAAGTGACAAATCTCATGATGTTTCTAGGAAGCTCCATGAACCCTATATTTCTCCCACATTCTTGGGTATTTGTTTGGCAGTAATGTGGCCATGATGTGTATTCCTCCAGAACCATTCCACAGTTAGATTATTGTCGGTTTTTTGCTGGACCTTCAGTTTCATTTTCATTAACCCTCCCTCCCTTACAGAGAGGAGTTGTCTGTGTAGCCACCTCTCCTCTGTTGTTACAGAGACACATTCCTCAGCAGCATTAGCTGTGCACCATCACACCTACTTGAAAAATCAGCCAAAACACTAGAAAGTAATATGAAAGAAATTGCTTCTCCTTCTTCAGCTCATCAAATGCTATGTTTGCGGCCAGCTTTAAGAGCCCTGAATCAGCTATCAAATGCAGACTGACTAACCTTAGTAAACTTCTCTTCCTACGTGATTAAATATCTCTTGCTAAAATAGACAGGTAAACTTTTGTGTTGTGACACCTGCTGATTGCAATGACTGCTTCTGCTTGTTCACCACTGGAATCCATCAATAGTGAGGACTAAAGTCTCCTGGCTGTTAATTTTAATACAGATAGAAGAGGGACACAGGCTTGGAAAATCAAGATGGAACATCAGCATATATTGCTGGTAACAGTTGCTTATTTTCTTGCCTGAATTAGCTGAGCAAGATTCTCAGACTTGGCTCTGGCCAATTAAACTTCTTTGCCTATGGCCTGATGCTCACAAATGCTAACCTTGAAGCTCAGTGATTTCAGTGGCAGCTTGGAGTTCCCATTATCCTTGTGGATGAGTGCATCTTTAAATCTGTATTCCTTAAAGTGTTGTACTTAAGTAGAAAGAGCTTGATTTTCCTCCTCCCAAATATAGAGTGTGGACACCTTCATTACCATTTCTTTAATTCCATGAGTGCCTAGATGCTTGATGCCTTTACAGATCACATTATTCTTTTCATGGCATCACAAAATCATTGGACTATGAGGCAGTTTAAGAACATGTGGTTCATTCCTGTCTTAATGCAGCAGCTTTCATATCCAACATGCAGCATAGATTCACCTCTACCATCTAGACTATGGGAGAAACCTGGGTTCCACCACACCAAGATAATGAATTTTAGCCAAAACACATTCAACTGCTATGGTCTGCTGCACCAGCTCCTTAGGGGAAAGTGGCCTCTTGGTAGCTTATCCAGCCAGGTGTCTTATTACATCTTTATTATGAAGCATTCCTAAGCCTATACCAGTCAACTGTTGCTCATCTTCACTGTTGTTGCTGCTGCTGCTGTTGTTGCTGTTTATATGCTGCCCATATGACTGGGTTGCCCCAGCCACTCCGGGAGGCTCCCAACAAAGTATTAAAAACACAATAAAACATCAACCATTAAAAACTCTGTTCAGTGAGCTTTGGACATCCCTGCCTCACTGCCCTGTCTTATAATTGACTTTGACTAATTTTCTATATTCCACTACTTTCTGTGGTCCTTTCACTTCCACCTAGACTTGACAAGCCCACTCCTGTGTAACATACAGAATATGGGAACAAGCAACAGTAGCTATTAATTTTAGACAACAGGCTTGCAAATAGACTGTAAAAATATAAGAAGAACCCTGCTAGATTAGACCAAAGTCATTTCTCTTCCAGCATCCTGTTATTCATAGCGACCAACTGGATGCCTATGGGAAGTTCTGGATTCTCTCTAGATGTGCTAAGCAGAAACAAACAGAAACACACAATTTCTCAAGTACCACATGCAAATTGACACTTATGAATAAAGCATGAATGCATTGTTAACTGCTTTTCCCTTCCAAATACTCATGAGCACAGACCCCAACTGCTGCCCATCACATTTGCTTAAAGAGGAAAGTGGAGACATGCATATAGAATTCACATGCCACATGATCCACACATATATACCGGAATACAATACGTTGTGTGGGAATCAGTCCTGAACCCTCATAAAAAATGGAATGTGGAGGACATACGTTGAATGGAGCTATACATAATTTGGCATGTGTAATGTATTCACCATGTGCCACACTGACAACTCAGCTCCTGTTTGCCAAGATATTGCCATTGCCCAACTTACAATTGGTTCCTCTGCAATGAATGACAAGCGGTACAGTGGTACCTCAGGTTAAGAACTTAATTCATGCTGGAGATCTGTTCTTAACCTGAAACTGTTCTTAACCTGAAGCACCACTTTAGCTAATGGGGCCTCCTGCTGTCGCCGCACCGCCGGAGCACGATTTCTGTTCTCATACTGAAGCAAAGTTCTTAACCCAAGGTAATATTTCTGGGTTAGCGGAGTCTGTAACCTGTAACCAAAGTCATTTTAGATTATGGAACTCATTCTAATCCAAGTTCCCAACTGTTGTGGAATAATAATAATCAATGCCACTTTGTGTTTGAAAAGACTACTTCACAGGAAACTGGGAGGGGGGGGAAGAATGAGAAGACCATTTCTCACAGGTACTGTGTTCAGCAGCCTTTTGAAAGCATGTGCTTGGGGTGTCACAATGAAGGATTCCTATGTGTGGCGATGCATAGTCGCCACAGGCTTAGCCACAGGAAAAGTGTGTTAGTTCCTAGTTCATGGTAATATATGCCCATTGAGCATTCCTCCGGCCACCACATTTATACCCAACTTCTGTGGATCTCAGAGTCATGTCTTTTTCCTCATTTTATCCTCAAATCATCCTGGGAGGAAAGTTGCCCTGAGAGACACAACCAGCAGCTTGCTCATGATGACCAAAGTGCTTCATGGCTGAGTGAGGATTTGAATCCAGGTCTCCTTGGTCGAAGTCCAACATAATCTCCATCATATCACGCAGGTGCAGATGAATACTTTCCTCTCATTGACTTCCCTTTCATTATCAGTGCCCTTTAGCACCTTCAGCCAGCAATTAATCTTTCAGCAATATGCTGCTACTGACATCTACAGTAACAAATAGATGAGTGTCCATTATAAACTCTGGCATCACATTACCGTTAATGCAGTCCCATCCACTGCCACATCAGCCCTTGTCTCTCCAGGAAGGCAATTAGGGTTGTTTTTCCCCGATTAAACAAGCTCTAATGGTTGCAGCCAATGGGCCATCTATTATCATGAATGAGTGCAATTACTATCCCAGTCACAATCAATATTTGCTTACATGAAGTTAAGAGAGATATTGAAAGCTTACAGTGTGTTTAAATGGCTGTTGACACCAGGACAATGCAGGAGCTCAAGAACGCAGAAGAATGTTACTTTAAACAAGGATAGCCTCTGACAATATTATTGAAGTCATCCGTGAAATGAACATTGGAAAGCATCGTATCTGGCATGGGGCCCCTCACATTGCACCAAGGGGAGAAGAGAGTCAGAGAAAAGGAAAGGATTGTCAAGGGAGGAAGTTAATTGACCATTTCTGAAATATCACTAACTTTGGAAATTGGACCACTGCCCTGCTCTCTTCCCCCATCCTATCTCATTCCCACACAAACTACCACATAGACTAAAATAGTTCGATCATTACACATTATCTGGGTTGGGCTCTGATTTGATAATCATTGTGAAGGGACTGATATCTCAATACTGATATCCTCAACTGTCATCCAAAAATATTCCATAGGCATAAGGGAAGTGAATACTGCAGTGGATGATAGATTACATTAAACAGATCTCTTATGAGGCAAAATAATCTGGGGGATGTTGGGCGGGAGAACCTATACTAACTCACATAACAGTGTCTAAATCTGGAGTGAACAGTTTGCATGACTTTATGCTAAATCCCCCTCTTGGTAATTTGCTTCTATCCCAGATTCTTTGTAGGGCTGCAATAGTGATATTAAATCCACACATTCCATAGACACCTGGTTGCATGGTCTAGGTAAGTTTGTGACAAAGTTAGTCAGACCAGTATTTGGCAAGATTGGAAAGTGGAGTGCCTGGCGTGCTCTGGTCCATGGGGTCACAAAGAGTCGGACACGACTAAACAACAACAAAATTGGAAAGTCGTCCACTGTGGCTGGCAGGGAACAAATGGAAGTTTTTCTTTTCTTTGTTAGAGAACCTATTGTGCCACACTTGAAAGGCATCAGAGGCCATAAAAATAGAGGAAAGGAACCTGCAGAAGTGGGTAGGCTAACAAGGATTTGGAATTCTGTCAAGAAGTGTGAATGAGAACTGAAAAGCATATAGAACAAGGGAAGCCAACATGGTGCCCTCCAGATATTGGATGTGTCGTCCCAGATATATCTCTGTATCTTCCACATCTAGAAAGAATCAAGGGCCCATTCTGAGCCACTGGTATTTTTCTGGTCAAATCTGACTCTGGCCAGACATTGCCTTAAGGTCTCACCCCAATAACCAGATAGTAATCCTGTAACAATGTTGTTTTGTGTTGATGGTGAAGCCTCCAACATGGTTTGGCTGAGCTGGTGTACCATATAATTGTTGAGAATCAGATAACAATTCTGAGCCTCAGAATATTCAGTTGCTCAGGGAACAAGGCAGCTTGCAGTCCAGAACTTATATGGGATAGGAAAATTGTCTATATGGCTGGGATTGAAACCTCACATGGGGACATCTGGGGATTAAAAACAGGTCCTGGGAGTTAGGGGAGCTAAGGAAGTCAAGAGAGACAAGGAGACTGAAGAAAGAGTGCAGTGAGAGAGGAGTCTAAGAGAAACAGTAAGTAAAGGAAGAGGCTTTATTATAGGCAGCTCTGAAGAGGAAGCCTCACAGCACTTGAGGTTAGTAGGGGCTATATATTTTGATGGGGGTGGGAGGAGTATTGCAGGGGTGGGGGCTGGTCAAGAGACAGAGTGGCTAAAGAAATGGGAGGGAAAGGCAGGATCCTGAAAATCAGGAACTGAGAGAAGCAGTCAGTGGTGGAATAAAACTGAAGAAAGGAGGAAATAGTGAGGCCTGGAGGCAGGAGGGCTTTTGTTTGTTTCTTTCACTAGTGGCATGAATGAAACGAAGATTCCTTGTCCATTGCTGTATGGATCCTGACAGGGGAAGTCTGAAAGTACTGGAAGGGCACTTGTTCCAGTAGTGAAAGTCTCAAAAATACATGATTTTGAAAAGGGATTGATATTGCCAAGCCACTTAAAATGACATAACCTTGGAAATGGATGTACTCAAAACTGATATAACTGAAACTACACAGATGGTACAGGAAAATTTGATGCTTGGTACCAATGACAAGATCCCCTACAGCCTGGCCAATTCCACCTACAAACATCGACTTTATTTGCAGCTAACTCTTACTCCAGCTGAAGACAAGATAGTGCTAGCCATCCACCAAACCTGAGGGCAGGAAGCAAGCTTTGAAGGTGCAGGGCAGGGCATGTGGCACAAACAAATCTGTCTTCTAGTATCTCGCTGCTGCTCCCGTGCATCAGCCGCCTCACTCTACCTAATGATAGGGCCTCCCTGTGAAACCATTATGGTTTTGAGGGGCTTATGGTCTCAATTTGACCTGAACACACACTATCTACATTGCCTGATTATAATGGAGAAAATTGCTTGACTTCCACTAAAGAAGTTAATGGAAGAAAATTATGAATAAATAGCAAGTCACTTTTCAGTGCAAAGCCGGTCAATGGAAGTAAAATGAAATGCCACTCCTGGTGAAACGCAGTGGAAGGAATGCTGTCACTGGCTAAAAAGAACCTGTATTGCATCCTTATTACTGCTAACCCCTCTGATCATGCTGTTCCCTTGTGTGAATCCAGTGTGCACAACCCACTGAGAAGTAGATGTTTTTTAGAAAGCCTGAGTAAGTTGGAGGCTTAAGCAAAGTACATTCAGTAAGTAGAAATGCAAATTTTGCTGAGAGAAAATCCATAATAATTTACAGAGCCCAATTAATTCTATTAGCACCTATTAGCTTGATTTTCTTAGGTAGCAATGCATTGTTGTTCCTGTCAATGGTTCAGCTAAATGCACAGTTTGTTTGAAATATGGTGAATCACAAGTATTGGTGGATTGCAAGGTGGTCTTACATCCTTAAAAAGAAAGCAACAGAGGCATATTTCACCCTAAAGAGTGAGCATATGGGCGAAGTGAACATGCAAACACTATAATGCCCCTTTCCACTTCCAAATAAGTCAAGTAGGATGGTAATAAACATAGAGAGAGAGTTGTTTTACCCCAAAGCAGGGCTTTCTGAGACCATGGGGAAACAGCTAAGCAAAGAGATCATAAGTGACTATAGCAAAATCAATATAATATTTTGGAACATTGCCATGTCGTAAGCCAAGTGCTGCCTTAGCATTTATTCAATCATTCGTCAATAATAAGTCAGGACAAATGAAAACAGAATTTAATCAGGAAAAAAGTGTTGATACATGTTTCATCCTAAGTATAGGAAACCTAGAAGAATCTGAAATCATCTGTATTTCTCAAATAATAGTAGCCATTATTATCCCTCCAAAACAGAAATGTTGGGTTTCCTTGGTTAACTCACAATACGATCTGAATTACTGAATGTACAGTAGTTTGCACCAGCTTTGAGTGTGATACAAGGAAAGCAAGTTAATTACTGTATGTTGCGTAGGCTACTTGCTGTTGTTCTCTAGGAACTGTCTGAAGAAATCAATAAAGCCCTATTTTCTTTCCTTTTGTTGGACTGTGAGTGATCCTGATAGCATGCATGAGAGTACAATGAGTGAACAGATTCAGATTTATTGGATCTCTGAGGAACAGTTGAAATAGATTAAATCAGAGGCCGCCTTCTCCGACCTGGTGCCCTCCGTATGTTTTAGACTACAACTATCATTCACAGCCAGCAAGGTCAATGCTCAGAAATGATGGGAGTTGTGTAGTTCACAACATCTAGAATAGGGATAGGTAATCTGTGGCCCTCCAGGTGCTGTTGGCCCATCAGCCCCAGCTAGCATGGCCAATGGTCAGGAATGAAGGGAGTTGTAATCTAACAACATATGGAGGGATACAAGCTCCCTAGCAGAAGGCGGAATAGCTGGATACTATCCTGGAGTGAATACTTCGAATAATCTTTATAAATATAACTGACAGATGGAGAATTGGAAGCTGTTTTGATTTATCTCTCATATCATTTATTTTTCATTCTTTTATTATTTTTATCATCCTCTTTCTTTTTCTTCTTTTTCCCTTGCTGATTTGTTTCTTTTGGTGTCGTCTACTCTGGGTTACTGAGGGGATTGTGTGCACATGAAGGGGATGGATGGATGGATGGATGGATGGATGGATAGTGAAGGACCCTGTGTGAGAGGCAGGGAAGATCTCCCAGGACAGGAGACTGGAAAAAGAAAGAGAAGCTCCCAGGTGAGAGCTGGGAAGGTCCTGCCCAGATCGTGCCACAGGATATTGACCAATAGCATCACCTCTTCAGATCTAGCCAGGTTAGGAAGGGGAACAATCCCTTCTCAATATGAAGTCATCCTTAACCTACAGTGTAAGGGCTTCGTTTTTGAAATTTCCTTTCTTCTGAAGTGGGATTTTAGTATTACAGCTATTTTTTTCCTATCCATTTAGCTGTCCAATCTTTCATCGATTAATATGCTAAAGCAATTTCTGCATATGCTAATTCAAATAATTTTCTGAATTCTAGACACATATAAAGGAAAATCTACCTTGAGTTTAGTAATCACCAGAAAGTGATAGGATATTTAAGGCTCAAGTGTTTCTTTCTCTTCATCCCTTTCTAATTGCAATACTTTCCCGCAGAGTCCAAAATTACTCCCTTTACTCACAGAGGTCAGAACATCAAGCTCTGGAAAAGCAACCTTAGAGAGCCCTTCCTTGTGTGGAAGGATTTTCATTGATCTTGATTAGAGGTCAAAATCAATATTCAAGTCAGAACAAAATGGATCAAGCAACTATTTGCTTACATTTAGAAACTTCAGTGGTGCTATTCATGAAGATGATTACTGGAGGAAAGAGGAAATAACAGAAGTCATATTCGATAGTTCATTATTCATTTACTCATCAATACATATTTTGCCAATTTATCCAATGATTGGTTTACGTTGGCTGTAAATGTATGGGTAGTAAGTAATGATGTTACATCATTCTTGTTGCTATGTAGTAATAACCAGGAACAAGCACCAACCTCAAGATTTGGTTCAGTCCCTGATTTGGCACATTGAAAAACAGCCCACCTTGGTCTTAGATGCTTCATAGACTGCCCAATTTGGCCTAGAGTCTGTCCAGTTCCATATTGTTTCTTCCCCCAATCATTATAGGGAATGAAAATTAATATAACTTCTTAATCTTTTGACAGAAGTGGATGGAATTTGCAAGCTTAATTGCTCCGCCATAGTGGATGAAGCCTGGCATATTACAAAAAAAATTAGGTCCAGTGGCTTTTGTGTTAGGCACATTTAAAGTTTTATTATTTTTTAAAAGGGGATGTCTATAACTTTTTATTTTGGATAGAATTTGATGAAATTTGCAGGCTCTGTCAACCCCTTTGAAGTAATGAATGCTGCCAGATTTCAGAAGGATGGCTGCAGTGGTTTTCCTGCAAGGACAGCCATTAAGATTTTGGAATGGGTGAAATTAGGAATCAATTTCCCCATGTGTTTTGTGGGCCATTGGCCTTAACATTGCAGACATGAGAGAGCTGAGCCTGGGTAAGAAAGCCTGCCAAATTGCAGACAAATAGGTTTGGGTGCTATTGTGTTAGGCTCCTTTAAAGCTAATTTTGAGAATAGGAAGAACTTAAAGACATTCCATCTGATTTCAAGCTCGCCTTGTCGGTTAAAACAGAATTCTCTCTTCATCTTCTCTCTTCATCTGGGTATCTTCCTTAAGTTTAGAGACACAAGTGCTGCTGCTGCTAAACTGCTCCTTCCTCCAAGGCACCAGAATTGGAGAGGACTAGTAAAATCATTCCCTCTGACCATAAGCTACAGCTGTTAGTTGTGAAAGAACTCACCCTCCCTTATTCTGGTGTTTTCCCTAAGCTACAGACATAAGTTTTGATTCTGTTCCCTCCCCTCCATATTGTTTTTCTTGTATGGTAGGCTTAAAGACATAGTAGATGTTTGCCTGCAACATTTTTTTTTCACCCTTTGGCTCCTTGGATTGCTTTAGAGTTCTTTGCTAAGACATGTGCAACCTTGTACAGATCCTGCTTCACCTTGGACAAACCCAACATCCACCTGAGGCAGCCTGCCTTGGCTTGGATTCATCCAAATATACCAATAATACAAGCAAACAATACAGGAATGGATGGACTGGTTCTGTGCCATCCTTACTGTGGACTAAATCATATGTCCCCTTCATGGATCACTGCCTTGCCGTGGCGAAGGGGCTTGAAGAACTCAGAGAAGCTATGAACTATGCCGAGCAGGGCACCCAAGATGAACAGGTCATAGTGGAGAGTTTTGACCAAACGTGATCCACCTGGAGGAGGAACCGGCAAGCCACTCCAGTATCCCTGCCAAGAAAACTCCATGGACAAAGACAACAACAAATCATATGTACCTTGAGCCATTCCTGCAGGTGGAAGAATGGGCCTCTGGTTTCCCTTTACAATTCTAGTTGTAAATTACATGTTGTGAAGTATTCTTTGTAATACGCCAAAGGGCATTAACTTTTTTAAAAAAACACAAGAAAAAACATTTTATGCATGTGCAATTAATAGTTACAGTGGTACCTCTAGTTAGGAACTTAATTCATTCCGGAGGTCCGTTCTTAACCTGAAACTGCTCTTAACTAGAGGCGTGCTTTCGCTAATGGGGCCTCTTGCTGCCGCTGCGCCGCCAGCACACAATTTCCGTTCTCATCCTGGGGCAAAGTTCTCAACTCAAGGTAACTCTTCCAGGTTAGTGGAGTTTGTAACCTGAAGCGTTTGTAACCTGAGACATTTGTAACTTGAGGTACCACTGTAATGCTTCTCCCCCCCCCATCTCTTTACTTTGAAGCTTCTGGGGAACTTGAAACCTTGCACACTATTTTGTGATGCTAGGTTGGCCTAGAAAAGATAGTGCTCTAATGCATATTTGGGAATTTTGCATATAGGCCCACGCAGCTATCTTTAATTCAGGATACTGATACAGAGCATCGATTGCTTTGCCTGGGACAAACGCCGAAGCCGTCGTGAACAGGGAGAAAGTACAATCTTGCTTACGCTGACATGCTATTACAACTCACTTGCAGAATTTAGCAATGATCAATAGATGCATATTTTAGAGACGCTTGTTTAGGAGATTTATCAATAACTGCACAGTTGTAGTAGCAATGAAATGTATCTGGGGGAAAGAAATGGACGAACATCGAGCATACGTAACTTCGCAGCTTGAACAAGCCATTACTGAAACCTAGACTAGTAGAATGATTTGTACTTGTATGCATACATAGGCTACAGGCCGCTTGTCCCATAACTTTAGTTACCAGTATAGAGATTGAGAGCAGTTAATGAGAGGTGGAGAAGAGTTGCTGAATGAGAAGCAGGAAGGGGAGACGTACCAATGCAAAGCAGCAGGTAAGCTACTCTTGCAAGAGTGGGAAATGGGCAATATTATAGTAATAATAGGAAAGGTGGAAAGTTGTAGGAGAGGAGACATGAGGTAGCTCTCTGTTGCGAATGCGGGTGATGTGAAAGAAGTCTACAGAAGCAGGTCACCATAACACATTAGTCTCCTGTCACACATGTAGCCTATACTTTGATACACCCACTTCAATTAGGCATTTCTAAGAGGTTGGAATAATCTGCCCATGTGTCAGTAGAGTTGGCAGTGTCCTGACATGTCGGAAGCTCTTGACTTTGTGCCTGATGTGATAAATATGATGAAAAGGGAGGAATCTGGAATCAGACACTACTACTTTGTAAAACAAAGTTTTATTATTATTATTATTCCATGTCCATCATAGGAATACAGCAAAAACAGTTTCAGAGTCAAGGCTGGAGCTCAGGGGTATGATCAGAGCCAGTCCAGCCATTAGGCAGGGTGAGTCCACTGCTTCAGGTGGCAGAAGACCACCCAGGTGCCTCCACCAGTGGAGGAAAAGCACTACTGCTATCAGTGTCAATTTGGGACAATATCGTGTGCATTTTGTATGAGATCTCACCCAAAATCAGCGCAACCTTGCTCAAAATCAGCGCCAATGGCAGTGACACTTCCTTGCCAGTGGCAGGTGCAGCAGGGTTCAAGGTGGCAGCAGCGTGGGCAGCAGCAGGGGCAGATAGGTGGTGGTGGGAGCGGCTGCAGCAGCAGCAGCAGAGCAAAACTGCACTTCCTGTTTCGCCTCAAGCGGCAAAATGAGATGTGCCGCCCCAGGTATGATACAAAGCAAAGGATAGTAACTGAGGATTGGGCAGGGTTACTTCAAATGTTTTGGCTAACCCAATGATATATGTGATATGAAACATACTGCTAGAGGGGAACACTCTGGCTTCACTCTGATGACCTCTGAAATACAGTATGCTAGGGCTCACAAGTGGGGAGAGTACTGTTGCACTCAGGTCGTGCTTATGGGCAGTGGCGGAGCAAGCCGATAGGGCGCCTAGGGCAGGATAGGGGTGGGGCCAGCCACCCGCAGGGTGGGGCAAGCCAGGGCAGGACGCTTCACTGGGCCTCTGAGGAGTCTGCCTACCTCCTCCCACCCAGCCGCCCTACAGCTGAGGGGAAGGCCGCGGGCGGACCGTTTGGGGCAGCACAGAGCCTGCGGGCACCCCAAGCCACCGTGTCACTCTCAGGAGAGACGCATGGCTCGGGCACACTGCAGGCCCCACAGTGAGTGCTGCCCGGCACACCCGGGGCAACTCACCCCCACCGCACCCCCCTTCCTCCACCCCTGCTTATGGGCTTCCCATGGGCACTTGGGAATGAAAATCCTGAGAGATGTACACCAGACAGTAGACCGGAGAAAGGAAATCACAGGTCATGCAGGAAAACAGCACTGACTACATGAACTTAGGTGAACTAATATGTATGTGTTTGCATATGCAGCTGAGCTGGAAGAAGATCAGTGATCACAACAGCAGCAGCAGACAGTGGCAGAGGCAAACAAGTGTGGCAATTCATATGTAATCATATGCATTTACAAGCAACATTATGAGCAGATGTATGTTTCAAGAATACCATATAATAGCCTGGCACAAAAATAGCGGAAATAATAAAAGAGGGGTGTGTTTGGTCTGGGTAGGATTTCAGGGTGACAACAACAACAATAACAACAGCAACAGAAACCTACGCATTTCTGTGAATTTAGCAAATTTCCCTTACAGGCTGTAAAAATAACAGTAGTGGGCAGAACTCAACTAAATTATTGTGCTAGTGCAATTATGAGCATAAGTGCAATGAGATCTCCCCCCTTCCTCTTCCTGCACACACCCCTTGCTGTCCCCCAATCTGCTTTGTGGGGTTGGAGGGAGGGGGAAACCCAGAACAGATTTAGCAGGTGTGGGGGGAGGGGCAGGGAGGAGGGAGGAGAGAACATTCCATTGCGCAATCAGAAATCCTTGCACTCACAGAACTTTCACAGGGATGGTATAATTTTTACTGGGAGGCTTTTCAAGCTGAAAAGCAGGGTATAAATAATTTAAATAAATAAATAAATGGCTGCAGCGGAGGCTCGTAAATTGGGCACAAGGCTGTCGCATAAATTAAGTCAAAAAATCTGGCACCGCACCTTTACTAGACTGCAAATTTTGTTGACGTTTATGTTCTTCCAGGGCACCCAGGATTCTGAACACCAGCTTCCCTCACGGAGTTGCATTCTCAAAACCGAAACATTGAAAGGCAATTTAAAACAAACCGAGTCAATCCATATATGTTGATAGGCGAGATTTGCCTTTCATGCTGCTGGTAACCTCCCCACCGTCATTTTATAGAGCATCTACTATTTAGCAACTACCTGAAAGTTTATCAAAATGAGAAAAAGCAAGAACTGTGGTTATCTTCTTTAAGCTTCCTGGCTCCATCAGGTTCTGGAATGCTAAAACAATAGACTCCTTTGAAGTTTCTCAGTATCTGGTTTTCCTGGGTATAAAAGAGCAATTGATAAAGTCGCAGTCTGAAAAGTTCAACAGAAGCAGAAAGTTGCGGAGAGAAGGAGGAGGGAGAGAAAGAAGCAGTTGTGAGCCTGCAGTCTGAACCCAAATTGCACTGTTCAGTCTCACTGTGCTCTTATTTTCATGTTTATCTTCAAGGACTGGATACAAATTTAGATTTTATCCTTTTAAAAAAGAAAGAAAGAAAATGCTGCTAAGCAGCAGTTTGTTTTGTTGCAATTAATATGTAGTTAAGGTAATGTAACGTAGTATAATGGAGTCAGAATCCAAAGTAAAGTACACTTTCTGATTATTTTATCACATTCTCCTTAAAACCTGCATCACCTCTGAAATGTCTCCAGAGCAGAAATCTCTAGACAAAATCTCAAAGCGACTTACAAGTTAAGAATGGAAAGGTACCTTTGAATAGCCAAAAAGGTAATAAAGCCATACATTGTAATAGAAGTGTTCACACACACCTGAGCAATAATGTGAAGGAAAATATCCCTCCCTACCACACGAAGAACAGGCCCAAATTCAAACCACATCAGGATCTGAATGCCTGAGAAAACAACTGCCTTAAAGCCAATAATGTTGGTACCAGGCAAACCTCCTGGAGGAGAACATTCCACAGGTGAGGGGCCACCACTAACTGTACTTCAGCCTTACCTGGGTTGAGCTTCAGTTTATTGTCTCTCATCCTGTTCATTACTGAAACTAGGCTCTGGTTCAGCACATTTCCCCACCAAACCTGCCTGAGATGCTGAGCTGCATGTTATCATTACATTTATGGGAATTCATTCCAAGTATCTGGATAGTTCCCCTTGGTGGTTTCATGTAGATATTAGATGTAGATAAGATTGAACAACACAGAACCCTGAACAATACCCTCTAAGAACCACTGCTCCAGAAGATGACTGGCAAAATTGAACATGAAGGAGTTGGCTAATTGGGCAGGGAGGTGATTTATGCCTCATTGAGGGAAGATGTGGTCCTGGGCTGCCTGAAGGATGACTCCTTAAGAAAGCCTCCCTGGGATGACCATAAGATCAGAACAACTACAGGCCTGTCACTAATGTCCACTTCCTGGACCAGGTTCTCCAGTGGGTGGTCACTGACCAGCTCTAGGTATTCTTAGATAAAACTGATTTTCTGAGTCCATTTCAACAGGGTAGTTCAGCCCAGTTTTGGCACTGAGATTACCTCAGTTGCCTTGTATTATGGATTACCTGTGTCAGAAAATAGGTGGGGGAGTGAGTCGCTGTCAATACTCTTTGACATCTTAGAAGCTCTTGATACCATTGATCATCATCTCCTTTTTTGGAGCAGCTGCCCATGAGTTGGGAGAGGCGAAGTGCTAGTGGGAATTTTGTTCATGGACCATCTTCGGAAGAACTACTGGGGAACTGTTTCTTGCATAAAGACCATCACAGGTGGTTAGAAAAGACACAGGGCACCTTTTCCCAACCTAGTATCTTCCAGATCTTTGGCCCACAACTCCCATCATCCCCGATCACTGCCTATGGCAGCTGGAGCTGATGGGAATCACAGTCCAAAGTATATGGAGGGCACCAGGTTGGCTTGGGGACTGTGCATCTTTCATCATTTATTCTTGGAATTGTCTGTCTCTACAAATAAGTACAGATAATTCCAGTCTCTGAATCTTCTTACCATCTGACTTTGCAATTATACCATTCCTAGATGTGATAGACCTATTAGATTCACTGGAGGCCACAACTTAGAACTAGAGTTTTACCACTTAACTGGGGGATGATATTCTCCAGGGAGAGCAGGCCAAGCTGGTAATCATCCTTCCTGACTACTGCTGGAGCAATACTTAATCTGTAATGAATGCTGGTGCTAATTTGCCAGCTATACTTTTTCATGACCCCCAAAATAAGCAGTGGAACTTAATAAAACAAATTTGGCTAGTTATTCATTTCCTCCTGAAAATCTGAAAATGTTTGGGTTTTTTTTTGGAGTGAGACATTGATGATAAAAAAATATGCAGATTCTAAAGTTGAGTAGATGCCTTTGTGGAGAAAAAGGCCTTTTCTGTGTTGGCACCCAAATTATGGATCTCTCCCTAGATGTGCATGCCTGTTGCCAATTCTCTTATCCTTTAAGCACCAGGTGAAACAAATCCTCTTTTTTCTCTGTTGTTAACAGTACATATAATCTTCTGGTGTTTTATCTTCTCTTTTTAAATGTTTATCTGTTTACAGATGTATTTTTCTCTTTTACCTGGTGTTCTTAGCATTGCACTTATTGGGTTTTATTACCCACCTTGTAGCTATTTTATAGGCATTTTATGTAAAAAAAAAAAAAGTTGAGGCATGCTACTAGTACAGTGGTACCTCTGGATGCGAACGGGATCCGTTCTGGAGCCCCATACGCATCCTGAAGCGAACAAAACCCGTGTCTGCGCTTGCGTGCATGCACGGGTCACGATTCGCCGCTTCCACGCATGCGCGTGGTGTCATTTTGAGCGTTTGCACATGCACGAGCATCAAAACCTGGAAGTAATGTACTCTGTTACTTCTGGGTCACCGCAGAGTGTAACCTGAAAACGCTCAACCTGAAGCACATTTAACCCGAGGTATGACTGTACCTACCAAAAAGTATACTTCAAAGTGAACAATTTCAAAATTGTTTAGCAGAATATGCCTACTGCATCAGACCCCCTGGTCCATGGATTTGCTTGCGCATTGCCAATTGACCTGAAAAACAAGTATAATCAATGGAGTTAAATCCTGGAGGGTATGGATATGGTGTTTTTCATTTGCCACTCTGGGTCAGTTTTTGGCTGATCCTTCCATATTCTACTAAGGGAGCAGATCAATTTGAGTGATGGCCTAAGCATTTTTCTTCATTTGGCTCTAATGCAAAGCACTTGTGGATCCCTCGCAGTGAAAAGGCATTATACAAGCATTATTGGTATATTATTACCCAGTCATAGACAATGTCATATTGTTTCATGACTTGTTCAACAGGCATCAACATTTCAAAAATACCAGACAAATGTCTTTTTATTTGACCTTTTTAATGCACTGCTGTAGATCATTTGTGGGCTTAACAGCTTTCAAAACACTGATGTGGGTGTGCTTGCGAAACAGATATGTCCGCGCTCTCCCCCACCCTTCCTCAAATGCCATGAGAAATTATTTAAGGAAGTCTTAATGAAATGCATCTGTCACTTATGAAGATAAATGGCCAGAGTATGGCTTTCCATTACTGGAAATGGCAGAATTAAATTAGAAAATTACAATCCTCAGCATCTTCCCTGACTTGTTTTTGCATAATGTGTTAGAAAATATGCCCACATAGGCAGAATGCTGCAGTACCAGCGGAGCATGTCGTAAAACAAGACTTTTTAAAATAGATGTTTTGTTAATTTGCAATGGAGGAATTTTCTCCTGGGGGTGATTCTGCCGTTCTCCTGGCCATTCAAATTCCCAATTAGCAAAAGAGAAAGAACTAAATTAGGATTTGAAAGGGGGGGGGACCCCAATCTCAAGTGATAATCTCTTATAAAAATCAAATCATTGGTAGCAGGGAAAAGTATTAAATGTGCTAATTTACTTAGCTGGGAGTGAGGGTGGTGTTTGGGAAAGGGAGGAAGGAAAAAAGTAAAAGCATGTGTCCCTCAATCTGGTGTGAGGAGGGATGTATGCTATCGTTCCCCCAAACTGTGGTGGCCCCATAAGATTACAGAGGAACTCCGTGAAAACTGAGAAGTGGAAACTTGAAAATGAGATAAGAAAACAATAGTTTCTGTTCTCCTGTTGCTCGAATTATCAAGTTGGTTGTTTTTAATTGTATTTAATAAACGTGTTTGTTATAAGAGCAAATGTTGTTGACTATATCTTTATGGTTGTGTTAGTTAATTTGTTTTGTTTTGAAAAGTAATACAAAATTAGTAGCTGTTATAGTAATAATAATAATAATAATAATAATAATAATAATAGACATGTGACAGATGTTATTGCTAGTAATAGAGCTTGTGCTGGCTGTTGTCGTAAATAGGGCTGCCATCCCAAGCATTTTTGCACCAGGCTGGGGGGTTTGGTTGGGCAGAGGGAGCCCTGCAGGCCTCTGCCTTCCTCTGCCCACAGAGTGATGTCAGTGCCACTCTGATGAGTTCCCCATTTTACCTGCCAAATGTGTGGACAGAAATACTGCTGACAGGATGCCTGCCCGCTGCAGCCCACAAAAAGAGAGCCCTGGGAGAGGTAGGGGCTGAGCTGACCTAGGATCTGCTAGATCATGGGTAGGCAAACCAAGGCCCAGGGGCCGGATGCGGCTCAATCGCCTTCTCAATCCGGCCTGCGGACGGTCCAGGAATCAGTGTGTTTTTACATGAGTAGAATGTGTCCTTTTATTTAAAATGCATCCCTGGGTTATTTGTGGGGCCTGCCTGGTGTTTTTACATGAGTAGAATGTGTGCTTTTATTTAAAATGCATCTCTGGGTTATTTGTGAGGCATAGGAATTCGTTCATTATTTTTTCAAAATATAGTCTGGCCCCCCACAAGGTCTGAGGGACAGTGGACCAGCCCACAGCTGGAAAAGTTTGCTGACCCCTGTGCTACAGCCTGAGCTGGCCCCTCTGCCGTCACATGACAGCATCTGGCCCAGCTGCTGTACCTCCCCTGCTGCCCTGCCAGGGTGAGCAGCAACCCCTGCACACAATTAAGCCTCACTGCCCTCCAGCCACCGTTTGACTTATAGCCTAGGCACGTTAGCTACAAATCTCATTATTCGGCATCCCCTCAAAACCTATGCAAATGGATTTGTTTGTTTGTTTTGCTTTCTTGTGATATTTGAACGATGAAAAACAATACACCTGATGAGCTGGACTGCAGCTCACAAACCACAGTAACTTGGTTAGTCCTTAAGGTGCCACAAGGCTCCGGTTTTGATGGTGACTTTTGAATAAAACTAGTTTGCTGTTTTATTTGCCGAAGAATTGATGCTTTTGAATTACGGTGCTGGAGGAGACTCTTGAGAGTCCCATGGACTGCAAGAAGATCAAACCTATCCATTCTTAAGGAAATTAGCCCTGAGTGCTCACTGGAAGGACAGATCCTGAAGCTGAGGCTCCAATACTTTGGCCACCTCATGAGAAGAGAAGACTCCCTGGAAAAGACCCTGATGTTGGGAAAGATGGAGGGCACAAGGAGAAGGGGATGACAGGGGACGAGAAGGTTGGACAGTGTTCTCAAAGCTATGAACATGAGTTTGACCAAACTGCGGGAGGCAGTGGAAGACAGGAGTGCCTGGCATGCTCTGGTCCATCGGGTCACGAAGAGTCAGACACGACTAAACGACTAAACAACAAAGTTTGCTGTGTGTGATTTAAGAAGGGTTGCTTTTGTGTCCTCCACCCCCACTCCCTGCCCACCACTGCCATATCCTAGGAATTCCCTCCCTTGCCACCCAATAGAAGCATAACCTTCTCCACTTCTTTTTTTTTTTAAATAATATTTATTACTTTTCCAACAATTTAAACAAAACAAAATAAACAATACAGTACAATACAAAAACACTACATAATATAACATAAAAACACTACATAACACTAACACACACTAACAAAATAAAAACAATTTAAAACACACCAAACAATTTCAATATCTTATCTTTCATTCACTTATTTCAGCGACCTCCTCGCACCTCCCTTTTTGTATTCCACTTCTATTAATTGTTTCAGCAATTCCTTTCCATCTTCCTCTGTTTTCTATCCTATAATTATCTTAACATTTCTAACCTTATTTTTTCCTTTAATACTCTAATAATCTAATTATACTTAGTTCCTTATCACATTTCTACTAAAGCTATATAACTTCATTTCCACATTTTTCTAACATTCATTAATTTTACAGTATTTCTGTAAATAGTCTTTAAACTTTTTCCAGTCTTCTTCCACCGACTCTTCTCCCTGGTCTCGGATTCTGCCAGTCATTTCTGCCAGTTCCATATAGTCCATCAACTTCATCTGCCATTCTTTCCGGGTGGGTAAATCTTATGTCTTCCAATATTTCGCGATGAGAATTCTTGCTGCTGTTGTTGCATACATAAAGAAAGTTCTATCCTTCTTTGGCACCAATTGGCAGACCATGCCCAGGAGAAAGGCCTCTGGTTTCTTCAGGAGGGTATATTTAAATACCTTTTTCATTTCATTATAAATCATCTCCCAGAGTGTCTTAATCCTTGGGCACGTCCACCAAAGGTGAAAGAATGTACCTTCAGTCTCATTACATTTCCAACATTTATTATCGGGCAGATGGTAAATTTTTGCAAGCTTGACTGGTGTCATGTACCATCTATAAATCATTTTCATTAAATTTTCTCTTAAGGCATTACATGCCGTAAATTTCATACCTGTGGTCCATAACTGTTCCCAGTCAGCCATCATTATGTTATGTCCAACATCTTGTGCCCAACCTTCTCCACTTCTGATGCCCAGCAAATGCACTGTCTTTTAAAAAGTCATTTACCAAACTACATCCAAACAAACTAAAGGTACGAAGAGGAAATGGCTTACAGCTTCTCAGTGGTCAGGGGAAAAAAAGTGTTCAAAGAGGTAATTAAAGTGATTTGCATTTGGGAGTTTGCAGAGAAGATAAAAGGTCTATCATTGCTTTGGGTTTCTTTCCCTCCCCCCAATTCTGCCCAAGCTGTCTTTCCCAGTAATACCAAGAGATCCCTTCAAAGGGGAGGCTTGAAATGAAAGGGGAGAAGATTGACAGGACGCTTTGTTTGTTTTGAAGTCTTTTCCACATTGCCTCTGATTCATAGAGGAGATTGCAATGCAATGCAGTGAAATAGACTTTAAGGAGGTTGAGCAATCTCCAAATTCCCTTCAATTTGATTCGAAGATCCTTTTAGCAGCATGCAAAGTGTACAGGTATTACCAGGGTTTATGACAGGAGCAAACGTTAAGACCTGATTCTCATGCTAATGTTCACCGTCGGGGTGGCAAGCATAAAGGTGGCTTTTGTTCTGTAATGCAATTCATTTAAGTGTATGCATAAAGACATACTTGTAAAGAGTATCTTACATAATGTAGTTTCCAGAGATGTAGCTGTGTTAGCCTGTTGAAGCAAGAACGACCAAGACTCTTACGGCACCTTAAAGTTGAACAAATTTATTGTGGCATAAGCTACAGGTGTACCTGTCTTTCTATCTATTGTTACTGATATAGTTATAGGTATGTAATAGAAAGTGTGATCAGAAGTAAATGAAATGCCAGAAGTACAGGTGGTGGTAATTGCATTATTAATAGTAGCTGATGACAAAAACAGTTGTTGATAGCACAGACATCCTGGCATTAGTGAGCCAATTAACACATGTAATGTGATTTTTTTTTTATTTAAAAAAATGTCCCAATGCAATCCACAAGTGATAGCACTGAATCTCTAGGTGAATTGCAATGGAGGTGTCATGTTGCAATTTCCATTTCAAGTCCCTTTGTTCCAGGCTGCTGCTTTAAGATCACAGTCTCTCGCAGCCCCTTAAAGACTATCAAAGTTACTATGCCATAAGCTTTTGTGGACACTGGCTTGTTTGTCCTATGTAGTATGTGGAAGGGTGTTGCATAGCTCACATTGGAATATGAGATTCCAGGATGTCTACATAATATAGCTGCCAACATCTAAATCACTTAGAAGCTGGTTCATGCATTTAGCTGTACAGTATATAAACCAACACATCGTCACTGTAATTGTCATTGTTGTGAAACTGCAGGCTGCCTGCCTTTTTCCTTCTGAAAAGTTTTGCCATCATGGGCTACAGGAGAGGCACCATCTGAAAACTGAGAGGAAGGACAAGGTAATTAGGGTGGCTACTTATGCATCACCCCCAAAAAGAGGAAGAACGAGGACACAGATCTGCATAAAATTTGTGTAAGCTACTTTACATGCAAAGACGCAAATTGATAAATTACTGCTCTAGTTCAAGTAGAAATACCATAGTGAAGAAGGCAGTGACCAGGTGATCTGTGGAACTGCTCAGTCTGTTTCCTAGGTGCTCACTGATAATGGGCAATTTCCAAGGCCCCGGATCTCCCTTCTTGGGGTTCCTTAACTTTAAACCCTGCTTGACCTTCAAATAGAGCCCCATTTCAAACCATAGCTGTCAAGTGTCCCTTATTTGAAGGCACAGTCCCTTATTCCAGCGCCATGTCCCACTGCTGTCCCTTATTGATGGATGTCCCTTAAATGTCCCTTAAATGATGTCCCTTAAATTTCAAAGGAAGCAGCTCCTCTCCCTCCCTCCCTGCCGGCCAGGGAGGAGGGAGGCTCCAACTGTGTTGCTTGGCTGTGTTGCTCACCCAATAAGAAGTCTAAGAATGACTGGGGGGTGGAGCTTGCATGCCTTGTGTGTGGCTAGTTAATGCAAGCTGAGAGGTTTTTTGAATGTTGGACGCCATTTTGTTGCACGTGCTGCTGCAAACTTTGCAGGCCGGGGAGCCATCTTAAGTTGAGGCTGCATAGGCCTTGTGGTGCATGTGATTCAGATTCTATTCAGTTGAACCTCTGGTTACAAAGTTGGTTGGACAGTGTTCTCGAAGCTACCCAGCATGAGTTTGACCAGACTGCAGGAGGACAGGAAAACTGGAGTGCCTGGAACAGGTGAGGCTGCAGGTCCCTTATTTTGGCTGCTGGTCCCTTATTTTCAAGGCTGCTGGTCGCTTATTTTCAAATCTGTAAGTTGACAGCTATGTTTCAAACAGATGACTGCCCTCTGAGAAACCTTTGTTGTTGACTATGATTAGACAACTTTCTGTAGCCTTCCACCTGGGAGAAGGCACCCTTCTCTTTCAGGGTCACGTGTCTCTTATCTGCAAGTTTCAGACCAACTGCACACAAAAACATGTGAGGAGATTAAGTTATTTCTATTTCACTCACATCAACACTTTAATGGCTGCCCCGCAGCTATCTTTCTGAAATTTGCCAGCAAATTTTATCCTATTCTGCCCCAAAGTAAAAAAAGTTATAGACATTTCCTTTCAAAAAACAAACTTTAAAGGTGTCCAGCACAAAACCCTAAGACATATTTGCCTGAAATTTAGCAAGCTTTATCCACTACAGTTGCAAATATCATCCACGTCTGCCAAATAGAAAAAAGTTATAGCATTTATATTAAAAAAATCACAATAGTGAAGGGGAGGGAATAAAACAAAATTGAACAGACCCTGAGCTGAACTAGAACCTCAGAATAAGGTGGATAATTTTCCAAAGTGCTGGAATGGGGTGTTAACTAAATTTTGTGGTTGGCTCATACTCCTAATAATTATGTTCAGATCTGCACTTTCATTCAGGAGGTGAGAATCAGGTCAGTTCACATCAGAAATCACAATTAATGAATTCCTCAAGCATCCCTGTTGGGGATAAGTAACAGCTGGCCCAGCTACTGCCAAGAAGGACAGCTGAGTGGCAGTGAGGACTGGTAAGGATCTTAAGGGCCAAAGAGAAGGAGGAAACATCTGCCAAGAGAAGCAAAGTTTGGCAAAGCCAGCTTGAAAGAGAAGCTGGAGCTGGCACTCAGAAGAAGAAGAAGAAGAGTTTGGATTTAATATCCCGCTTTATCACTACCCGAAGGAGTCTCAAAGCGGCTAACATTCTCCCTCAATGGTAACTTAATGTCCAGTCTTCTCAAACATCTTTACTGCTGCTTCTACTTCTCACTAGAAAGGTTCCATCTTCTCCAGTACACAAATGACCCATTCAACTCAGTGGTGCCACCAGAGCAGAAGAAGAAGAAAAGTTTGGATCTGATATCCCGCTTTATCACTACCCGAAGGAGTCTCAAAGCGGCTAACAGTCTCCTTTCCCTTCCTCCCCCACAACAAACACTCTGTGAGGTGAGTGGGGCTGAGAGACTTCAGAGAAGTGTGACTGGCCCAAGGTCACCCAGCAGCTGCAAGTGGAGGAGTGGAGATGCGAACCCGGTTCCCCAGATTATGAGACTACCGCTCTTAACCACTACACCACACTGGCTCTCACACTACACACACTCAGCCATCTATGGAGCTAGAACTCAACAGTACAGTGGTACCTCGGGTTACGTACGCTTCAGGTTACAGACGCTTCAGGTTACAGACTCCGCTAACCCAGAAATAGTGCTTCAGGTTAAGAACTTTGCTTCAGGATGAGAACAGAAATCGTGCAGTGGCGGTGCAGTGGCAGCAGGAGGCCCCATTAGCTAAAGTGGTGCTTCAGGTTAAGCTCAGTTTCAGGTTAAGTACGGACCTCCGGAACGAATTAAGTACTTAACCTGAGGTACCACTGTATGGCTAAGTGTTCAAACTTATTCCCACCCTCCTGAGTGACACCTTGGGTTGTATTCAATGTAGCACTAAGGTGAACGTTCTAACAGCGCAAAGATTTCGTCTTGCATGAGTGAATGTTCTCTTCTGCTTCCCTTGCACATTCGCTAAATCTGTTCTAGGTTTCCCCATAACCCTCCAGAGCAATTTGGAGGGCTGTGCAGGGCACATGTAGGGGAAAGAGGAGTGGAGAAAACCTTCTTGCACTAGCTTTAATCCTTCCACTAGTACAAAATGCGAGTTGAATGCCACCACGGGTTACTTATATAACATTACCACTCACATTACAGGCAGTGGATCACATGTACTATTCAAACATCTATTTATTCTACAGTATTATGAATTGTTTCCACTGATGTCATAACATTTAGGTGATGGAACGAAGCCCTCATTGATTCAAAATATGAAATTTTATTCCTCTCCATTAAAGTCCACTGTTTTTGACAGTCATGCATCGACTGATGGAAGAGAGTCACTGCTTTGTTTTCTGATGATATTATTCCTATCATCCATCAACAACTTGCCCATTAAATTGTAATATTCATCGGTGGGGGAGTCAGCAGGGGAGTCTATTCCATTTTTTAAAATCCAGAAAAAAGCAGTAAAAGAAATCAATTTAATAGAACATCTCACTATCATATACACCATGCCATTTAAGATCTTAGTTATGTCTTTCCAACTTGGGTTTCATTTTTATTTTTTTATGGCTCCAGAACAAAAACTTTTCCCGTTACCTAGTTCAGACAAACCCTTTTGGCTCAGGAAAAAAAAAATGCCCCAAAGTATAACATTTTATAAGCAGGTTATTTTCCAATTACAAGGGGTGGTATCCAATTCTGTCCATCCATAGGCAGAAGGAATCTGTCAGCAGAAGATGAAAAAGAAACAATTTTTAGCCATTTGTGCTCCCTGCTCCAGCAGCCCACCCACCCCCCTAAATATTCTCCAGAGACTTGGGGAGCCTTCCAAAGCAGGCTTACAGGACTTGAGGGAGGATAGGAAACCTGATGCTTAGTTACTTACTGGTGGGCTAAAAGGCGGAGAAGGATGGGAGAGAGGCAGTTTGTTGTCTAGCACACCGGCCCTCCCAGCTCCCAGTAACCTTGTTCGCTTAAAGAAGAAACGCCTCCAGCAAAAACCAGCTTATTGGGAAGCTAGCAAGGAAGTTCTCAGTAGCAGTGACTCTTTTTAGAACTAAGTCTATTGAGGTGTAAAACATGCAGCTCATCTTGATGGGGAAATGGAGAAGGGACACCACCAATAAGCACTGGCCCTTTGGGGTTGTCATTTTTTTGCTTTTATTTTGTTGACTCGTTGTTGTTTTAAGCTAGGCTGTTATTTAGCAGTATGAAGTTGTTCTCCGTACTGCTGGTGGGGACACTAGCAGAGGAACCATAGAAGTTTCATTCTCCAGGGTGCTAGCCTGCAGTTGTGGATCTTCCCTGCTTGGTCTCCACCCCCATCGTTCAGCCCGGACACTGAGATCCAGCGCCGAGGGCCTTCTGGTGGTTCCTTCATTGCAAGTGAAGTTACAGGGAACCAGACAGAGGGCCTTCTTGGTAGTGGCACCCGCCCTGTGCAACGCCCTCCCTCCAGATGTGAAGGAAATAAGTAGCTATCTTATCTTTAAAAGACATCTGAAGGCAGCCCTGTTTAGGGAAGTTTTTAATATTTAATGCTGTTTTGTTTTTAATACTTGATTGGAAGCCGCCCAGAGTGGCTGGGGAAACTCAGCCAGATGGGCGGGGTATAAATAATAAATTATTATTATTATTATTATTATTATTATTATTATTATTATTGGGTGGGAGCATAGCTGTCAACTTTTCCCTTTTCTTTCGAGGAATCCTATTTGGAATAAGGGAATTTCCCTTAAAAAAAAAAGGAAAATGTTGACAGCTATGGGTGGGAGACAGAAGCAGGTGAGTGTTGCATGCCACGTTTGTAGGATTTCAACCCCATCTTTTATTTTTATTCAAGCCATGGCTATTATAATATGGGCTTCTAAGTGTTTGGTCTGCTGCTTTGTCAGCTTCAGTGAAAGAGGAGACTGGTTTCTGTCCCAGGGTGAGAGGCTGTTTATGGACCCTCTGCCCATGAGGGAGAGACAGGCGAGAATTAGGGAAGGGTGTCCCGGAAAGACACAGGAAAACAGATGGACTGATAATTACCTCTCCCAAGGAAAGGAGGAGTGGGTTTCCTAAATCATACTGACTTCAGAGACTAACCATAGCTATAAACTGAGGTCAGCAGTGGCCTGTGTGGTGGGGCCACCTTCCCAACATCAGAATGGCTGCCGTTTACCTGGGTGGGGATAGAGTGAGGTAGGCAGGCATGGATCCACCACCAAAAAACCCCCAAATCCTGGATTGACACTGCTGGTGCACCTGTGTAATCACAACCTCGCTGTCACCCTGTCCCACCCAGGTAAGCTGCAGCATTGCTGATGTTAGGAGGTCAGCTCTGCCCTGCCACACAACTGCTCCTGATTGGTGCTGAGCTTGTGCTTGTGTTGGCATTTGATGAATGGATCAAAAACAGAACTGGGCATTAGCACCTGCCTTTCCCAGTTACTGTGGGCAAGTTGGTCTCCTATTAATGAAGCTACTTAGTTTACAACAAGACCCACTTTCTCTGTGATGCTTTTCAGAGACTCCTGCTTTGCCCAGCCATCTGCTGAGTGAAGCTAAACGAGCCAAGGAATTTAGTGACATGCTCAGGGGACAGCCAGATTCTGCATTTGGATAACACTTCTAACAGGTAATAAGAGTCCAAGGTCTTGCCGAAACACCAGTCGATCCTTGCAACAGTTGGTGCCAACAGTAACACCTTGAACTGGTAACCTGTGCAGGTCTCTGAGCAGAGGTGTCATATGCTGGTAGGATCTCACTCCTGCCAGCAGCTGAGCTGCAGCCTTCTGTAGCTAGCTGTGGTTTCCACGCTAAGCGCAAGGGAAGCCTCACATACAGTGCATAGCAGTAATCCAGTCTTGAAATCACCAGTGCTTAAACTATTGTGGATCAAGCACTTCTGTTCCAGGACATGCACCTGGCAGATTCCTTGAACATGGGAACCACTCACCCACAGTGCCTCTGCTTTGCTTATTTTCCCTCATCCATCCCAGCACTGTGTCCAAGAACTGGTCCAGGGCTATGCAGCTTCTGATTCATATGTTACATTCAACAGTGTCAACAGTGTACCAAGGCCACCTTGCCCCCAGACGTCAAATGACCACTCCCAGTGGCTTCATTTGGATATTAAATGGCATTGGGGATGAAATAATGCCCTGTGGCATCCCACAGCACAGCTGCCAGGGGGGCAAAAAGCACTCTTCCAATGCTACTGTCTAGACCCATTCCTGAAGCACAGTGCCCCCAACTCCCTTTCCAAGGAGCTGGTTCAGGAGGATACAATGACCAATGGTATCAAAAGCCAGAGAGAGAGCAAGAAGCAGGAGCAAGATTGCACTCCTTTTGTCCCACTCTCTGTAAAGGGCAACCTTCGGTTTCTGGCACTGGTAAGCCAATTAACACAAGCAGTGTGATCAAACTGATGGATTGCAATTCAGCCATTTCACTTTGTAGTCTTCCTTTGAAATTATTTTGTTCCAATATGGGCATCTTAAGCTTAGCTACAGAATACTCTGGCAGGCTGAAATGTTCCCCACTGTGTTTTTGTTTTTGTTTTTGTTTCCGATATTGCCATTTCCGATGTCAGGTTTTGTCTCCATTTAGTCTTCTGCATCAAGACTGCCCTGTTTGTCCTATATATAATACAGGAGAGCATTGCCAGATGATGGCATATATCACCTTGGAAGATCAGCAGAACCCCTGATGCTGTGAATGACATTATTAGATCCTGTGCAGGTGTTGCCAAAGTGAAGATGGGGACAGAGCTGGCATTTGGGTCTGTTCAGTTGCCTTCTAAATTTTAGCCACCCCCTAAGCTTGTAAGACTTAATCGTGAGAAAGTTGAAAATGCACAGTTGCTTTCCATTTGCTGTCCCAAGGAAATGTAAGCAGTTATTAAATTCCACACATTCTTCTTACTTTTGCCAAAGTGTGAAACTAGGCTATGCACTGCATTTCCTCCATGTGTCCTTGCATTGTACATAGTGACCTTTCATATACTTCCATTTGGATCACCAGCTTCAGCCATTACATTAGCAACACACAATTACCCCCTCAAGGTAGGCTCAAGTGCAGATCCTAACTCGACATAAATACCTTAATGAGATGAAAGTAATGCAAAACTTCTCAGTCATTCAAAGAAAGACGTTGATGTATTGCACAGGAATGTTTTCAGTTCACGTAATCAAGCAAAAAAAAAAAAAAAGACCTTCGAGATGGATTAGTGACTGCAGTCAGCACAAACGTTATCAGAATGTTTGCGTTCCTTTCCATCTGAGTCATTAGAGGCTGTTTTCTGTGCAACTGCATATTGCTTCCCATTTTTTAACAAAATGATATGGCAAAGCTTCAAATTTATGCCTAGATTAATGCTCATGCAATGCACGCAAGACAACATTTGAGCACAGAAATCAACTTCATGGGGGGGGAAACAGTCATTATATATCTTTAAAACACAGGTTTCTAGTCCTTATGGCTGCGGGAGGGAATATTAAAAATATGTGGGGCAGCATTTCCCAGGATCATGTTTCTCAGGTGTTGTGCACTTGGAACTATTCGGTATGGAATATACAAAAGTTGGAATTCACCTTTCCCAATGTTCTTTCAACCTTCCCTGTAAATTAAAGTTAAGTTGACACTCTACTAGCTCTTAGTCATGGTCACCTGCTGTCAGGGACTAGCAGGGCTCTGAAGAGCGTGGGGCAGAGGCAGGGGAGTGACCTTGGAGAGGGGACCAGCAATAAATGGGGTATGGCGCCACCTTCAAGGAAGGAGCCAGGACAGGGGGAGAAGGAAGAGTCAGGGCTGTCCAAAAAGTAGGAAGGATTGCAGGATGCGATGAAAGAGGTGGCTGTTCTGGTGACAGATGGGTCAGTAGACTCCATCCCCACACAGGCTCCTAGAACTAGAAGAGGCTTGAAGTGGGAAGAGCAGTGGCAACTTCTGTGGAGGAGAAGTCTCAGGTTACAAGCACACAACCCATTGGGAAAGGCTATATAAGCCAGCAGAGGGGCAGAGGCTCGTTGTTGCTGCAACTACCCCACAACGTGCAGATCTGAGGGACAGCACATCCAGAGCACTGCAGGAGTTGCTGTAAGTGCTTCTTTTGTCAATAAAGACTTAGCTATCAGGTGTGTGCCTACCCAACTGGGGTGGGCCAGGACACTTGCTAGTCCAAACTCTTCTCCTTGAACCTATACTACCACTCTGTCACTACTTTCTGTTATTCCAGGGGCTGGGGTGGGGAGAGACTATGCCCAGCTGTGGTCTTGTGTTGTTACTCATCCGGAAACCAACTTTCCTCTTCAAGTTGAAAGAGAGTTTCAGAAGACATAAGATGAAAGCCCACAAAATCAAAAAGGCGCTGATAAGTTAGCAAGAAAGCTTAATGTATAGGGGTGCTTTTTTTAAGAATGCAAATAAGCATCACCTGAAGGAGCTGATAATTTTATTCTCTGCTATGATCCTGGGGGGGGGGGGAATTCTCCTCTGAATGTGCTATTTGCATTAGGAGAAATTTATTGGAGAGGGGGGTAGGTGCTGTGTTTGGATTTTAAAAAAGCATGCACATTAAATGCAAAGATGCATTTAGCAAAATGCTTCCTTTGGCCCTTAGTCAAGTGGTGGGGAACCTGTGACCATCTAGGTGTTGTTGGACCAGAGGTCCCTTCTTTCATGACCATTGGCCATGCTTGCTGGGACTGATGGAAGTTTTAGTCCAAAAGAATCTGGAAGGCCATGTAGGTTCTCCATCCTTATTTTAGATGGTTGTGGAAAGTTGGCATCACAACTGGAGGTGACTAGTTTAACACCATAATCTCTGCTGGGGAGCAGGGTTCATGGTTGGAATGAAGATGTTAAATCTGTGAAATAGAGCAATATGTCATGGTGATATTTTCTAATAAGCACATAAGGTTAGTACTTCTTCCTATATGGAATATCCAGTGTTCTTTCAGCTTTCCCTCTAAGTGGTAGTTAAGAAAAATCTTCAGTCTGCCAGCAAAGCTTCATTACATCTGGTTTCACAGCCCACTAGCACAATATATGGTAATACTGCCCTGGAGAACCATAACATTTGATAAACTATGTTCAATCAGCTGAGAATTCTATGGAATAATAGTTGACAACCTGAAATATAAAAATATGGCTGCACTGAACAGCAAAGCCATAACTATCTTGAATGCAAAATCTTCCATCTTGGGTCAAAGAGGTCAGGTTTTACAGCCATCACAAGCCTGCAGGATGAACAATTCTGTTTAGTAAACAAAGAAGCCAACATGTTGCTAGGATATGATTTTCACTGATTTAAATGGAACTTTCTTCCAAGTCATGTACTTGGAATACGATTCCTTGGGCTTTTGTGAGATGAATGTGCATTTCCCTCCCAGAATGGAGTTCATCATATTACTGGGCAATTTCTGAGACTGGCAGTCAGATTCACAAATTCAATCAATGCTGGCTCAAGGGGTGTCATGCCACTCAGCACAGTGGTTAATTCATCGCCTTATGTATTAGTTCAGGGGTAAGGAATCTTTTTTCCAGCCAAGGGCTACACAACCCTGATGGAGAGCTTTTGGGGCATTGGATTGCAGTGGTGGGCCACACAATCACACCTCCTTAACACATAGACAATCATGTGTGTTGGCGTGCAGACACTTGCACAATCCTCTACAAAGTATAGAAACACGGAAATCTTTTCCCCATGGAATCAGAGAATTGTACAGTTGGAAGGGACCCCCAGAGTCAATGCAGGAAATTCAGCTAAAGCATCCATGACAGATAGCCATCCAACCTCTGCTTAAAAACCTCCAAGGAAGGAGAGTCTACAGAGGCATATAGTTCATCCTTAGTAACTCCACTCAAGTTTCATCTTCCATTTTCTCCATACATTGTGTAGAAAGAGAAGGCGCTCTTCAACACCCTTTATCTGTCAGATTTATCCAGATATTTGAGCTGGAGTAGCCATCCCTTATATGGATCTGCTTCAAATGATTTCAACCATTTGATTCTAGAAAGGCAGCAGAAATGTTGAACCAAAGTCTAGTATCAGTGAGTAAACAAACTGAAGTTCAATTTAGACAAGATGGAGGTACTGCTATCTGGGGATTCTTGAGTTCCTGGATTCAGTCCCTTTAAATAGTACAGGAACAGATGAGGCCAAATCTGCTTTTCCAGAACCAAGATGGAAGACCTCCGTGCTGCAGATGTGTGTGATTGTCACATGTCACATATCTGTGTTTGCATTCCAGCACTGAACGGAAGTTCTGTTCTGTGTTGCTTTTGCAATTTCTTGTCTCTTCCGAGGAAGAAAGAGAGAGAGGAGCCATGTTTTCTTTGTTCTGTTACATTTGATTTTGTACATAATAAATTAGGCTTAGATGTCACACCTCAAGGTTCAGCTTCTGTTTGGACTCTGCTAGTGTCGTGTGCTCATGTCCTTGGATATGGGTCACATCAGCGCAACAGAACACAGGAGTGATGAATCATCCCGGGCGGCGCTGCGTTGGGGGAGAGGCACCGGCCTCGGCGTTTCCCAACAGTGATGAGGGCAGAAGTTGGGGTTTTTGATGGGGTAAGGGTGGGAGAAGGATAATGGGAGAGTAAGGTTTGGGGAGTCTTAAAAAAAAAACCCACCTCCACAACACAGCCACTCATAAAATTTCACAAGGCATTATTTTGTTAATATTGTATCACACCTTCACCTGCCGCAGCTGCAACAAAACATGTCTCTCCCATATCGGTCTCTACAGCTACAGCAGGCGGTGTACCTCTCCAAAGCTTTGACCACCCCTGAATGCCGATGCTTCCATTGACTCCTAAGACAGATGGATGCCAACCAACCAACCAACAATCACCCAGTGGGACATAGCTGTTGCATAAAGTGCTTCCACTTATCTCCTTTTGTCCTACAGAGGTGGACCACTGCTTTTGCAGTGCCAACCTGCCCTTCGTCTCCATGCATAAGTGCGGAACGTGCCCTTTGAAGTAGTCTGTGGCTAGCAACCTCACGCTATTAGCCTGAAATTCCTTTCATTCTGCTTCTCTGCATAACTGTGACTGACGGTTGACAGTCACTTCTTTCAAACGTCTGTGGAGCGTGACCTCAGGTTAATATGCTGAATAATGAAAGAAAGCAGATGCATTTAGCATGAGAATTCTGCACTGGGAGAATTCTTTCTGGCGGAAGCGGTGAGCACATACGAATTGCTACATCGCGGTCAGCAAGTGCAGGGCTTCTTTGCACATTTAAATAACCCAGCCACTCTAAGCCATCGCCCTTTGAACAACAACAAATATTTAGGAAAATGGAAGAGCCCCAAAGCAGCCCCCTGAGGATTGGACATGGGAGCCACAAAATGCTGGCTGACTTTTGTTGTTGAGGGTGGGTGGGTGGGACTAATGGAGTGGCTAAAATAATAGGAAGAACATAGGAAGCTTCCATATACAGACTGTTGGTCCATTGAGCTCAGTGTTGTCTACGTTGACTGGAACAGCTTTGCAGGGTTTCAGGCAGAAATCTCTTCCAGTCCTGCCTGGAGATGCTGGGGATTGAACCTGGAGCTACCATGAACCTGTAGCTGGTTCTTTATTTGTCCCCACCTGCGCAAGCCAACTCTGATGGGTAGGTGAGGCATATGACATTGGGCGTGGGGCAGGTCACATGGTTTGTGAGGAATAGCCCCTTGCCATGCCAAATTTAGCCCATGGGCTAGAGGTGCTCCTCCGTGGCTATGCTGCAACTTTTTGCTCAGTTGCTAAGTCCGGAGGTTTGAACCTTAAACGTGCACATCCTAACCTAGCGATCAAGGTCTGTCTGGTTGGGTGGTTGTGGACAGCAGACTGCTCTCTTGGGGTAGAATCAAATGTGCCAGGTCTGTCATTCATGCACCCACCCATTTCATATATGGAGTGAGGAAGGCATGTGATTGGGCAGAGCAACAAATGTAAAATTTACCTTTGCACAGAAAGCCAGTTTCAGCACACATTCACACTCCTCCATCCAGACAAAAAAGGACACGTTACAGCCACACAAAAGACATGGGAGCTGTATTCGTCCAGGGATGGGGCCAGAAGTTTGGAAAATGGAGAGTTGGATCCAAGAGAGGCACCTAGTAGGAGAGTTCCACACTTATGACATTGGACAACCCTAGACAGACACCTCCTGTTGGGTGCCTCCTTACATCAGTGCTGAGCCGCTTCCTTTGAGAGATATGGCTGAGAGTAAATCAGATGCTGAGCTTCTCCTCCTCCTCCAATAACACAGAGACTCCAAGGTGAGCATGAACATACTTCGTAAGCCCAGCCCTCTCAAAGGGGTGCCTGCTTGCTTGACTAAATCACAGGACTCCATCTGCTGGCCATGCTGACATGTGTACCCCATCCTTCAAAAAGTTGGTGCAGGGGGCATTTGCTTGTTGGATCGACATCTTAGTTTGTGCTTAGTTGTGCCTCTCTACTTACGTAGTACCTATTGTTCTGTGTAATCTGAGCCTCACCTAGGCACTGTTTTGATTTATGCATTAAACCCTTGGGAGGAAACAGAGTTCGTAGTTCCAGTGCTTTGTCCAGCGATGAGGGTCAGGACAGTAACCCTGGGTTGGGCACATGCCAGTGGTGGGTGGAGCCAGAGGCAAAAGTGGGTGGAGCAAGAAGTATGGTTCTTAGCTTTCTACATTCAGTCAGAAGTTCCTATATGGGCACAACTTTTTCAATCCAGGCAAGCAACAATCACTATCCCCATTCAAGATCAAGCAAGAACTCTCAAAGAGCGTATGGGAAAGGGCCAGAGAGCAGGGAGGGTGTGTGCCTTGGCTGAGTCCCAAGGGCCAATTAGAGAACCTTGGGGGGCACATGTGGCCTCTGAGCCTGAATTTCACTTCCCTTGATCTTCAGGATGCACTCCTATTTATCCAACCACTTTTTGTTATTCAAATGTCTAGCTATGAGCCAAGCTATTAAGAGAATTGGAGGCACAGAGACACTGGGGTGGGAGGTGGGACTTTTGATGGGCTGCAGCAGCCAAAAATGGGAGCCCATCATTTGCACATGCAAGGCGTCATTAACAGATTGCATCCATTACGCCACATGCTATGTTTATAGGATCCGTAAAAATCGTCCACGTCACTCTGTGGCCCATTGGAGATGAATAAATGTGGTGATGCGTGATGCATTAAATTGTCGTTGGGACCTGGGAGCAGGAAGCCTGCATCATCTCTTTGTGACAGGCTGTGTAGACTCAACCCCCTACCACTCACGAATCAGAAATGTCTCATCCGGGTCACATTAAATGCTCCAAATACCAAAGCAAACTGACACACTCTTCGTACGTTGTGGGGCTATGCGATCATAAACCGAGAGCCAGAGAACAGGAGAGGCAGGAGAGGCCTTCCTAGGGCAGCCAGTGATGCTGGTGGGATCTTTTTAGTTTCTCTGCAACTAATAAAAGCAGCTTGTGCGGTGAGGGCAGAATTTAGCAGGGAGAAATAGGAAACCGAAATGGCACACACTCAGCAGTAAAGCGATCCAGCAGTGCCACCTCCTGGCTTTTCTCACCATTGCAAATCCCTCCTTCTCTCTGGGAATTGTTGGGTCCTAAAGCAGAGATGGGGAACCTGTGGCCCTCCAGGTATTCCTGAACTACAACTCCCATATTCCTTGGTTATTGGTCATGCTGCCTTAAACTGATAGGGGTTGGAGATTAGCAAGTTCTGGAGCTTGCCTGTTCCTGACATCAGGCATATGCTGTGCCAGGATACTAGACCTGGGGCATGTTCAGGTGTGGAGATTAATTCCCCCTCAAGCCTTTCACTGCAGGTCCAGGATTATTGCAAACTAATTACTGGTTAATATAACTAAGGATAGTTAATTGTGGGTTCATCAATGCATGAATATGAGATAGCCTGGTAAATGGAGATCTCTTTTTCTCTCTCTCCAGTCTGTTGTTTAGGAGATGGCCATCAGGGCTTACAGAAAAGGTAACTCCACCCCTACGAATATTTTTGTAAACAAAAGAAATAGTCAGTGTTGTGCTAAGCACACCGAAATGTACCTAGCTATCCCTAGTACAGTGGTACCTCGGGTTACAGATGCTTCAGGTTACAGACGCTTCAGGTTACAGACTCCGCTAACCCAGAAATAGTATCTCGGGTTAAGAACTTTGCTTCAGGATGAGAACAGAAATCGTGCGGTGGCAGTGCAGCAGCAACAGGAGGCCCCATTAGCTAACATGGTACCTCAGGTTAAGAACAGTTTCAGGTTAAGAATGGACCTCCAGAACAAATTAAGTTCTTAACCCGAGCCTGGAGAGCAGCAGGACAATATGTTCCATGCATGCAAATGTGGTCCAGGATTCAGCAACACATTCTGCATGGCAGAAAGGCACTCAGCTGAAGGGTGGCATCAGAAAAGGAAGGGGGTGGTGATTACAGCATATTCTCTGAGAAGAAACACCACAGTACACTGGCACCAGCACAACCGGATGCCTTCATCTGCCCCCCCAGTTGCAACAAAACATCTCTGTCACATATGGGTCTCTACAGCCACAGCAGGTGCTCTAACCTTCCAATAGTTTGACTTCGCTGTGGAGGCCACTCTTCCATTGTCTCCCAAAATAAACAAATGCCAACGAATCTATGAGTGCCGTTGTACACTCTGCTCCCTGTACAGGGATTGGCCTGCACCATTCCTTCAGGGTTTGGGCTGTGTGTTTGTTTTTAAATAACCCTGCATGCTAGAGGGAAGGCAGGTCTCATGCTGTTCATATTCTTCGCTGGGAACATAAGGTCACAGAACAGCAAAGGCTGAGCACCAATTGTTTATATTCTACTTCTTCCCCCAGTTTAGCTTGTTCAGTTGTATTCTGTACCACGGCTATGGCTAGGAGGAAACCTAATATTTACTTTCACCTGTGTACACTCGTTTGAGTTTATACTGCTCTGTAATCTGCTCCAAGATAATAATAAGGCAGTGTGATGTAATTTATAACAACTGTTTTAAATTCTGACAGTTCTGACAGTTTCCAAAGTGTATTTGCTTTTAGGATTTGCTTATCTGAATGGCATTTCGTGGGGAAATATTTGCACATTCTTCAGTGTATTATATAGCCAAAGATGATGTGGTTGGGAATATGCAACAGGGACAGAACGGAGGAAATGACAGTGGCCTGCCTTTTCTAAGTCACATGAACTTTGGCTGAAAGCCTATGGAAGGGAGAGAAAAATGGTGGAATCAAATCTATTTTTTTTTTAAATAATATTTATTGAAGTTTCCAAAATACAGAAAGGGAAAAAAAGAAATTATGAAGATACATTCAGAACCTTATTTTCAAACATCCACTTTCTGGGACTCCCCCCTTCCCCCACCCCTACCGTATTCCCCTTTCATATTGTTGTTTCCACAAGTTCTGTTTCTGATTTAAAGCACAATTTATATACCCCATTGTTCAAATTTAAATTTATACAAACCTTATGCAACACCCTTGATAAAAAAAAAGCAAAAGATCTCTCCCCATAGCCCGCCCCCTTTTCTTTCCACAATGTCCCCCTTTTTTCCCATTAAAGTAAAAGCACACAGCATAAAAGTATAAAAAAATAAGAAATATATTAGAAAAAAGAAAACCAATTCAGAAAATAGTTGCAAGCCTTTGGATTCTAATTCTCCCTCCCCTTCCCCGGTTTAATTTCCCTTATCCTCCAATCTATGTTTCCAGCCTGGAAGTCTTAAGTCCATCAATCCCATTTTTCCCCCAACTCCTTGCAGAATTATTTCCCATTTTTAGGATTACTTTTTTAAAAATTAATTCCTAAATCTTTAAAAATGTCAAATTATAAAATTCCCCCCATTGTTCTTTCAAGGTTATAGTCCAGCTTCCTCTTGTTCCGCTGCTAAAACTTTCTTATTCAGAAGTTTAGTAACTCTACATGGGTTGTTGTTATTCAGGAACAAAAACTTGCGTTCAGTCCCTTCCTTCTTCAGTAAAGTATTCTATTGTCTCCTTTTAGTCTAAACACCCTGTAGACGAGATTCAGTTTCAGTTTTGCAGCTTTCCCAGGAGATAACCAGTTCTGTGAAATTCCGAAGTGTTGTATTTTTCCCGGCTTACGCCCATCTTTGTAATGTCCCGAAGCTCCTCTAGGGGGGTTGTTGTAACTTTGTTTCCAAAAATCCGATTGTTCTCCGTATTTTCGCCATTTTGTATTCAAGTCTTAACAAATTATATCAAGTTGTAACAAATTTGACCAGCAAGATCCTTGTAATAAAATCCTCTTTAAAATTCCGACTTGACAGCTACTTTGACAGCTGTCAAAATCACCGGCTCTTTTCACCAGGCTCACTCCTCAATCGCCCCGGTTCCCAGGGAGGGGGGTGCATTTTCCTTCTCCTTCAATTCTTCCTCCAGCACAATTCTTGTACTTTCCCATCATGGAATTCTTGATTTTAGCAAAGATACCGTTCTTTTTGGGCCTTGGCTTCCCAATCCTTGTTTTAAAATGTCTACAATAGGGAGGGGGACTGACTTCCTTTTTAGATCCCCCCCCGCTCGTCTCAAATCCAAAAAATTTTTCTTCTTTTAAACCCGATTTCCAATTTACTCACGGGTTGTTGTTAAAAGTCCAAATTCTCAATGGAAGAAGTCAGCGCTCTCCGCCGGATGGCATGCGGCTTCGCTCGGCAGGGATGGCAGAGGACTCAAAGCACCACGCTTCTCCCCGGCACCCGATCCGTAGCCTTTAAAAAGGCTCCTTCACGAGTCGGGAGGGCGCTAGCGGTGCTAGCCGAGTCTCCAAGTCCACGGCCCCCGTGGCCGTGGTTTCTAAGGGTCCCCGCATCGCCGGTGCGGTAAAACCCAGCCCCTGCCGAGCCGGCTCCCTCCGGAGCTCGGAGGGAGTCCGCCATTCGGCGATGGCGCCAACCCGGAAGTCCTAAAAATGGTGGAATCAAATCTAATGGCAGGAGACTTGGATAAATTCTGCTAAGGAGGATAGGCTGCGAAGGTGGGTCTCTCCATCCCACAGGAATCTCATGAGGTGTCTTTTGTTGTAATACTCAGGGAAATCTACTGGCTTTATCACATGTCCAATTGTGTATTTTAATATTTTTTGTTTTGTTTTTTGTAACATTTATCAAGTAGCTATAAACTCCTGCACTGGAGCTAGAACAACGTGCCACATGTTTTTGTACTGTTTCAATACTTAGTACTGAGTTCTGTTTCTGTACTGAATAAAGTTTGCTTGTTGGAATCTTGAGTAGCTGGAAATGCAATCAGGCAACGACTCTCTGGAGTCTTGAAGCAACTGGAGAGGCCACAGCAAAGAAACATTTTGTGAAAAAGAAAGCTTTCATTAAGAAGCATAGCAAAAGATAACAAATGGGAGTCAAGTATAAAATCAACAGAAATAGCCTCTATGGATCTAAGACTAAGACTTATTCAACAGAAAATAATATTCAGAGTCCACTGGACTCCAGCAAAACTGTACCAGAAGAAAATAACAAGTGCAGACAGCTGCCAGTGTGAGTGTACTGGTTAAGAGTGATAGACTTGTAATCTGGTGACCCAGGTTCAGGTCTCCGCTCCTCCACCTGCAGCTGCTGGGTGACCTTAGGCCAGTCACACTTCTTTGAAGTCTCTCAGCCCCACTCACCCCGCAGAGTGTTTTTTGTGGGGGAGGAAGGGAAAGGAGAATGTTAGCCGCTTTGAGACTCCTTCAGGTAGCGATAAAGTGGGATATGAAATCCAAACTCTTCTTCTGCTGGAGACGTGGGAGTAAAAATGTGAACTTAGTACATATGTTGATTAACTGCCCAACGATACGATCATTTTGGTGTGAGGTGAGGATATTTATAGCAAGAGTAATAAAAAGAAATTGTTATTTAGGGGAACTGAATTTAATTTGAAATTATATTCCGGAAACGTGGGAGATTTCAAGGGGTCACAAAAAAAAAATATGAATGTACCGTGCTATATACTTGTTTTGATGAACTGGAATTGCTGCAAAAAGATTCCATTGAGCACATGGATTGATAATATGGACAGATTAGCTACATATGAACAAATTGCATGTGGACACAAAATAAGAATTGATAAATATGAAGAAATCTGGAACGAATATGTTATGTATTAAGATTAAGTTGCAGTTCTCACTCAGGGCCACCAGTATGTAAATGAAGGATTGAAAACTGTCGCTCCTGATTGGTTAGCTGGTTGTGAGTTGTTACTGTTTCAAGTTACTTCGTGTTATATAAAGCAGCCAGCTAGGCTGCAGTCAGTCTGATTCCAGGAGCAGTTCTAACTGCTGCAATAAAGAGCTGTGAATCCAACAGAGCTGTGTCCTTCATCCATCTTTTCCACTATTCAACAGAATATTTAAGCGGTAGGGCGGATAGTGGTGGGAAGTAGGGGGAGGATAGAGAGGTGGGGAAATATTGTTAAAAAAGGTGTAGTCATAGGTATATCAGTGTATTCAAATCTGAATTGTCAAATTGTGTTATTATGGTTTTTGTTGTATGTGTCTTTTGTGGTTGATGTTTGTATCAAAAAAATGATTAAATAAATTTTTAAAAGAAGCATAGCAAAAGCAATCATACACACACACAATGTCAGAAACATCTGGCTGCCTTGGGCAAGATGACGCTGAACTGAAAATAGCACCCAAGTCCCTATGTCTGAAAAACAAGGTAATTTATCATTGTTAATGAGTGGGGGAAACCGGGGGGGGGGGTTGGGGAAATGAGACAACACATCCTTTCTTGGAAAGAGGAGAAAGACAGTCAAGCGCACTCAGAATATGGAAGTTGCCCACTCTTCCAAGGATGCAGAAATGGAAATATAGAGGGAGGCACACTTCAATAGACAATGCAGCTCTGCTGTACATGGAACAGGATGAGGTAGCAGAAAGCTGATGTGGCAGGTTGGACTGTACTGCTTCAGACTCTAGGGCTGAATCTCTAGACACATCAAAGAGGCGCTTCAGTTTAAAGCACTATAAATTTAAACAGGAAAAACAGGCTGAGAAAAATGGGACTCTGCATTGCCATCTGGTGGCACAATGCTATATTGCATATACAACACACATAACATGCTTTTTCTTTACCAGTCTAGCTGTGTCCTAAGTAGGTAATGTTTTTGTTTCAAATTCTCCCCATTATTTTTTTAAAAAACAAAAACAAATTAGGGATTTGCTGCAGGAAACCCTACAAATAGACTTACCATAAATGGAGCTACTCAAATAAATACTGCAATAGATAATACACAAATAGATAAATATATACCATATAAATAGATAAAACATACTGCAGATAAATAGATGGTGCATAAATAGAAATACCCAAGTAAATTTGTTGTAGGAAACCCTACAGATAGAAAGCCAGCAGCAGGCAAAGGACTGGGGTATAGCTTTTTCCCTGATGTGTAAGTTTATTGTATTCTGGGAGCATTTTGTTTTTTCTTCTGTTTTTAAGGAAGAAGAACAGAGGCAACTGAGGCAACTCTGACTTGAGGCAACCACCTCAGTATTCTCCCATGGCATTGCCATCTGCTTTACTTGTGTAGGTAGTCTAGACCAGGGAGGCCTTGTCCCCTGAAGAGGCCTATATGGATTTGTCTGTTTCAGTAATTCTGATATTACAGAGATCTACAGCTTCCCTGACCCCAGTCTTCTTTCTCTGACGTATTTCTGCAGCTGGCAAATAGCAGAAGAAATGTTAGGGCAGTAAGGCACGAAAGGGATCTCATTGCAGGTGTTGCATCTCTCCTATGCCAGCATAAGCAAGACATCAGAGGAGATGTGATGGGGATGTTGGAAATTACCTTATACCCAGCTGGGCTAGTAAATAAGTTCCAGAGTTTCAAGGGCAGAGGGAGAATAAAGTACCATCCATGAGGGCAGCAGGGTACAAGCTTCCTCACCCTCTCAGGCCCATCCGCGGTGTTATGTACTGAAGTTCTCACCCTGGGCCAGCAGGGGGATACTGTAGATAGTTTTCACTCAGGTCCACATATGCAAATAAGGGATTGAAAGTGACATTCAGTGATTGGATAGTTACAAAATATGGTTACTGTTGCGTTCTAGTGGGGCTCTATATAAGCAGGCTGGCTGAACCCTTCAGTTCAGTTCTGTTCTGGCCTGTGAATAAACAAGAGCTGTTTGAAGAATCGCTGTGTCGTCTGATATGTTCACCCACAACTTAACACACACTATACATTTAAAGCTGCATCATAACATTTTAAACAACCATGGCTCCCCCCCTCCAAAAGAATCCTGGTAGCTGTAGTTTGTACAGGCTGATAAGAGTTATTAGGAGAGTCCTTTCCTCTTCACGGAGCTACCATTCCCAGAGTGGTCTGACAATCAGCCCCAACTTTGGACTTGTGCCTCTGAGAGGAATAGGTCTCCTGACAATTCTCAGCATCCTTAACAAAATTCAGTTCCCAGGATTCTTGGCAGGAAGCCAGCGGCGTAGCGTGGGTTGTCAGCACCCGGGGCAAGGCAAGTAATTTGCACCCCCTAACCCCTAACCTGCCGCCGCTGCCAGCTTCTTCTTGCTGCTGCCTGGGCTGGGGTATTTACGGTAAGGTAGCCACGGCGGTGGCGGCGGGTCCGTGTCAGGTGATCTGAGGCGAGTTGCTGCTGGCGCTGCCACCCAAACAACGCCGCTTGCCCGGAGGAGGAGGGCAGAGAGGCGAGGAAAATGCAACATGGCCCAGCAGCTGCATCAGTAGCAGCGGCGGCGGGGCTGTGAGGAGGGGCTGCCTGGCACGCCCTCCGCGGCCCTGATGCGCAGGGACTGCGGCGAGCGCTGAGAGCCGCTGCCTGCCGGATGCCTTCAGCCCGGACGCGCGCACAGCTCGTCGGTTCCGCGAGACATGGGGCTCTGCTACAGCCTGCACCCGAGGCTCTTCGGCGACTCCGGAGGCGGCGAGCGCGCCCCCCCCCAGATGTTGCGCCCGGTGCGGCCGGCCCCCCCTGCACCCCCCACACTACGCCACTGCAGGAAGCTGTGGCTGTTTAAAATGCACAGTGCAAATGGGGCCTACAGCGAAGACTACCATAGCATCACTCCAGGTCAGACTATACCTAGCTTAGTATTTTCTATTCAGCTTTGACTGGCAACAGCTCTACAGTGTCTCAGAAAGTGACCTTTCCTATTTATCTGCTACCTGGCCCATCAAACTGAAGGTGCCAGGGATTAATCCTGGCACGTGCCCCATCACTGAGCTACAGTTTCTTCCCATGGCTCTCTGTGTGCTGTCATTTTGCATGATTATAGTCTGTTAAGGTGACCTGCTCCTCCTCAAGAATTGCTGGCTTGAGATGTGTGTTCTCCTTTGTTATGGGAAGCTGAATGACACAGCTTGTTTCAAAAGTATGTTTAGATGCTTCGATTGGACTTCCATCCTTAATTACCTATGATTCATTTAAATTAAGGCCTTCAATTTTGAGAACACAATCTGGAACTTTAAGTTGGATATTGCTTCGCATATATATGCTTTTTTTCTCTCTCCTAGCATGTTTTTATTTTTTTGCGTGAAGGATGACTGTGACTGAGTCATGTGCAATCAAACTCCAGAAGGACTCAACAGTTTGTGTGGGCTGGTAGTGGCAAGTCATTTGTTTGAAAATACATGCTTATTTTTTGTTTGTGTTTCACCTTTCTTAGAAAATGACAGAGCAAACATTGTATTCCCCATTACGCAGTAACTCAGCACTCTCTTCCACTGCCTCCTCTCCAGTGTGCTCAAAATGAACATCCCAAAGTGGCCCAATTCATTATTTCATTTGTGCCCAGATTGGATACTGAGGGTTTTCAAACAAAGCATTTGCCGAAAATAACCAGCAGCAAATAAAAAGATTTCATGTGTGGGTAATTAAGAAACTCCCAGCTTACAAGTAAATGGGCCTTTATTGCTAGTCCTAATTTGTTTAATTGGAACTGCAAAAAGGCATCCAATGAGGGTTGTTGGAATGTTGCTGATAGAAAGCTGTGCTGCAAGGAAAATATGTTTTATGTACAGTGAAAAACAAGAATCCGTAAGAGCCATCTGGGAGACATCCTTCAAAATCTGATGCAACTCTGAGATTTGTTCCAGATATGAATATGGATTTGAGTGCTTTAGAAACTCTGTTCAAAAAAAAAGTTCAGTGCTGCAGAGAATCTGTTTATTCCCTCGATTCTATTATATTTTGAACAATTGCTTTTCTTTTAAAGAAGCTAAGATAAAGAACAAATCTCATGGAAATCAGCCAGTTTAGAAATACCAACTGTCCCCTGTGTGATGATTTCTTGCAAGCATTCTCGAAATGAATGAGATCCAGAGGGGTGTCCACATGCAGAGCTTGGTGGACTGTGCCCAATTAACTTATTTATAGATTTTATTGTATTTTGTTTATGGCATTTGTGTGCCACTCCATAACATAAATTTGTCTGGGAAGCAAAACCATAATATCAAAAGCAATGCAACAAAAATACAACTCCCACGCTGCACTCCAAAAGTTATAATAGAAATTCGAAACAGAAAAGCCCAGATTACATGAATTATTTAAAAGCCCTGGTATAGCAGGAAGGTCTTCACTTGGTGCTGAAAGTACTGCAAAGATGGCACAAGATGGCCAAATTATGGGAAGCCTGTCTCATAACTGGGGTGCCGCTACTGAAAATTCCCTCTCTGGCCATGCTTATGTGCCTCAGGTCATAGTGCAGGGGGTCTCTGAAGGGTCTTGTATACCTGTATAAAGGTATATAAGTACTTAGAGGATATTAAGCTATAAAACTGGAGGTATGTATGACCATAAGTATACTCACTGAAGCATCGACATACCAGTTGGATACTCAACCTCAGCAACGATATGGAGCTACAGAACGATAAACAACTCCTAGTTGCTCACAGTCTGGAAGTTCACAGCCTCAGTGGGAGCAGGACTTATATCCAATGCCATCTGTAATTCAGTGAATGAAAGGCCACTGGCAGCAGTGCAGTGGGAAGAAGAAACCAGAATAAAAGAGCTCTCTTGTGCACAGGACAAATGGGAACTTCTAGGAGCTTGGGGAATTTTTAAGAGGTGATCATTAAGGAGGGATCTGCAACATAATGTTCCCGGGGTACCACTGTATGCTGTAAGCCGCCCAGAGTGGCTGGCAAAACCCAGCTAGATGGGTGTCATAATAATAATAATAATAATAATAATAATAATAATAATAATAATAAATAGCCCCCTGCAATGCAGGAATATGCAGCTGCCCCATATGAGGATCGAACCTGCAAACTTGGCGTTATCATCACCAGCGTTGGATTTAGCCTTGCTCTCTTTCGGGATACTCCATTTCCCCTTCCATAGTAGTCATCCCCTGCTCCCTCAGTGGGCACCCTGAGCTCCTTTGGGAGCAAGGATTGAATAGAAATTTAATGAAACTAATTTTAAAAAATAGTAACAATCCGTCAGCATGGTCTGGGAAGAGTTCCCAGGGCCAGGTAGAGAGAACGTGAAGTCCCCAGGCCTGAAGTTCCCCACCTGGACCAGCTGAAACGTCCAGACTATATGCAAAAGCATCCCCTGAGACACAGAGAGGCTATATTCAACTCAAGATAAGACCTCATTGACTGCATTCCCTTTCATTTGGAGCACCACATTTGAAGAAATGATGCCCTATAGATGTAAATAATGCAACTCAATTGCACTTCAAATGAACTCTGAATCAAGGTGACTGTGGGTTTTTTTCCTTCTGCGGGGAAGCCGATCAGCAGAACTCCAAACATCTGCTATGACTTGGCAAGGAAGCATCAGACTTATTATTGCGTTATAGAAAATTGGCTAAGTACTGTTGAACAAGAGCATCATTAAAAGTATTGTATGCATTAGGGAAGTGGCTGGTCTGAATAGCCAGATGCTTTCTAATTAGCAGCTTTCATTATCCTTGACCTTTTCACTCACTCGCATATATACACACAGAGAGAGAAAAGAAATTATCTTCTCCTTTTGTATTATAAGAGTCAGATGCCTGTGATTAGTGGCGTGTGCTGTCAAGGGAGGAACTGATTATTGCATGCCTGCGATGGAGGAAAGAAATGCATCTCAGTGGCTCTGACACAATGCTAGCCCTGTGTGAACAGAAAATGATGAGAGGAGAATGAATACATGGAAGGGGAGGGGAAGTGGCCTGGACCCACCATGTACTGATCAGGTCCTTTGCACAGAGCCTCTGTGAATTCAAGCTGCATTTGTTCATTCTGGGGTTTGTTTGTTTGTTTTAATCAATTTGTAAACCACCCTCCAACCAATGGGTTCCCAATGCAGCTACCAACAATCCAAAATTATAAAAAAAAACCGGATAAAAACAGATGGCTCAAAGCACACGCACACAATGAGGCCAGCAAGCGAAACTAGGAGATTAAAACAATTAAAGGTCACAGCTCAAAAGCTTAAAAAAGCTGGAAGGATATCAAAGTCCCTGTCTGCTGACAAACTGGTAGCCAATGGGTGTCAGGAGATCCTTTCTAGGGAGGGAATTCCACAAATGGGGCGCCGCCACTGAAAAGACCCTCACTCCAGTCCCTGTCTCAGATGGGGAGGAAATCCAGAGGAAGGCTTCAGTTGTGGACCTCAGTGAATGGGTAGTTTCAAGTGGAAACATTTGTTCAAGTATTCAGGTGTCCCAAGCTGTGTAGAGGTTTGAAGGCCAGCACTAAGACCTTGGATTGTTGTCTTTGTGGTCCGGACTCCGCCAAAATGCCTGAATGGGGCTTCAGGCAGCCAGTTAAGATGTTGCCAGGTGTAGAGAGGGCAGATCCTTGGCTATTCGCCTGGAGCGAGCGCACCTGCAATATCGGTGTAGTAGGTAAAAGGGTAATACTGGTCTATGTTCCACCGGGATTGTAAGGCAGGAGTGGGAAAACTGGCCCTCTGGACATTGCTGGACTGCAGCTCCCCTCATCTTTGACTATTGGCTAGGGCGGATGGGAGCTGTGGTTCTCCCTCCTTGTTGTAAAGCAGGTGTGGCTGGGCTTTTTTTCAGCCAGAACTCACCGGAATTCAGTTCCAGCACCTCTCAGGCGGATGCCATTGGCATTATAAGAGAACAAGGGAGGCATTCGTGGTGAATTCTGGCATGTCTTTTTCTTAAAAATGGCACTGGGCGTGGTGAACCTTTGGCCTTCCATATATTGCTGAACTAAGTGCCAGCAAGCATGGTCAATGGCTAGGGGTAATGGAAGATTACTGAGAGTGCTTTGAAGTGTGTTGAATCCTGAAATGCCCTATATCGAAGCTAAGTGATGTGATAGTATTGCCTTAACAATTGTTCCTTCACATAAGACTGAGAATGTCCCCTTGAATTTTCATGCTTGGGCCCAGGGCATTTCCTGGAGCCCCTTTGATGCAGCACCCCTGTGCCTGTCAAAGAGACTACGAGGGGGCCATCGGCATGCCATCTTGAAGACAATACAGAAATGCAATAAATTAATTGGAAGGTTTTGCCCTCCCCACTTTAAAAAGCTCTCTTACCCTAAAAGTTCAAGAAAGCTTTTCTACACCTTGCATTTAAGCCTGTTTTGTCTGGTGGTGATAATTTGGGGAAAGGGTATTATCTAAGATAGCCATGATGTTTCAGTCCTTGAGTCTGAAAATCTAAATGGTGCTGCAGGCATAATAGGAATGACTTTGTTTCTTTTACATGTGGGGGCCCCATTTAGATTTTCAACCTCAAGGACTGATATATATTGGCTATCTCAGATAATAGCCTTTTTCCAACTAAGCAATGCTCAACAAAACCACCTTAAAATTAAATGGTATCAAAATAAGGCAAATATGTTTCCTCAAATGGTGCGTCAGAATCTACTTTCTGAGTTATACCACCTCAACCATGCTGAATAGTTAGGGCTGACTCTGATTCATTAAAAGGATAGCATTTTATTATCTTGTTGTATGGGCTGCTAGTCTCAGGCTCTTAGTTGTGTGTTGGCCATTGAAATTAACAAGTAATTAAATAGCATCGTCTTAATATTTCCATTCTATAACACAGGAAATGATGTGATGGGGACTTGCATCTGAGATGGTGTCAGAATTGGCTTTCATTCTCACATTACGAATTCTAGAACAGGCAATTATACCCAGTTACCAGTACTGAAAGGGTAACTTAGAAAGTTCCTCAAGTACCAGTTTCAGTGCATATATTGGGAATGGGTGTTTTGGGTATTATGGAAGTAGGTTTTCCCCAAAAATAAATCTGCCTAAGTTTAGAACAAGGGTGACATCTAGTGGTTAAAGTATAACCCATCTTCCCGTTGATCCTTCCTTTATTTTTGCGCCATGAAGCAAGATGAAGGACACAGCTACCATACTCAAGTAAGAGATTCACAAAAGGGCATCACTTTCTTCCCTGCTGCCCCCTCTCATTCTTTGTGGAAACTCACTGTTGTTTGCTGCGAGGAGCATGGATCTGTAATTATCACAAGTACTGGATTCTGGGTGTCAATTGTTACAAAGACTGTGGGCACAATTAGGGCTTTGAAAAAGGGGGGCATCCCCCCCGTGTGCTTTTATACACAGTGGTTTGCAGTTGTGCACACATTCACACAGTAATGTCATCTGAAGCTGCTGTCTGTGTTGTCCATACACACAGGTGGGCATGTTTTCGAACTAGTGTGCAACGTTGTTCTCTAGTCCCCTCTCCTCCGTTAGTGTTTCCACAAACCTACTTTTTTAAAAATAAAAATAAAATTCTCACTCTTCCAAAAGAGAGGAGCTGGAAGCTGTTGTGTTGATATACAGAGGATATATAAAAACAAAAAAAATTTTTTCCTTCCAGTAGCACCTTAAAGACCAACTAAGTTAGTTCTTGGTATGAGCTTTCGTGTGCATGCACACTTCTTCAGATACACAGTGTATCTGAAGAAGTATCTGAAGAAGTGTATCTGAAGAAGTGTGCATGCACACGAAAGCTCATACCAAGAACTAACTTAGTTGGTCTTTAAGGTGCTACTGGAAGGAAAAAAATTTTTTTGTTTCGACTATGGCAGACCAACACGGCTACCTATCTGTAAGAGGATATATAGATACATATTGGTGTACATAGGTGGCTGGCTGTACTGCTTCCTATTTTTGCCCATTTCATTCATAGACATGTTAAACATGGCAAAGGGCGAGTGGCACAGTGCATATTGGGAGCTGGGGTTGCTAGTTTACTCGCTTCCCCATCCAGTCTCTCTCATGCTCTCTCTGTGCCATCACACTAAAACTTGGAGGGGTGATCTTATTCCGAAAAATAAAACCCTTCCGTTATTGTCTATATTCTAGAACTTAATCCACAGTTATGCACAGGGTGCAAGTTTGGTAACAAGGATACATTTGTAAACTCTGGGGTTTTATCTGTTGTTAATTGATCCTATCACAAATTTAGGATAGGCAGTATAAGACAGTGGGTATGATAATGAACCATGACTATGAACTCCAATTTCCCTGTTGATAAACTCCGGTTTATAGGAGACATTAAGCTAGGTTTGGCATCTAAGCTCTGCTCCTAATCCATCAGGAGAAGTTGTACTGGTGGGAAGGGACTGGCAGTTTTGGAGGAGTCATAGATATACCATCCCTGCTAAAGAGCACATTTTTGTTTGTGGACTTTTTCAGGGAGAAGGGCAGCCCACATCTGTTTTTGCCACCATTATTCCTCCATTCTGCAGTTGCTCCTGCGCCATTCAAAACAAGAACTGTTATGTACTGAAGTTCTCACCCTGGGCCAGCAGGGGGATACTGTAGATAGTTATGCAAATGAAGGATTGAAAAGTGACGTTCAGTGATTGGATAGTTTTGTATGCAAATGAAGGATCGAAAAGTGACGTTCAGTAACTGGATAGTTTTAGAAAATGGCAACAGTTGTATTGTTCTGGAGCTCTATATAAGCCGGCTGACTGAGCTCCTCAGCCTAGTTCTGTTCTGGCGTCTGAATAAAGAAGAGCTGTTTAAAGAATCGCTGTGTCGTCTGACATGTTCGCCCACAACTTAACAAGAACAACACAGACTCAGTGAAGCTTCTTCTTTCTTATTCATGGCAGCCAAGCGGGAATGATGTGAACTCCATGATATCTGAGCAAAAAAAAGTGGGAAGGAGGTAACTGAGTTTTTTCCTTTAATTTACATGGAGGCTGGATGTCCCACCAACCCGTTTAATTGAACAATAGCCTCTATCCCACAGACGTCATCAACTGAAGGGGAAGCAGCAGCAACAGTTTAGTCCATAACTCACCTGCATGTACTTGTTTTTCATGCCCAAAGGGTGCATTGGAATGTGAATCTCAACGCTAGTAAAGGTAAAGGGACCCCTGACCATTAGGTCCAGTCGTGACCGACTCTGGGGTTGCGGCGCTCATCTGGCTTTATTGGCCGAGAGAGCCGGCGTACAGCTTCCGGGTCATGTGGCCAGCATGACTAAGCCGCTTCTGGCGAACCAGAGCAGCGCACAGAAATGCTGTTTACCTTCCCGCCAGACCGGTACCTATTTATCTACTTGCACTTTTGATGTGCTTTCAAACTGCTGGGTTGGCAGGAGCAGGGACCAAGCAATGGGAGCTCACCCCGTCGCGGGGATTCGAACCGCTGACCTTCTGATTGGCAAGTCCTAGGCTCTGTGGTTTAACCCACAGCGCCACCCGCGTCAGGGCTCTTAACAGCAGTGCTGGAAGACCTGCAAATGCCGAATAATGCCCAGGTGTAGGCAGGTAGGAACGAGGCTCAAAATTTTAAAGGTAAAAGGTAAAGGTACCCCTGCCTGTACGGGCCAGTCGTGTCCGACTCTGGGGTTGTGCGCTCATCTCGCTCTAGAGGCCGTGAGCCGGCGCCGTCCGAAGACACTTCCGGGTCATGTGGCCAGCGTGACGAAGCTGCAGCTGGCGAGCCAGCACCAGCGCAGCACACGGAAATGCCGTTTACCTTCCCGCTATAAAGCGGTCCCTATTTATCTACTTGCACTTAAGAGTGCTTTCGAACTGCTAGGTGGGCAGGAGCTGGGACCGAACGACGGGAGCTCACCCCGCCGCGGGGATTCGAACCACCGACCATACGATCGGCAAGTCCTAGGCACTGAGGTTTTACCCACAGCGCCACCTGCGTCCTTTTAAAATGTCTTTTTAAAATACCCGCGTATTTTAAAATACAGCTCTAAATAGCAGTTCTGGAAGACTTACCAATGCCCAGGTGTAATACTGACACCTAAGCAGTTACTAATACTAATACTAATACTAATACTAATACTAATACTAATACTAATACTAATGGAATAGAGCTCAGGAAAACATGTAGAATTGTGCCTGCTGGTTTGCTCATGTGTCTAAAGGAAGCAGAGGAATGTAGGGGTGGAAAGGCAAAACAACCAACATGAATTGTCATCTGAAGGCAGAGAAGCAGGTCACAGGTCATGTGTCTCAAGATCATCCCCGCTGCCAAATGATGAGACATTGTTGTGCTTTAAACATTCATTTTTGCATCAAAGGGAGACCTTTGTGTTGGTACACATTTGCCTTGCTTTGTATGGACAAGAGGAAACAAACATCCCATCAGCTCACGAAGAACCTTCCATGGCCAGTGAGAACTATGGGTCAGTTCTGGGGCTGCCCTCAGGGAAGGCAGAGGTCAGCGAGTGCAGGCCAGGGAGCACACGTACCATCAGCTCCCAGCTGGCCTGAGAGGACTCTGTCCCTCTGCATTTTATATAATGTGTTTGTTTTCATGTTTCAAAATTGTAAACCACTTGGCAGAAAGACAGCATAGAAATCTAATAAATGAGTGGATCGAGTCAGGAAGCACAGCGAAGGCACTCCAAAGTGTAGTATGTCCACAGCTTATGGCAGCTCTTATTATTTCCACATAGTAGGCCTTAGGCTAAGAGGAGATTGCACAAGCTTTGAATATTCTGCTTATGAGACCTGAGACAAATCTTTGTCCTCTTGGGAGTGAATCTATTTTTCTTCTGTGAAGCTAACAGGTGTATTCCCAGGATAATTTCGCATTTTTTGAACAATGGGGAAGTGTAATGTGACCCTAAGCATGTGGATCAAGAAGTAATTCCCAAAAGATGTGGCAAATGCATTAAAAACTAGGGATAAGAGGATTTCCTCAGTTCCCTTCTGTAATTGATCTGAGATTAGCCTTCACTTGTTTCCCTTCCAGCTGAATTTCAGTTAGAGATTGGGATTTGGGGGTAGTGGCAGAACTGGCGCTGCACCTGGTATTCATTTTTTTTTAATTAAAAAACACAGAGACACACAAAATTCCAGAGTTTGGTAAGAATAAAATAAATGCAGAGCATACAACAGTTGCCTTGCTCTCCCTCTCTTCCAACCAGCGTGTTGAACTCAGTGCAGTGCAGGATGGAAGAGGGACTAGAAAGTCAAGAGCAACTATGGAAATAAATTTATTATTTCTTTATTTAAAATGAATGCTGTTCATTAAAAATCCCAAGCCAGTTTTACAACACATAAGAACCAATACAATAAAAAGACCAATATAAACTTAATATGTACAGTGAATAATTAAAACACAGCAGCTAAATCAAATCAAATCAAATCACAGTAGCTGAAAAATTATCAGTGGCTTGATATGAGTGACCAGCAAAAGCCTGAGTGAACCAGTACAGGAAGTGCTGAAAACTCAACAAGGTCATTTGCCTCCCCCCCCCCCCCTTTGTAGGAGCCATGATGGAAAAGTCTCCACTCACTTGTAGCTGCCAGGTGGAGTTCCATAGGCAGTGGCTTGTTCTGAGATCTCAGCAAGTGGGCAGAGGTGTTGTGTCAGGTAACTGGGTCCCAAGTTATTCATGGCTTCATAGGTCCAGACTGGTAGCAAATATACTGAAAGGAAAACAAGTTCCAAAGATTTGAGTTCTGCTCCAGAAAACATTTCTAGTAGAGCAGAACCTCAAAGTCTATGGTGGAATACAACAGAGGCAAATTCTGCAACCATCCCTTATTTAAATGCCACAGATAAAGGCCTTAACTGTGCTCCATGTCATGTATAAATTTGCCCTGTTTGCCTTTCTCCAGTTTTGCAGAGGATTGCACATGTTCTTCTTCACCTCTCCTTGGAAACAGATGGGGCTAAAAAAAATGGAACAAATCAATTGGAACCTGAGGGTAATCATGCCCGTGGCAAAGATCCTTGGACCCAATTTTCTTGTTCCACCTTAACAGGCAATGTCCAGTTTTTGAGGAGGCATCTTTTCTTCTTGCTCCAAAATGTAGGGTTGCCATATTTAAAAAAGTGAAAATCCGGAGCTACTTTTTTTTAAGGAAAATCAGCAAAAACATCACTGCTGGCATGGCTTGGCATACATCCGGATTTTCCTGGACATTTTGCCAATTTTTTCTAGGACACTGCTTCAGACTACAGATGGGAGATGGCAACCCTACTTGGACCTACATTGGTCTGTCTAGCTTAGTTTATTGCACACTAAAAAGTCGGGGTGCAGAGTGGGCTCCCCAGGCACACATACACTACCAGCCGTGCCTGGAGATTCTTGGCGTTGAGCCCTTCCAGAGGAGTACAACGTGTTTTCCCAGAGATCTAAAAACGTTAAATTGGAGCACTCATCTCTGTGGTATGAGTGAAAATAATAATTCCGAAACTCAAATATGTTTTTTCCGGTAATGAACATATGCAGTTTAAAACAAAGGGGAAAGCAATTAACCCAGCACTTTAAATCCAACTGATAATAAAACCCACAACCAACTCAACAGGCAATAAAAAAGACTAATCCAATTTACGTTGGAGGTTTATTATGGTTCATTACAGTCTGATAAAATAATTTTGCAATCAGCATAATCTGCGTATTTTTTTAATTTTGCGATATATACTACAATCTTTGTCTTTTAGCATGCAGAGGGTAAAAGTACAATCACATGGATAAAAGGTTTTTCCATTGTAAAACTGAAGGGGTGGGGGAGTGGCAGAGTCTAAATTACAAAATATGGCTTTACTTGATAAGTGGTAAAATGGATTTATCAAGATTTCATGTTATTCAGCAAATGGCAGCATGTGCCCATTTAAGCAAATACTGAATACAAAGGGGTAGAATGTATAGCTGAAACAAAGAATTGCAAATGTATGAAAATCAGCAATTTCCCCAGTTTCACAAGTCATCCTTTGCAAATTTGCAAAATTTCAAAATTTCAAAGCCAAATTTAAATGTGCACTTCTAATGTGATCTTTTTTCTTTTTTTCTTTTAGCTCAGAATTTAAAAGCAGAATTAAATCTTGGTTGGGTTGGGAACTCTATTTCTCTAGCTTCCAAGCATCAACAGATTCTTCTGAGCATGCTCTGAACCACATCACACATTACAATAGCCTTGTAATGTCAATCAGTATTATTAATATCATACTACTGACTGCAGGGGAGACGGTGAGATTTGAGGGAAACAGTTATTTGCCTAAAGCAACCTAGTGGCTGAGTTAAGGCTTCAACTAGCAGCTGCCTGGGCTAGAGCTCCTTCTCTCAGCCTCTACACTTTGCCAGTGCGGGCACCAATTCTGCCTCAGGTAAGCGTGACAAATGTACAGTCATGGTCCTACAATATTAACACAATGGGGACCAACGAGTTCTCTGGGAGGTGCCCCATTTTCCTAGTTACAGAATACTTAAAGAGAGATGTCACTGCAACAGTAGATCCTGACAGAAGATTTTAGGACTCTGTGCCACAGATGAAAAACGTATGTGCATCATTTCCAAATTCTTTCTGGAGGAATCTAGCAGTTCAGTCTTTTGCAATGTTTCATAGACTTGACATCAAATTAAAAGAATTGCGATTTCTTATTCATGTATACAAATACATTCTTCCTCCCTCCCTCCCTCCTTCCCTCTCCCTCCCCTTGAAATTATTTCAAGAGTCCAATATGCCACAGGACATCTGCCGTCAACATTCATTCTGTTTGGTTACAAAAATAAACTATATTAATATTTGTCACCATGCAAATGCATGGACTTCCCCGCTTCTGGGTAAGCCCAAAGAAATGGACAGAAAGGCTTGAAGGTTGCTTTCTCTAGGTGCCTTCCAGATGCTATGGACTCCAATTCCCATCATCCCCTGTCTCCATGGCCAGTTGTTACAGATGGTGGGAGTTGCAGTCCGAAACATCTCATGAAAATCATAATGGGAAAGGGTGATGGAATGGTTATTATTATTATTATTAAAAGCTGTCTGTGATGAGCAAGCTTTAAATCAGAGGTGACTAACCTGTGGCCCTCAAGGTGTTGTTGGACCACAACTCCCAGCAGTCATGATTCCTGACCATGCTGGCTGGGAATGATTGGAGATGGCGTCCAACAACATTAGAATAACTACACCCCTGCTTGAGTGAAACATTCACCAAATTAAATACCAATAGACCTGAGGTAGACTTGGCTGTAGAATGACTACATTCTGGTACAGAAGACTAGCAAGGCATCAGGCCAGGGTTTCCCAAACTTGGGTGGCTAGCTATTTCTGGACTACAATTCCCATCATCCCTGACCGCTGGTCCTGCTAGCTAAGGATGATGGGAGTTGTAGTCCAAAAACAGCTGGAGACTCAAAGTTGGCAAACCCTGCATTAGGCAAATATATAATTCCTAAGGGCAGGTTAAAATACTCTCCTGTGACTTCATTCATACATAGTCAGGTGTGCCAGTGAAGCATGAACACCATTGTATTCTCACTGCTTAAACTGTGGTGCAGTCATCTGAGCAGGTAGCCTGTTCCCTACCTTGTTTTCGGTGAGAAAGTGTATCAGCAGCCATCTGGTTGTATAGGTATGCCATACCTTGTGCAGCAGACATGGTGCCTGTATAGAAACCAGGCCTATGATTGCTAATGAAGCAGATGTAACCCTAATGGTATCACCACCCATTAATGCACGATATGCAGCAAAGATCCAGAAATAATGAGCCAGAATAGACCAGTGGTCTGACGTAAGAACATAAGAAGAGCCTAAAGCCCCACCTAGTTTAGCATCCTGCTCTCAAAGTGGTTAACCAGATACCCATGGGAAGCCCACAAGCAGATCCTGAGCACTGCAGCACTCTCTCCATCTGTGATATCCCGGAAGCTGATATTCAGAGGAATATAGTGGAAAACTGCCATCATGGCTAGCAGCCATTTGGAAATGCCTTGGACCAATATTTCAGATTTTTGTCAAGCTGATGATGGCAGCATTGTAGACAATGCTGAGCCAAATTTTCTCATCAGGCTTTTTTCCCCATGTAAAAATAAAAGAAAATCTATGGCTTTTTTCCTTAGGAAAAGGAGACAGCTTTGCAGACTTTCCTCCCAACATTCTCCACCATATTTGTGGTGGTCACCCCCCCCAAAAAAAAAACAACCACACACACACACAAACACGGTTCCAGGGCCATTGTTGAGGATGCAAAATGGTAGCTGGGCTGTCAACACAGCTGCTGTTGTTGTGACTTGCAGTGGCTGTGAAAGAAAGAAAAACTCCTGGGGGGGGGGGAGCTGTGCTACTGCCCCTGTGAAATGTGAGAAAAAAATGATGAAAGATTTGCCCTTCCCCTGCAGAAATTCAATTGTAGTCCCTCCAGTTTCTGTGCTGAGGGTGGAGAATGTTGACAGGCTATTTGTGTACACAGCTATAATAAAAAGTGACAGAGAATTACAGACTTGCAGCAAGTGGCCTTTGGCTCCTCCAGTCCAACGGACTGCTCCATGCAGGAGCTGCAATGCAGGATTCCTAGCAGATGGCTGGCCAGACTCTGCTTAAAGACCTTGAGGGGCAAGGGTTGGGTTAGCAATAACAACAGGCAGTTTTGCAAAACATTTACAGGTTGGCTGGAAGTCATACGTACTGAAAGCCTATCCCGTGCCCTTGTAGTGGGAGAATGGGCAACTGTGCCACAGTAAGGAAATGCTAAGCTACTTCCCATGTCTTAATACAGGCTTGCCATACACCAGAAATATTCCTGACATGTCCTGTTTTTTGGCTGAAAAAATCATGTCGGGGGTAATTTTGCCAAAGCGGAAAAAGCACAATGGAAAATGCAGCGGAAACAGCTCCAAAAAGCTTAAAATCACTATTTTTCAGGGAGGCTTCCTAAAAAAATAAAAAGCTCAAAAATGTTGGGGTCTTCCTAAATAAAAGCTCAACAGGAATTTTAGCTTTTGAAACATGGCAACCCTACTTAATAAAAGCAAGTATATGTGCATTTGCAAAATATGCATTGCAGAAAACTGCAATTTAGTTTTTTAAAAACTGAGCTCAGAGCCAGCTATGGTTTATAAAGTAGGCACTGTAGCTGTGCATTTAACAACAGCATAATGTACAGATACTAGGTAATGATGTTTGCTGTCGTGCTGCACTTAATAAGCTGCTATTAAATGCACAAAGCCCTCCTTCCTCTGCCTCTGATCAGTTGGCAATCTCATTGGCAAGACCCATAAGAAATCGATCAAGTAGCCCTTAAAATGGATTATTTTTTCCACGATGCAGAGGGACCTGCAGAATCCCTGAGTACCATTAAAACAAGTTGCCGAGAGGTTTTTCTTAGCCATGGGCTAGCTAGAATTTTTCTTTTGGGATCTCAGGGATACAGGGTCATTAGATACCCCATACTGGGTTTTGGGGAGGGGTAGAGATTCAAATGGATTGTTACTGTTATTTTATGTTAGTTTCATCTCACAGGTAATAATGAACGACCCATTCCCTCAAAGTGTCCCTATTTTCCAGGGACAGTCCCAGATTTACATAAGCCGACCTGGTTTCTGTTTTGATCCTGGAATGTCCCAATTTTCCTTTAGGACATCCCTATTTTCACTGGAGAAATGTTGGCGGGTATGGAGTTATGCGACCCCTGAGCCAAGGAGATAAATAACCATACAACCTTTAGAAGACATCTGAAGGCAACCCTGTATAGGTAGGTTTTTCAATGTTTAAAGTTTTATTACGTTTTTATATATGTTGGGAGCTGCCCAGGGTGGCTGGGGCAACACAGTCAGATGGGCAGGATATAAATATTATTATTGAATATGACGTCCCTATTTTCATCGGAGAAATATTGGAGGGTTTCCAGAATATTCTAACCCTAAAGTTCTGGTGTTTCACTCCATCCACTCTAGAAAGCAAACCCCTACAAATTTTATCACCAAAGATATCCCTGCCCAGTTCTGAAGTAGCTTTCTCAGGCTGCTGACTTGTGCATGAAAGCAAACACTGGCCTCTATTCTGTAACTTTGCAATCTTCCATTATCTTCCCGGTCTAAAAGTATGCTTCAGCTCCTCTCATCAATGGCCATCAGTGACCATGGATTTCATCCTGAACCTCCTTCAATTTCATCCTTTACCTTTAAATCTGTTTGATTTTGGATTTGGATTTGGATTTTTTAAGGTTTGGTTCATTCGGGGAGATTTTATCCAATTGAAAACAGTGGGCAGATATCTCCCTTGTGGGATTATTCCTAAATAGTGCTTGCTTAAAGAGTGCCACCCTTGTTCCCATCTTTGCTGACATCCAAATTAGAAGCTGCAGCTGCAAGAGGAATGAAAACAACACCAGACCTAGCCCTTTCTCCACAGATTCCAACAGCTGGTGTCTCTTTGGCACAGGCTGGGCTCCAGTCCCAACAACCCCTCTGTTGTTCTGTAGATCAGTCACAGTGGATAGCGGTTCCTTTGTTCTTAGCCTGACTTTGGAGGCTGCTGCAAAGATATGGTTAGACACACCTCTAAATCTTCTGTGAGACTGGCTTAGCAAGTGTATAATACTACCCTAATCATTCTCCCTTTTGTAAGAAGGAAGAACCTCTGAGCAGCGACAAGACTGCAAAGTGAACAGCCTTCACAGTTCAGGGAATTGCTGCCAAGCTTTGTCTGTTGCGGCTAATACAATATGGGGCGAGGGGGACAACAATTTAAAGGATGTGTCATTTTCCAATAGATTGAAAGATTAAAGAGGGTCTTGCATTCGAAATGTTTGCTAGGATAGGGTGCATATAATATAAAGCAAGATAATTGCTAGTATTGCTTGGGGATATCTCAGATACATTTTCCCTTATCATTTTTCACCAAAATGAGATTTATTAGATTGCCTGCTGCAACATGGTTAGCTTTACTGATGTGGGCTTTATTTGCAATTTGATTATTATTTTAGCATTGTTTGATTCAAGTGTACACACACACGTGTGTGCGTTTGTTGCCTAGTTCATTTAAAACATTATTTACTCTGGCTGGCATTTAGTTGTGTTGTCTGTGTGGCTGGTTGGCTAGAAACTGGTTCTGTTTTGCTGTATCAGAAATGTACTGCAAAAGTTCCCTAGATGCCTCTCCTTTATGTCCCCACATAGGTGGGGTAAGGCTAAGGCAATCCTGTGAACTTCAAAATGCTGAAGGGAGGGTCCTGAGGATTTAATCAGGGAAAGGAAGAGGGATGCTGAACTGTCTGTTTTTTGTTTGTTTGTTTTTTAAGGCGCTCTTGCGCCCTTAACAGCTATATGGCAGAAGTTCAGCAGGCACAAATTCTCAGTTTGCTGCAGGATTATGTCACAGAGCTGGGGGGGGGGGCAGGTGCTGCTGTGCTCATGTCCTCTAGACGGGCTTCCTATAGGCATTTGGCTGGCTTTGAGAACAAAATGCTTGGCTAGATTGGGGCATTTGGTCTGATTTGTCAAGTACCTGTGGGGAGTCGCTAATACCAGAACGTAATAAGAGATTCTTGCGAATCATGTAGGTCTGTTCAAACCCACTGGCTCTAATAGAACACATAGCTTACATTTTGTTGCAGAGGTAAATTTCAAAGACTGAGATAGTATCCTCAATATGCCTGGTGTATGCTAGGGCACCAGCTCCTATGCATCCACTAGACACAGCAAAGTCCTGCTCATTTGTTCACAAGGATGAAATTGCACTGACTATTCTCTGTTTCAAATTCTGAGTCTTCGGAATTCAAATTCTGAGTCTTCTTAGGCATTTACATTAAAGGGACAGCTTCGCATTGCCCATTATCGTGGAATTTGGACCTATCTATGAAAAACGGGTCAGCTTTATACAGAGCAATGGTTATTATCAAGCCAAGTTGCCTTAAGAAAAATGCTTTAGCCCCGTTTCCATAGGATCCTACGAAGCTGCCAGATGCTTAATCAGGCCACTCGGTCCATAGAGCGCAGCACTGTACTCACAGGCTGGCAGGGGCTGTCCAGGGTTTCAGAACTTGCTTCTAAGCCTGTTCAGGAGGAAGCAGCTCCCCTCCATTTCCATACGAGTTGCTTCCCAGGAAACATGCTTAGGGCTCTCACTCAGGACTGGCCCCACCATAAGGCAGAGTGAGACAGGTGCCTCAGGCAGAGGGGGGGAGCGGCAGCTACACAACCCACCCTGCAACCCCTAAGCCAGCCTGCTGCCTCCAAGTGCAGTGGTGGCTGCTCGCCTGGCACCTGTGTTGAGGTAAGGTTCATCTGCCAGTCTGCTTGGCTTTTCTTTGTGGAATTCTGGGGTTGTCGGGGGGGGGGGGGGAGGAGAGAGAGCATCTCATTCTTCTCTTTCCAGGAAAGCATCAAGGTCCATCCCTGTCTATCAGTGTTCTTCTGGCCAGTCCTTGCCTTGCTGAAAACAGCATGCGATCCAAAATCAGAGGAGCAAACATGTGTTGCCCATCTACAACGTGGGCATGTAGGGAACACAATCCTTTCTGGCAGAGGTAAAATGAACGAATGAACAAACAAAAAACAGAAACCATGCACCTGGAGCTGCAGAGATTGTGCACCTTGAAGGAATGCTGATGGGTCATTATTTAGGCAGGTTACATCAGTGGTCATGGTTGGGTGGGGGAAATAAGTTGGGATGGACAGAGAGGCAGGAGCAGCCTGTCTACAGGCAAACAGGGCAAACTCTTTGGTTGATGATGGTGGCCTTTGTACATTCACTCACAAGGTCTCATCCTCTAAGGTGGGCAGGGTCCCTTTTTCCTAAGTCAAAAGCCTTCACACTGGCTGGAACTGATGGGAGATGTAACCCAAGACATCTTGGAGGGGGAAGGCCACCAGCATTTTTTCTCAGCAACTGCAAGGATCGCAGTGCATTTCTTGCAGGGAAGGGGGGCATCAGCTGTCTAATATTACATTGCTTCTTGCAGTGAAAAAAATACAAGCAGCCACTGTAGGTCTCTAGCATTAAGGACCATGCCACATCTTCCTTTGTCGGCATGCTCACTCTTGAAACTACAGTGACACTGTGAGCAGAGAGGAAAGGGGAGGGTAAGGGTCTGACACATTGTGATGTGTCGTGGAAATTGGTCTTTCCCCTACCACTCAGCTTTGAAAAGGAATTCCATCTATGTAGGTTTCATTGGGTCCTTTCCATCACACTACAAACCTACCTAGCTTTTGCTAGAAAGGCTCGATGTTTTAAGGTGACACAACAGAATCCTGCAGCCAGAGGGACTCCTCACCACTGCAGCAGCACTGAAGGCCAAGACATTTATGATCATAACTGCTGATTCATTATGCAGCACTTGAGAAAACTTAAAAAGAGTTCCTACTTTAACCCCCACCACACGCTCCCCTAACAGCACAGTGATCTGGTAGGCTGCAATCCTGCATAGAGTTATGATCCTTAAAACTCAGTGATGTTAATAGAAGTTAAGGCATCAAGCAATGTACAGGATTGGGACCTTGGTCCATATAATGCCCTGTGAAAATAGTGCCTTTTAAATAATAACAACAATGCAAAACCTGGATAATTTACATAAAATGCAAACAATAAATCAGGAATGCTGCTACATTGATTTCAGTGAGCAAAATGTACATTCAGTTCAATGTAATATTTTCACATGCACAGAATGGGAGGGGGTTTTTAATCTGAAAAAAATAGAGAGATTTCATTTGACAACATATACTAAGGCTGGGATTTTCAGCGGCATCAAACAGTAGCCCAGATTTCGATACCAATTCAGTAATAACTGGGCAGCAAATCCCCCTAAGGCAGCAATCCTCCTGTGACTTACTTGAGAGTAGTCCTATTTAGCTCAAGTGGAAGTGCGCTGGGGATTTGGTTTGCAGCCTGAAGCTCCTTTGAAAACCCCACCTGAACAAATTACACAATTCGAATGTGACATTTTTTAAAAAAGCATAACATCATGGAAAAACATTTACCATATTTTTTGTTGGGTGCTGCTTGCCGAAGCGAGGCAGGGGCTTTAATGCCTGAGGTATAGGAAGTTCCTGGATGCTTTTAGGGAAATGGGAGGGTGGGAGAGTCTGAAGGATGGTTTGCATAGCTTGCAGGTATAAAGATGCAGGCATGTTCCCCACCAGGCTATTGAACTTGTCCTCCCCTAGCAGAACTGCCCAGTGCTCTGGATGCTCCTGCAGCACCTTCCTCATCTTGAACCGGGGGCTGGGCATGAAGAGCAAGAGGTAATCGAGGCAGAGCTTTTTGGACGCCACGTTGACTTTCGAGTCCCACATCTGCTCCAGAATGACGTCCAGCGGTGTCAGTCCTTTGCTGTCCTCTATCCTGGGAGAGGCCCCGTTCCCCAGGAGGATCAGAACCGTCTCTGACCTCAGGAGCTCGCAGGCAAGATGCAGAGGGGTCTTCCCATCTTCCAGGTGGAAGCAGCCGGTTCGGTTGATGTAGGAGTTCAGGCTGGGCAGCTTGTGGGAGATGCTGATGATCAGCCCCAGAATGTCTCTCCTGTCGTAGGTGACAGCCATGGCCAAGTGAGGAGCAGAGGAAGGGCAATAGCAGAAATGTTCCCCGGGGACTTTGAGAGCCTCCTCCGGAAAATGAGACAGCAGGTACTGGGCATAAGGCAGGTGGTTGTGCACCACGGCATAGAGCAGGGCTTCGGAAGGGGAATACGTCCTCAGGCTGGCATTTTCTTCCCAGTAGAAATACTCCATAGTCCTCATGTCTTCCAGCATCCAGACAGGTTTGTGATCTCTGACAGCTTGGTAAAACATATAGGATAAGAACTTGCAATGCCTGCTCTGGTCATCCTGTAAGCTGGCCTGGTTACTGGCCATGTCTCGGAAGTCCCAATGGTGAACAAGTCCTTTTGTGCCAAAAAGGAAAGCGGGGGGGGGGGGGGCTCCAATTGCAAGCGAAGGCTGATGTTCAGTTTGAATGCAGATTCCAGAGGCTGCTACAACCTTCAGATTGTCATTGCAGCAGCCTGGACTGCACTAGCCGGAATGCATAGCTCTTTCTCTGACGGGCTGTTCATCTCCACCCATTCATTGTTTTCCCTTTCTCACTGCGGCTGGTTTTGTTGAGGTAAGCAGAATCTCGCCAGCTCAGTTAACCATTGCCATGCAAGCACGCAGTAAATGCAGTCGGTTCTCTGTTCGGCGCAGGTTAATGGAATACAGATAGCTGTGATTTAACAGCCGAAGAGAGAGCTATTTGCAGGGGACTATAATTAGCTGTGCAAAAGGAGCAATTTTCTGCCTGCAGTCAGGGCCCAATCAAAGCTACAATAACTATTGCAACAGAGTGTGTGTGCCTCCTGATGTTTATGTGCTCCTAGAACTGTAGGGGCATGTGTGTGTGATGTCACTTATACGCATTCTCCATACAGATGCAGTCCCTCAATGGATTAATCTAGTATAGTTATTTTATTTTTTAAAAGTATATGCCATATTCATGAAAAGTATCATTGTGGTTTACAACAGTTATGCATAAAACCATGCCACAAAAAACAAAAATATTAAAATCAGAAATCAGAAATCAGCTTTTATGGAAATGTGTATTCTTAACTGCCTGCATAAACCTGACAGAAAAGTTTTCAGCAGGCATTTAAAAATTAAAACAGAATGCGCCTGCTAAATCTTTAATGAAAGAGTAATCCACAAAACTGAGCTGATAACACGAAAGGCTCAGTTTCTTGCTGCTGTCAAATGAACCTCGCCAGTTTGGAGGACGACCAGCAACACTCCTGCAGATGATCTCAGGGATCCAGCTGGGCTATAAGGCTTCAGGTGGTTCCTAAGGCAGCTTGGACCTAAGTTGTTCAGGGCTTTGTAAATTAATACAAGGACCTTGAATCTGGCTTGCTAGTAGATTGGCAGATTGTATGCAGGCTGAGACCCCACTTACCCGCAGACTGTCTCACCAGAGTGGTGCATGCTCTGGTTATCTCCCGCTTAGACTGCTGCAACATGCTTTATGTGGGGCTACCTTTTAAGGTGACTCGGAAACTACAACTAATCCAGAATGCAGCGGCTAGACTGGTGACTGGGAGTGGCCGCTGAGACCACATAACACTGGTCTTGAAAGACCTACATTGGCTCCCAGTACGTTTCTGAGCACAATTCAAAGTGTTGGTGCTGACCTTTAAAGCCCTAAATGGCCTTGGCCCAGTATACCTGAAGGAGGGTCTCCACCCCCATCGTTCTGCCTGGACACTGAGGTCCAGCGCCGAGGGCCTTCTGGCGGTTCCCTCACTGCAAGAAGTGAGGTTACAGGGAACCAGGCAGAGGCACTGGCAGAGGAAGAGGAGTGCAGGGGGAGCGCACCACCTCCAGCAGCACGATCCCAGTGGGGTGCCATCGCAGCTACACCCCCCCTGCCCGCACTGGGTGCCACGCCCCCAGGACACACACCAGCCCTGCCTCCGCCTGCTCTCTGACACCCATGCTGGAGCATGAAGCTCCATCAATGGGCAGAGGGGGCCTTCTTGGTAGTGGTGCCCGCCCTGTGGAACACCCTCCTATCAGATGTCAAAGAAATAAACAACTATCTGACATTTAGAAGACATCTGAAGGTAGTCCTGTTTAGGGAAATTTTTAATGACTGATGTTTTAATGAATTTTTAATATTTTGTTGGAAGCTGCCCAGAGTGGCTGGGGAAACCCAACCAGATGAGAGGGTATAAATTATTTTATTATTAATTATTATTATTATTATTATTACTAGATTTTCAAAAAATGGTGGCACAAGTTGTCAGCCCGGGGCCCACATCATATGGAAACTTACATCTTACTTTTATTTATCTAACAAATTTATATACTACTTGGTTTTAGTAAAACTTCTAATGGATTACAAGAAATATTAAAATTATCAATACAAACAGCTTAAAAAAATTAACAGTAAAAGAGATTAAAACATGTAAATGTGTCTGGATGGGGAGTTCTATCAGGCCTGGAAGAAAAGCATCCCTACAAAGGAGCCGGGTAATGCAGATGCAGGGCCTCTAATATCAACAGAGATCCAAGTGGCTAACCCACCCATAAGAAGAGTTCGGATTTGATATCCCGCTTTATCACTACCCGAAGGAGTCTCAAAGCGGCTAACATTCTCCTTTCCCTTCCTCCCTCACAACAAACACTCTGTGAGGTGAGTGGGGCTGAGAGACTTCAGAGAAGTGTGACTGGCCCAAGGTTACCCAGCAGCTACATGTGGAGGAGCGGAAACGCGAACCCGGTTCACCAGATTGCAAGACTACCGCTCTTAACCACTACACCACACTGGCTCTCTCATAACTCATGCAAAATGATGTTTCTTGGTAGCTGGATATGAAAAGGGTCTAAAACCAGAATTGTTTAAACCACACTCCAACTGGTGGGCTCCTGTACTTGCTAAATTATTTGCTGAGATCAATCCGATTGGCTTAATTCCAACTGTCTGTAGTTCATCCTATTTTTTAAAAAGAGCAGCCCCTCTCTTCCCCAGAATTACAGATCTGTTGGATATCCTTCTAAAATATATGCCACTTGTTTTTACTTAATAAGCTGCAGGACTGGATCTCATCCCGTTGTGTTCTATGCAGAAAGAAAGCCAGTTCCAGGAATTCTTATTGCATCATTGATCCTTTGTTATACTTTGGTCCCACCTCATTGAGAAATTTCTTGAAAACAATGCAAGGCTCTTTGCGGTGTTTGTTGACCTATCATCAGCTTTTGATTCAATAGATAGAAACCATCTGTGGGCCAAATTGCAACCCTTTGATATAGACCCTAAAGCTGCTGATGCTTCTTCAAAGTCTTTATCAAGATGCTCCTATTAAAATCAGAGTCAGCAGGAATGGTCTTTTAACTACCCCAATCCAAACTATGGGGTTAACTTTATGTTAACCATCTGGCTAAATTGCTTGGGAAATTATATAAAAGCCCACTTGCCACAAGAAATGTAGGTGTCACTGCTCTCCTATATGGAGATGATATGATTATATCTTCTCTGACCAGAGGTGGTTTGAAAAAGCCCCCACCAGGGATTTGTTGAAGACTAACATCATCTGGAGGGCCATATTCCCCATCCCTGTCCTAGATCAAATGGGTTGTCACAACTTTCTACCTTCATTGAAACCTTTCTTCAGCAACTGGGTTCTCATCACATTAATTGGTGATTTCACTATAGAAAATAGCAACATTTTGCCATAGCTGAGAATTACAGGGAAAGATCAGCCAAGGTGGGCAAACTATCCTTTAGAGATGTCCACAAATAGAAATCTTCTCCTTGAAGGACACCAGAGTACCTAGAACATAGACTGAGAACTCTGGCCCTGGCCTACCAAAAATATGTATTAAGAAAATTGCACTCTTTGTGTTATATCCTTATTTATCCCCTCTGAAAGCCAAGCAGCAGCAATCTACAATAACCAACTTACTGAGCAAACGAGTAGCACTTCTTTTGCGAGTGATGAGGACAAATTGCAGCGATTAGCTGCTGAATCAAAATTTAATATACTAAGGGAGCTTGTGAGCTTTCTTTCTTCGAGCAGTGGTTTCTTGTTTTGTCTCTTTGAGAGTCAGCTGTTGAATTGTGCATAGGCAGAATCAGCTATAACTGCGCAGCCTAAAATTGTGGGTATATGTTTATCACCAAAAATAGCAGCTTTGAGGTGCCATAAGACTTCCTTTTCTGCAAGACTAACATGAATACTACTCTGGAAACCCTCAAGATTGTTATTTACAGTTATTTTTCAGTGCAGATCCAAAGGAAGCATCCCCCTACTGTCTTGTTTAATAAGCATGCAGAGAAATATGGCACTGCATCTTACTGCATAGTGCTGAAGCTGCTACAAAATGTTGGCATGGAGTATTTCCTCTAATGAGCTATTACATACAGGCCTGAGAACAGAAATCCATTAAGTGGATTTCCTCTGCTTTAGCTGTGCGGTACAGAAATGAATCAGCTTTCCAAGCCCTAATGTATGCCACATCCAAGGGCTCCTTCCTTTTATTAGCATTATTTTCAATCTTCCCTAAGTGGACATAACAATTCAATCAAATCTTTAAAAAAAAACAAAAAAACAGCTGGTTGATTTGGCACAAGCTGTTGTTTTTCCAGCTATCCCTGCACTATCTCACTCTTGGATCGAGGGTTCCAGCTGTTATTTTTTGTTCCCAAACATTTATTTGCTGGGTAAGATGCTTATCCCTGTTGGGCTCTTGTATTCTGGCCTTGAGCAGATGTACTGCTTCCCCATTGCTACATTATAAAGCCAAAGGGACAGGTTTTCCTGTGTACCAAAACAGGACAGCCTCGGGTACCAATCAGCTAGTGCTGTGCCTTGCACCCCTGGATGCATTAGTTGGGTTATGCTCTGGAAAACTTTGCAGCAGACCCACAACTCCTCTTTCTGTCTCTCCCCACCAAACCTCCAGAGTATATGATGGAAACAGGAACAATAGATGCTGCAATCCGCTCAAGGCACAGCTAGGTCTCATTTATATTTTATATAGTTTTACATTATTATACATGTGGCAAACCACTGTGAGGGGGCAGGATATTGCATTTTGAACAGTGATTGAGACACTTATGAAACAAATAAATAAAAGTTAAAAGCAATGGCCACCACCTTGGATGGCATTAAGAGGATTAGAAAAACTCATGGTGTATAAGGCTATCAGTGGCTACTGGCAACAACAGCTATGTTCTCCAGGCTAGAGGCAGTATACCTCAGAATACCAGTTGCTGGGAATCGCAAGTGGGATATTATAATATCATTTATTGATGTATTTATGGTTGTTGAATTTGATTCTAGAAAGCTATGGCAATCTGAAGTAAGAAATTTTATTATATGGAACCAAACTGTCAAACAGAACAGCTGATCATCCTACAGCATCCGATTCTGAGGAGCAGCAGAAGGTGGACAATTTTAACAGATGCATGTTTGTAGTCAAAAAGGTATGTACTGTCTAAATAGTAATGAATCTGCTATGCACCCTACTCCACTGAAAACAGCAATCCATGTTGCTTTACCTACTTGTAATAACGCACCCTTTAAAAAGCAAAATAAATTCTTGCTGTCATAGTTTGCACCTGAGAAGGAAGGCTTTATTTTGGCCTGGAGAGACCAAAAAGAGATTCCATTACAGGAAGCCAGGCAGACTGTTCCAACCAAGCTGTGTTGCAATATACAACAACAGCTATCTCCTTCCACTGTAAATCTCTGCCACTCCTTCCTTACATTTGTATATTTAAAACAAGCAAAAAAAAAAAGTCTCAAGAAGTGTTCTTGCCAGTGAAGCATAGAGCTGGAGACCATGCAGGACAAAACATACTTTATTGTACTGCAACATCAAAAATACATGTAGAGTACATCAAGGACTGCCAATCACAAGTTGCCAGTTAAGTTACTAAAATAATCGGGAACTACTGAAATCAATAGTAAAGTTTACTCATTTGAGGCACAAGTACACTATTGTTTAAGTATCCTGATTTGACTTAGCTCCAGTACACAAATCTACATGTTGCCCCTCTAAGTTGCATATTAGAGCTACTTATCAAGCTAAGAGGGGTGCCCAAACTACAGCTCAATGGCCAGAATGCCACATGTGGAGTGCAAGATACAACTCCTCATTCAGTCTGCAAGTTATATATGGGAGGCATGGCTCATGGAACAGTATTCCTAAAGGCACTTGCAAAGGCAACCCCTCGCTCCAGCCTGTGCAAGTGTGGTTAGGACTGAAGTAAGGACCACTGATCCTCCAGATATATGGATGCTTTATTTGCATTCCTTGCTCAGTGGCAGAACTTAACAGGTGCTATCTGATTGCTGAGGATCAATTACAGTAAGGCAAAAACCTTGTCTAGGAAGTAACTGGTACTGACAAGGAGAGTACAAAATTGTGATTAATATTTTTAAGATGCAGGTCTTGGACTTCCAAGAAATGTAGCTTGGCAGGCCATGCTGGCAGCAACATTTGGGCACCCCTGAGTAAAGAGTCTACAGAAAGGTTTTTCGGGTGAGCAAGATCCAGTATTGCAACACAAGTAACTGCTACAGGAAGCACCAGATAACCTGTGACTAAGTACAGCCAGATGAACTTCTGCTGGTGAAAGCAGTAAAGGTGCAGCACCACAATGGAAAGATGCAACTAAGAGTAAGAGCTTTGATATCAGAAGCAGCATTTGAAGACAAGTTGTTAGCCATTTAAACAGATTTAGATCAGATGCCTAGTTGTATGCATGGCTGTACATGCTGGCATGCCCTTCTTCCTTATAGTTAGGTTTCTAATGCAAAGCTATGGATTAAAAAGGAGGGAAATTTTCGGATTAGGAGTTGCAACTTTTCTATTTAAGTCAGCCAAGAAACAAACAAATAAACAAACAAAAAAAGCTGCAGCAACTGTTCAAGTCCCACCCATCACTACCTACATAGTTCTGAAGCAACACAAGACTGGACAGCCATTTGTCTATATAATTGGGTAAGTTACATCAGGAAACTGAGAAGACAAGCAGTTTTGCCCTATTAAAAAAAAAAAAGTCAACACCAGCCTTATGGTGGAAGGGGTGCTTAGGTAAATGAGGAATGAAAAAAAATTGGGTTACAAAAAAAAAAAAATAAGGTACAGACAAGCACAGGCTCTGTACTACCAATGAACCCCAACAAGAATATGAATCAACGGCCAGCACAAACTGGACTAAACACTGAACCTTTAGCACTCATCATAAATTCGGACCTCTTAAGCCAGCAGATCAGGTGAAAAGTCTGGCTAAAATCGAATTAAAACGAAGGACAAAAAATTGAAATAAATTAAAAGATTGCTACACTTAAAATTTTCCTTTTGATGTAACAGGTTTTACAAGCTAAAATCCAACTGTATTCTCTCAAATGAAAGAAATATTCCAAATTGCTTTCAGAGGATTCGTAACTTCAAATGCTTACATATCTGAGACTTTAAGAGAAAAAGCATAGTTACAACATCCATTCACCATTCCCTATGAACTGAAAGGGATAAAAAAGGAGAAAGAAATAAAGGAAAGTTCCGTCTGAAATTCTCTCACAATCTTTCCCACTCTCTAGTTCATGAATCCAACGCTGATGCTAAGGTGACAGTGTATGTAAGTATATTTTTTGTTGTTGATTTTTCTCTTTTTAAAGTTTCAACAGAGAAAGCCTGGAGACAACTGAGATGTTCATTCATGAGTTATCAGATGGAACATGCTCCTCAAACCCCTCGCTCTCTCGGACTAGAGCTCTTTCCAAGATAACACGGCCCTCCTTATACCGCTGGCTGTCTTCAGTGGCAAATTCATAGATCCAGCCTAGCTTGCTGTTGCAGTTCTTGCAGCTCACATCACGAACCATGTGGCGTCCAGTGAGCATGACCCGATCCTGGACTTCACTGTACTGCAGATTTACTACCTGTAGCAGATAAAAGGGATAGAAAGAATTTGAGATGTAGTTAATCTACAGAGGAATTGCTTAGAGCCTTCATCTCTAACTGCAGGGACACATTAACAGTAATGACCTTCCTGGGGCACTCTGTGAAAGAAGCATCCAGACCACCTGCTGCCAAAGCTGACAGTGCCAGATTTTAAAACTGCCCCAGCCTAATACAGCAAACCACTGATTTGGGGAAAATTTGAAAGGAGCTCTACAAAGAAAAAAGTACACAACACTCAGTATATTATATTAATTAATTAAATTAATATAGTTGCCTAGTGTTTTATAATGAACTATGGATTATAGGCCTCTGATAATCCCTCTCACCAGTTGGTTCCCTATAAATGTGACTTTGACTTTCAGACAATGATAAGAGTATTTCACAAGTTGGCTTTGCTTACTTTCTTGCTTCCAGTGCTTCGGCATTTATTGCTTTTCCATTTCAAATCTGGAACTGAGGGCTGACTTTTTTTCCAGAAAGGTCCAGCTACACATTTTGTTAACCACTTAGCATGCAGTCTACAACCTCAGCCACTGTTAACATCACATTGTTCTCCAGTGTGCAATTCTGTTTCACCATAACAGGCACTGCGGGAACAGAGTGTGGTGGCACTTAAGGAGTTGCAGGTCTCTTTAACTAACCTTGTTAAATAGGAAGGCTCGACCAGTAGCCCCTGTGAAGCGAGTAGATATGAGTTCTGAGCGGTTGGTCAAGATTGTGTCACAATTTGCACAGGAAAACAGGCGAGTACCACCAATATGATCCAAGAAAATCCGGCCCATTTTTAAAGAATGCTACAGCCCTAAAAGGAGAGAGAAAGAGCAAAGCTGAAAATGCCACCAATTTATGTTAACACCTTTGAAAAAAGCTGGGATGGAATACATGTTTTTATGTTAGAGATTTCCAGTAAGAGCTGTTGAGTAAATATCCAGCAGTGCTACATTTAGAATACAGAATCTGTGTATTCTCCTCTCCACACACACACACACACACACACACACACACACCCCTGATAGAAAAGCAGTGGGGAGCAAAATCAATTTTGTGCAGCAGCCCCTTATCCCAGCTAATCCTCTGCTGAAACTTGCAGCAACCAAAATTGCTTTTCTTTGACAAGGAGTCAGAATATTGTCACATGTGACTGGCTATAGCAGAGGAAGAAATGGGACAGAAGGGCTTCTCCATTATCTCTGTTGAGAAGCCTGTAACTTTTGGCTCCTCCTTGCCTTGAACAATTTCCATTCTAGTTTATCATTTCAAGAACTCTAAGAACTAATGTCCATTTGCTTTTTCTTCTCCCCTTTCAATCCTTTTTCCTTCTTGCCTTTTAGATTGTAAGCCTGAGGACAGGGACTGTTCTACTACTGAACTTTGCAAGCTATTCTGGGAGCCTTTTTAACTGAAGAGCAGGGTAAAAATCCTTAAATATCTAGTTTGGCCCATAGGTTCTGTGCCAAGTATAGCAAACAGAGATGCTGAAAGAAGACTATGGATGGGCCCAAGGAGAAAGAGTAGCTGGGGAAAGGGCTATGTCGTAATGATATAGAACGTGTCTGCATGCAAAGTCCCAGGTTTAATCCCTGGTATCAAATTGTCAGGGACTAGTTGGATGCAGAGGAATGGTGGGAGGAACCAGCTGAATCTCCTCCTGTGTATGACTAACACTGGATATCATCCATTATCCTGAAGCTTAAGAAGCTCAAGTATGCCATGAAAAATACTCTTAAGAACAGAAGCTGTCACTTACATCAGGGAAGTCAAATATTCCCAGTGCTGTCCTAGTTCAATAAATAATAATAATAATAATAATAATAATAATAATAATAATATATTTATACCCTGCCCACTCTGGGCAGCTTCCAACCAAATATTAAAAACACAATACAGCATTAAACATTAAAAACGACCCTAAACAGGGCTGCCTTCAGATGTCTTCTAAAAAGGGTTTACCAACAACCGTAAGCCTGAAAGTTTATGAGAAACTAGTTAATAAGCAAGAGTTTTCCATTACTGGCTTAAAATGGCACACAATAAATTTATGTGAAAGCAAGCTTGTCTGACGAACATATTGGCTATAGCCAGGGATGGAGTGCCTATAAACTTATAACCATACATCCTGAATGCATATTATAAAACAACAAATACTACTAATGGCTCACAAGAATGATGCAAGCTGAACAATCAAAACCCACCCAGTAGAAGTGATTAACTGGGGGGCGGGGCATAAAAGAAAAGAGAGAGCGCGCTAGAGAGAAGAGAAATCCAAAAGCACTGTGACTTTCCTTTTGTTTTATATTGTCACTTCTGTTCTTGTGTGGGCTATATGTAGAATTTGGATAAACAACCTATTATTAAAATGAACAATTTGAGCACAAAGATCTGAGTATTCATGCTAGGGACTAAATTTAGAAAATCATAGCCTCAGGGCAACCAATCATTAAACTTTTCAACATTTTCTTCCTTTTATACAGATCCTTTTTTCCATGAATTGAAACGGGTTCAAGTACTTAAGTTATTCTTGACACTGGTGCCACCACTCATTCTAACTGGGCATTCCTTTTTCTTTACTGCTGTAAGGCAATTCCTACCACTACCTGAATAGGTTTAAACAAGAAGTTAGCATTGACTACATGTAATTACTGTGCTCAATTAAAAGGCTACTTTACACCCTATCCCCCCCATGCTGATATTTATATTCTAAATCTGGCACCACTTTCTAATGAGCTGGTGCAAATTTTAAAGGCACATAACTTATTCAGATTAGGAAGCAAAGATCTAAATACATGAACATACTAGAAGGTAAATCTAGGTAAAGGAACCTTAGGTCACAATGCTGGGAAATACCTCTCTGCCCAAGATCCTGGGAAGCCACAGCCAGTTAGAGAAGACATTAGATGGCTAGACAATGCAGCAAGCCTAATTAAGGTATCTTCCCTTTCAAGAAGCCTAATGCATTGTCCCAGAACATTGGAGAATCCAAGTCCAGCCATCTTACTAATGACAAAAGCACTCCCCTGAATAGAACAATCAAGTGTTCAAAATTACCCAGGTGCATTTTGCACCTGCCTATCGAGCACTTACAAGCAAGTGAAGATACCTGGGTTCCAGGATGGTGCTTGACAATCTTCACCATCTGGAGGTACATGCCTGGGGATCATTGGATCTGGACTGTTTTCAGACACCAATACCCCAAAATGGCAACTAGACATTCCATTTTGGTGACTGTAACCTTAGTTTAAGGAGCTATTTGGCATCTAGCTAATATATCTGAGTTTCTAACACTGAGAACAATCTCATACTGTTACCCACCCTTCTATGGCCAGAGTACTGGTGTAGTAAGTTACTCAACTATTGCTTGCAAGTTTGAGAACATCCACTACAATAACCTGGCTTCTGTTACTCTGCCTTTTCTACCCAATGTCACTAAAACTCCCCAAACGCAGATGTATATGAAGGAGATTCAAAATATTTTTTTAACATCATGTTCCTGCCATAAAGACGTCTGCTTTTCTGGTCCCATGAGAAAGACAAAGACAAAGCAACGCTTGAGACAGTATAATTTACTGAAGTGTTCAGGATACTGGCTGTATTGTACTTTACTGCAAATTGGAAACCTAGAAGACCCAGGCCTCCTTACAAGCAGCAAGCACATGCAGGTTTTACTTATGACTGAGATGCTTTCCTTCCCACATTCTTATAGACACCATTCAACAGCGCATTACAATTCTCATGCTTGTTTCAGATAAAGTAATCTGATTATTTAAAAAACATAATTAAGCAAATAATGGATATTTTACACTCATATTTACATACTATTTAAATTTCTAAAATGAGCTCTTCTACACTTAAATGCCACCAATATACATAACTGTTTGGAAACTTCTACATGTAAAGTGCACTGAACTTTTCACTAGATGTCAATGGAAATGATGTACTACAACTATTTTCATAGGGTTTGGAGATGGCAACTTATATGTAAAAACATTAAGCACTCATTTTAAAATCTCACAAAATTGCTTCCCAGTTATTAACATTATCTGTCTTTGATGAGAAAATGAAACAGATAATCAGAGTTAACTCTAACAACAAAGAATTCAAAATTAAATATAGTCACAAGTTTCTAAACAACCCCTTGCATGGTATTCAGCTGACTCAACTAATATGGGGGTTATGTTCCAGGGATAGTGTATAAAGCCAAAATCATGTACAGTGGTACCTCGGTTCCCGAACGGCTTAGCTGACAAATTGGCTCCCAAACGCAAGAAAACCCAGAAGTACCGTATTTTTTGCTCTATAAGGCTCACTTTTTCCCTCCTAAAAAGTAATGGGAAATGTGTATGCGTCTTATGGAACAAATGCAGGCTGTGCAGCTATCACAGAAGCCAGAACAGCAAGAGGGATTGCTGCTTTCACTGCGCAGCGATCCCTCTTGCTGTTCTGGCTTCTGAGATTCAGAATATTTTTTTTCTTGTTTTCCTCCTCCAAAAACTAGGTGCGTCTTGTGGTCTGGTGTGTCTTATAGAGCGAAAAATACGGTAAGTGTTCCGGTTTGTGAATGTTTTTCAGAAGTCGAACATCCGTTTTGGCTGTTGGCATTGTTTCTGGGGCCAATCAGCCAATGAGAAGCCTTGGTTTTTGAACATTTTAGAAGTCAAACAGACTTCCAGAACAGATTGAGTTCGAGAACCAAGGTACTACTGTATAGTCAAAGCATACTCTCCCTGCAACTCTGAACACTCACCCAAGATGAGTGTGCTGGAGGGATTGCCAATTATTTCCCCGCCTGAACCCCCCCCCTTTACTTTTTTCCCTGGCCAAACACGTAAAGTTGAATTCACACAAGTTAAATAAATGCACATAAGTTGGAGGTCAACTTATAAAAGACTTGATTCCACCCAGAAGATAACTGGTTCTTCTTTTAAAGCAATCAGTGTCACAAATGACTAACATACTATTTTCAGGTCTATGGTGTAGTATTTTTTGTGAGTTAGGAATTTTATTTACTTTTAAAAAGCTAAACATGGTTAAAAGTATTCTACCGTTCCGCTACATTGAAGCAACAGCATATACGATGAAGCTCAAGAGATCCCAAATGTATTTGGTGTCCATGCATTGGGACTAACCCAATTCTACCACCACTGCTCAGCCATTTTTAAGGGCAATTGCACTAGTATTCTAGCAGCAGAAAAGCATGGTTGGTTTTTGTAAATATTATTTCATTTTCAATAGGTATAAAGTAAGAAAAATAGCTGTAACAGGGCATCAGAAAAAGAAAACAAAACAAGATACAAAGGCATGTAAAATAAGTACAGTTGTTTGTGGAGTAATAGGATGAAAATTGTTTTTCTGTAAATAAAATACATTGGTTGTATGTGTCCTTTAAGTACAATTTCAAAAGACGCATGACTGAGATAACTTGCAACTTATTTAAGCTATGGGAGCTGTAATGTAAGGTTTCCCCTACTTAGGAATTCCAAGAATTCTGGGAAATCCTTAACACGGAGCACTGACTTTCTATAATTTTGTCATCATTGAGGTTATTGTCTTACACGTAGGCTTCCCCTGGTCCACAGGTTCCAGAGTTCAGAAAAAATAAAGGAAATTCCTTTCCCATTTCCCTTACCTTTTTTCATCCATTATGGAATAATAAGTCTGCACAAGTCACTTCCCAGGAAGTCTCCCACCCAGACACCGATCACATCTAGAGCTGCAGCAAAGTGATTGCATCTTGTGCCTTCAGAGAATGCTCTGGCCACGTATGAGGGTACAAAACAGTGGTATACATGTTTCCTCTTCCTCTCAATATCATGGGAGAAGAGCTGTTTGCATTGTGGTATTTCAGACTGGTGCTATATACTGGCATAGAGAAGTAAGAGACTGATAATAAAAAATAGGTAGTATCTGATTCGTATTTCACTCCTTCCACTACCTCATGACAAACGTTTCTCTGCCTCACATATACCTGTCTTATAGGATTGTTGTAAAGAGAATCAAAATAAAGTACTTCAAACACTTTACTGTTACTTAACTTTATATGATGCTTTCAGTATGTTTGCAAAATGTACCTTGTTGCACAACAGTAAGCTGAACAACATGAGGTAAACTCTGTTTGAACCAGTCATTGATTTCAATGAGATGCTGAGTACTAAATGTTATCAATGCTACATCCTAAATTAATTTTTTAAAGTTTGAGCTCAGTGTAATATATATAAAATAAAGCCCCTAAATATCCATTATACGGTGACCCTTAAGACATTTTAGAAGGTGATACATCACCAGGAAGGGGAGGTAGGAAGGATCTGAAAAAGAATTAAATCACTATTCAACAGTTAAATTAAAAAATTCCACCCTTTATAAAGAATGCAGAAATCATTATGAGTCATATACAACCATACTTGGGGATAAAGAACTAAAACATTAGAAGGGAAGGGAAGCAGAGCCTGTTCCGCTCTGATAATGTTTTAATCACTTGGGCAGCTGCTCGATTTGGTAGACAGTAAAGCTAGATGACAGCAGTAACAGCAGCAGCACCCCCACTGCAGCAGGATCCTCCTCTCTCAACAGCCACTGCAGAGCACCGCAAGAGGAGTGTGTTTCTGCCGCCTCCCGCAGAAGACCCAGAACATACAGTCCTGCTCTTATTATCCAAAACAGTAATTACACACAAAGAAGGTGGTGGAGGATGGGAGCGCACCCTGATTCTGGTCACATGGCCTACGACATCCAATCAGCAAAGGTTCTGCCCATGTCTGGTTTGAGAATGAGACTTTCCCAGAAGCACAGGCGATTTGACAACAAATAAGAGGAAACAGCTGACAAGGGAGACCTGTGGGCCCCAAGTCACTGGTACCACACAGTCAGAAAAGCAAATCAACAGTCTCTCCCCCCTCACCCCAAAATAAACTTCCTATCAAGACTCTGCTCCGGGAAATACTGATCTCATGTATTTGAAAATTATGGGAAGAGCGCTGAGGCTGCTTACAGGATTATAAATCAAGGAAGTGACCATACTAATCCAAAACTAGAGCATTTGGAACAACGAAGTGACGGGGGCACTAATAATTCTGAGCAGGTGTCCTCCTGGAATTGAAAAGCAAGGTGCCAATATCTGTTTAAGGCAAAACGAGAGAAAAAAGTTATTGTCCCTGGCCTGTTTTGGATCACAGAATAATGCAGCCAGGGTAGGTGAAAGAAGCAAAGCAGGAAAAGACCGGAAGCAGAGCCTGACCTGTTTTCCAACATATGTAATTTACAGTTGTTAAGTGTGTGAGGCTATAGTAATTGATCTATTTGTGAAAATCTCAAACAGACTCGGCCGTCCAGACACAAAAAGCAGCTTTCCAAGAAGGTAAAGAAAGGGGGAAGAAGAAAACAAAGAAAGCAGACTTTTTAACACGACAAAACTTGCTAGTCATGCAACAGCTACATAAGACAGTAACAGCAGCGGAACAAGGCCCCCAATAAAATCGGCAAGCCTTCCAAGCACGACAGGACCCTTCACTGTTTTTCGTTGAGGTTGGGGATCCATGGGTGGCGGGAGAGAAAAAGAAAAAGAGAAAGAGCTTACAGTTTCTACGCAGCTGAGGCTGCACAAAGGGCGTTGTGTTGTTGTCGTCGTCGTCGTTGTTGTTGCGGCCGACGTTGCCTTTTGCGCTCTCGGGGAGGGACAGGGCTGGCGGAGGAGGAGGAGGCTGGGCCGCCCAAGCTCCAGCAGGAGGGTTTGTTATTGCGCTCGAGGATGTGGAGGAGGATGAGGAGTTGGCGGGGGGGTGTGTGGTCGCCGCGGGATGATGCAAAGGGACAAGGGGGTGGGGGGGGGAGAGGAGGGCGAGGACGTTATTGTGACAACGCGAAGGAGGGGCCTGGTTTTGGGGGGAGGGGAGGCTGTTATTGTTTATTCCTCAAGCGAAGTAAGGAGGAGGGGGGGAAAACGGGGGGAGGGTTTTGCGGGTGGGTTAAGAAAACACGCAGGAAAACACCACACCAACACGCACAAGGGTCTTCGCCGAAGCAGGGAGGGGGGGAGACGGGAAGGAGGCAGCCAGGCAGCCCCCACCTCCTCAGCGACCCGCCTCCCCGACCGACCTCCTCCTCCCCCCCCCCCCAGCGAGCCCGGCGCGAGCAACAGCCGTTACCTGCGGGCGGACGCAGCGACTGACTGGCCACGCGACGGCCTCAACCAACTGACCGACCGTGAGGGGGGGTGTCGCGTCTCCTTGCCCTGCCGCTGCTTAAACAGCGCCGGCCTCTCTCTCTCTCTCTTTCTCAACTCAGCTGGCTGGGTGAGACTCACTCTCCGGCCCTTCTCCTCCGCCCCCGCCCCTGGCTCCGCCTCTTCCCCGCTCGAAGCCACGCCCCACCCCAACGGCGCCTCGCCTCCGCCGCCGCCATGCTGGCTCGGTGGCCACGCCCCTCCCGGCACGTGCCGCGCCTCCCCGCTCTCCTCCTTGCCGGCGGCGCGCGGACGCCGAGGTGGGGCGGGGCGCAAAGCGGGAAAGAGGCGGGGCCGCCTTAAAGAGCCAGGCGCCGAGGAGCTTAATGCCTTTATTTGGTCTCTCTTAGAGGCCGCCGGCGCTATAATGTGGCTTAGTTTGGGGTGGTTGTTTCTGCTTTTGCTGATCCCAGATACTGCTCGTTTATTTGCCTCAGAACCTTGACTTAATTGTTACCTCATATCTGTAGCAGCGCTTGGCTCAGACTTACCCCAGTGCGCAGTCTCCGCCTTGGAAATGGGTCTTTAAAGCTGATTTTTATGGCTTCCAATCACCACCAGCTTCGTTTTTGTATTTTTCCCTGCACCCTCAACCGCCAGCCTTGCACAGAGGTGGCTAGCCATCTCTGAAGGCCAAAAAATGGCGAACCAATCCTGTGTACACTAGTGTAAAGTGATTCAATGAGGTGCAAAAATATATATCTTAATTTCACATATAAAGTCATGGGCTATTATTAGGAAGCTGCCTGGGGTGCAGACCTTAAAAGGAAGCAGTACTGACCTTTGGTGGGCACAGTTTTATACAGATTAGCTTTTGCTATACAGTATCTTATAAATTCCTGATATTTTACTTTTATATTTTGAACGCAGTACAGTATCTCAAAGCTCAAACTTGTTTTTAAAAAATTACATACGTTCAGCAATGCTGCAAAAGAGACTAGTTGTCTTGGCAACAAGATCCATTGGACATGCCCAAGCATCAGCACTTTTAAGAGACTTGAATTTTAACATCACATCTCAGGAGATTATTCAAAATGATTTGTGTGCTAAAGCATTTTCTTTTGTATTTGAGGATTGTTACTTATTCTTGTGATTTAAAATAAATGTAGCAGTTTCAACTTTTGTGCTTTTCAAGTTTTATACAAGACATCTGTTTTCAAAAGCTGAAGTTAGCAATTTTTACCTTGGTTTCTTTCTGTCTCCTTGCTGCCTGTTGCTAGGTGCTCTGCAGTTCCCTCTGGTGTCACATTTTAATAATGCATTAAGAATCCCTGAGTTGTGGATGCAGTGGAACCCATAATTTCTGGAATTGGTAGAATAATTATTCAAGATTTGGTTAAAACTGTGCCAAACACTGCGGGGTTAAGTTTAGGATAATCCTTTATTGGTGGACCTGCATACCCATCCAGGGGAATTTTTACCTCTTAAAGCAAATTTCCAGGTGGCTTGGGCTCCTGGCAAGTGGGTGATCACACCCAAAAAGCTATTGTGGGGAAAAAGCCAAAGTTAGCCTACCTTGACATAGTTGACTAGGCACAAGCCATTAAGAAACAAAGGCCAGTCATTAACCCATCAGTAGAAACCATCAACAAGGTGGAAGATTGGATTACTACAGTGGTACCTCGGGTTAAGAATTTAATTCATTCTGGAGGTCTGTTTTTAACCTGAAACTGTTCTTAACCTGAGGTACCACTTTAGGTAATGGGGCCTCCAGCTGCTGCCGCGCCGCAGGAGCATAATTTCTGTTCTCATCCTGAAGCAAAGTTCTTAACCCGAGGTACTATTTCTGGGTTAGCGGAGTCTGTAACCTGAAGCGTCTGTAACCTGAGGTACCACTGTACTCCTATCATCCCTTCCCATTGGCCATTCAGGCTTGTTGTTGTTGTTGTTTAGTCGTTTAGTCGTGTCCGACTCTTCGTGACCCCATGGACCAGAGCATGCCAGGCACTTCTGTCCTCCACTGCCTCCCGCAGTTTGATCAAACTCATGCTGGTAGCTTCAAGAACACCATCCAACCATCTCATCCTCTGTCGCCCCCTTCTCCTTGTGCCCTCCATCTTTCCCAACATCAGGGTCTTTTCCAGGGAGTCTTCTCTTCTCATGAGGTGGCCAAAGTATTGGAGCCTCAGCTTCAGGATCTGTCCTTCCAGTGAGCACTCAGGGCTGATTTCCTTCAGAATGGATAGGTTTGATCTTCTTGCAGTCCATGGGACTCTCAAGAGTCTCTTTTGCTATAAGAAGCTGATGATCTGAGCCACAGTCAGCTCCAGGTCTTGTTTTTGCTGACTGTATAGAGCTTCTCCATCTTTGGCTGCAGAGAATATAATCAATCTGATTTCGATGTTGCCCATCTGGTGATGTCCATGTGTAGAGTCGTCTCTTGTGTTGTTGGAAAAGCGTGTTTGTGATGACCAGCTTGTTCTCTTGACAGAACTCTATTAGCCTTTGCCCTGCTTCGTTTTGATCTCCAAGGCCAAACTTGCCAGTTGTTCCTTTTATCTCTTTATTCCCTACTTTAGCATTCCAATCCCCTATAATGAGAAGAACATCCTTCTTTGGTGTCACTTCTATAAGGTCTTGTAAGTCTTCATAGAATTGGTCAATTTCAGTTTCTTCAGCACCAGTAGTTGGTGCATAAACTTGGATTACTGTGATGTTAAAAGGTCTGCCTTGGATTCGTATCGAGATCATTCTATCATTCTATATGTTCTTACCTCCACCTCCATTGGAAACTCACTTAGCAAAAACTTTCCTGGATGTCCCTTTCTTATCTCAAGCGTCTGGAACATTGCTGTAAACCTTGAGAGGTTGTCCTATTAACTTCCTGTGACTGCCAGAGAATATAAGTGGCTGAAGCTACCTTGTAATTAACTGATATGGATGAACCCATGTTATTGTGCCTCCAGTTATACATAGATAGGAGCTTTATTGTTCCTAGAGTGGGAGACAGATGGAGGCAAGAGCTATGTATACTGATCAGCAAAATCAGGTACAAAAGCCTGAGGTAACTCTGCCCTACCCTTGGACAGTTTCCACACATATTGATGAAAAGTAGGCTTGTTTTTTTAAGGAAGGGGCTGATGTGGCACAAAGAGTACTGAGAGCACTCTCACAATGGGAGGAGATAATTAGGTTCTTATTCATAAGCAATATTCTTCCATTCCTGTCAACAGGATTCTAAGGCTACTCACAGAACTGCCCTGAAAAAGCTAATTAATCTTCCTGTGTCTTCCTTTTCCAGAACTATTCCAATGCTGCTTATCGCAGTGGTTGAAAAAAAATGCTGTGAAGTAGGACTAAATCTCTTACTATGGCCTTGTTCACGGTATAGCTCAGACTGCAAACACTCTTTGGTAATGAAAACACAGACCAAACAAAGTCTCTAACTTTTCTTCTGGCAGGGCTCATCTGCTTTTAACAGTTTAGGTTTCCAATATCAGCTTGAAGTTGCTCTATAGTAACTATTCTTTCATTCTTGTAAACTCCCAACAACTTAAAATGCCGCTCATTCTTTCAAGACAATGTTGTACATTTAGGAGCATCATTTTGAATTGATGGATGGTGAGTAATAGGTAATAAAGAGTTGAGATGCAATGTCAGGGATTTTTTCTGTATAGAGAAGGTATTTTTGATTAAGAGGTTTTGAATGTCAGCTAAGTTTTTTTAAAAATTATTTTTTAAGCAAGGGTTGTACCCATATGCATTTCTCTTTTAACAAATTACTTCTATATTGATGCTTAGGTGTCTTTGTAAGGAGGCTGATAATAATGCAGAGCTGAAAGAATGCATAGTATATAAGACCAAGCTTAGGAGCCCCTATGCTCCTCCAGCTGGTTCAACATACAGATGTTTCAATGGGGGCCTAGGCTTTTTACCTTGAAATACATAGTCATTCAAAAATGGTAAGGACCTAACAGAAGCAGAAGACATCAAGAAGAGGTGGCAAGAATACACAGAGGAATTATACCAGAAATGTATGGATGTCTCATACACCCCAGGTAGTGTGGTTGCTGACCTTGAGCCAGACATCCTGGAGAGTGAAGTCAAATGGGCCTTAGAAAGCACTGCTAATAACAAGGCCAGTGGAAGTGATGATATCCCAGCTGCACTATTTAACATTTTAAAAGATGATGCTGTTAAGGTGCTACACTCAATATGCCAGCAAATTTGGAAAACTCAGCAGTGGCCAGAGGATTGGAGAAGATCAGTCTACATCCCAATTCCAAAGAAGGGCAGTGCCAAAGAACATTCCAACTACCGCACAATTGCACTCATTTCACACGCTAGCAAGGTTATGCTTAAAATTCTACAAGGCAGACTGCACTGAGTGTTACAGCTGCATGAGCAGTGACCTTATCTATACACAGATAACACTCAGACTCCTCCTTTGATGTCAGGCTAGAGTGGAATAAGTAATGAGAAAATCCGCCCCCTCATTTCTGAAACATCAGCAGATTCTTGCAATGGGAGGGGTGAAATATCCTCAGTGTTTCCAGAGTAGGGTAAGGTGGGGATGGCCTGTTTAGTCTCCCTGACCAGCTTTATGGGTTGAGAATCATATGAACGACTGCGGAGCGCAGCATAGTTCTCTTGATATGATTTAGTAGTGATGGTTTGTATGAACTTTCCTCCCATTTGGTATTTTCACAAAACTTCAGGGATAAAATCCCATTCCAGGAGGGCAAAGGCCTTGTAGGCACCTAGAGACAGTGGGGTGAATGCTTTTGGTGTATGTACACAATCCCAAAAATAGGGTCACCTACATAGGCATAGCCAAGGGGAGGCAGGGGGCAGCTGCTCCCCATAAAATCAAGTAAATGAATAAAAATATCTAACTAACTGCCCTCCAGTAACATAAAGCCTCCCCCCCCCCAACATAAATCCTGGCTATGCCCATGGTCACCTATGTGATATAAAGTCTCAAAACCCTTGTACCATTTCATGAGCAGATCTTCATGGAGCCTTATGATTTAGACTGCTACAGGGTTTGGCTAGTCAGCAGCAGAGGAGATAGATGGTGCTTCACTTTCAGGCCTTTGGGCACGCTCCAGGCTGCCATTTTTTTTGGGGGGGGGGAGGATACAGCCTACACTGTCCTTCATTTGCAGGCCGGTGAGTAAAGGAAAGAATTAAGCCAGGTTGTTTTTATTGTTCACTGGGTTTATATCTGGCGCATGTATCACAGATCCTCCAGTTCAGGCAATTTTTAGAGGTGTGAGATGGGCAGAGATCGATAAACTTGGGAGGCGGATGACTCTGGCATTAAGCTGCGGCTGCTTCTCCCACATGTATGTGCCCTCCCTATTACTTGTTATTTGAGGCATAGAATCCCACAAGCACCTCCCAAGCTGTAGTAATAATAGAAATAGTAGTAGTAATAGCTACTAACAATTTGTTGCCTCTTTATGACACTCCAGATCTACTGCCTGAGGTAGCAGCCTCACTCTGCCTAACAGGTGGGCCGGTCCATCCACTATCCCTCAGCTGGGGCTTCTGTGCCTTTGAACGGGTGCACATGAAACAGATATTTAACAGACAAAACTTTCAAGAAGCTCCAGTCATGACTGTTCATTGGGCATAAAGCCATTCTTCTAAGAAAGTTGTAAGAGAAAGGAACAGCAATTCAGCCCCAAATATGACAAATGCTTCCTCTCAGATGAACTGCTGCTGTTGATAGTACATCTTAGTCATGCACCACGAAATCTGTTGATATGATACACATGCTGAAGACATGACTAGTAACGTCTTAATCACTACTACAGTATCCGCCAACTCACATTTTGCATTTTGATATGCGAGGCTGTCCCCACAGTCAGTTCAGTACATACCATCACCGTAGCAAGGTTGCCAGGTTATGTGCAGATGAGATGTTGGGAGGACTTCCTGTGGTCAAAGATAGCTAATTAAAGGCAGGAAACAATCATTGCATCAGGAAGGATCTGGATAAAAAATATGTTTTGTCCACGAGATGCCCTTTCAGTGGAACAAAAATAATGTGGAAGTATAACTTCGAAATTATGCACGACCGTGGCATTATCAGCACCAGACTCTAACCAACTGAGCTATCCAGGCTTGATATTGTAGGGCTGCAACTCTTATCATCCCTGACCATTGGCTGTGCCAGCTGGGACTGATGGGACTTCAACACATCTGGAGGGTCTTTCATTGGCTCCCCCTGATGTACATGGTGCTTTGCAGAGTAACATGACTCCTCTCTCACCCACTCCAAAAAAGCTGGCCTTCTGCCTTGAGTTGACAAGCTACATTTGAGCATGATCTCTGCAAGACTGTGTTAAGTGGACATCTGGAGTTCCTGGGTTTCTTCTGAGCCATGCTTAATCTTTTCTGCCATGTGCATCTATAATTGGAAATGTTTTCATATTCTGTGTAGAAGGACCAGCCATTGTTATTAGAACTGCATCTAAGAAAGCCTTTGCTGGATCAGACCAAAGCTCCATCTAATTCAGCATCCACTTCTGCACAATGATTCATCATATGACTTTCAGTTTGTTTCCCTGGGTCCAGGAACCTGGATGTCTAAAGCCTGACCTGCTGCTACGGACTGACAGAGCATACTGTCTTTGCAGATGAAAGTTTAAAGTAGTTTTCACAGCTAGAGAAGCTCTCAATCTCTGGAACAAAGGAGGGCTAAGTAGCTTTGGATTTCATTTAGCAATGCCCACATAATCTTTCCTGTTCCCCGCACCTTGCCTGCCTCCCCTTACGCTATAGCCTGGCCAAAAAGTAAAGCAATCATTGCAGAAGATGACTCCAAGCAACTGGTCACCAAGCTGATTCTCATGCCTTGTCCTCAATGCACTTGTGCTTATACTTGGAGAATATACAGTTCTTTTCCTGTGCTGTGGCTATACTGTTGCTGCATGGACAAAGTCTCATGCTGAAAGAGGGAAGAAGATTACATGAGTCTATGAGCCACCGTGGGAAGTCAATTGGAGGAGGAAATGAAATTGGCTTTAGGATGATCGTAGCTCCAAAGAGAAGTCATCACCTTAGGAGACTCAGAATAAATTCTGCACACTGAATGGCTGATACCACACAGGAAGAACCAATTCAAGTGACCGTTGAGAGGCAATTTACTCCTTACGCTTGTTCAGTCATCTGTTGCTGACCACTACAGGAACCTCGCTCAGTGGGCAACCCAAGTTATTGGTGTTTTGTTTTGTATAAAGAATTGGAAGCAGTTTTCAAGGTAGCTCAACATCTCCTTCTGCTGTTCGGAAAGAAAAGCACATAAACAGTTGGGATAATTTCCATCAGTGCACTCCTTTTTAAGAAGCAACCCTTGTATTCTTATGCAGGCACCTGGTGCAAAACACCTTCACTGAAAAGAAACAAAATGAATGCTTTCTATGTTCTGTTGTGCTTTCTGGGTGCCCACATTTTGTAACGCTTGCATTGATAAATCCTCCCCTGTGAATTTGAACTCCGTTTCCTTAGCAATAATTTATATGGAAGATTTCAATACAGTATACAGAATAGTTTGTTTATTTCTTTATAAAAATATGTATATTGCTAAACCATAAAAAATAGAGGAGTTTTCAGCAATAAAAATATTTTAAAAACCATACAATAAAAGCATAAAAAACAACTTAAAAGCAAGGTAATTAGCCAGTTAGCACATGCTGGGGCATTTATCCATTGTCAGCACCCATGTATTTCATGTTTTTATCTGACCAGCTTAACAAGGCCATCATTGCCGGCATACACTAGCTATGGTCATTCTTGGACAGAAATTGCCTACCAATAGTAACCCATGCGCTGGTAACCTCCATACTGGGTTTCTGTAATGCATGCTTCATGGGGCTGCCTTTGGAGACAGTTCAGAAGTGGCAACTCTTGCAGAATGCAGCTGTTAGGAAGTTGTATGGTCCAAATAGCCCTGATCCTGGGGCACGTTTGCTGGTTGCTTATACTTTTTTGAGCCCAGTTCAAGGTGCTGATGTTGACACAGAAAATTCTAAACTGCTTGTGGACCAAATATCTGAAGAAATGCCTTTCCCTATATCAGGAGTGGAGAACTGGATCCTTATTTCCTCTACCTCCAGTGGGCCAGTTTTGACAGGTGTGCAGCAGTGCTGCTTGTCAGTCGCCAAGATGTTACAATGATGTCAGGTGACTGAAAGCTGTCAAAGGAGGTCATTGTAACCATTGATCAGCTGATCAGCAGTTACAGCAACCTCCTCTGAAAGCATGCTTTCAAAGGAGCTTGCTGTAACCACTCATCAACCTTGTCTTCCATGCATTTGTCTAATCCTCTTTTAAAGTCATCCAATATCCGTAGGGAAGAGCCCACAATTCAGTAATATACCACATGTAAGTTCAGTCAGCAGAGCACAAACAATCTCAGGGTCATGGGTTTGAGCTCTACATTGGGCAAAAGATTCCTGCGTTGCAGCAGGTTGGACTAGATGACCCTTGTGGTCCCTTCCAATTCTATAGTTCCATGATTCTTTGTTTGTGTGCAGCAGATCTTAGGTAAAGGTAAAGGGACCCCTGACCATTAGGTCCAGCCATGACCGACTCTGGGGTTGCGGCGCTCATCTCACTTTACTGGCTGAGAGAGCCGGCGTTTGTCTGCAGACAGTTTTTCCGGGTCATGTGGTCAGCCTGACTCAGCTGCTTCTGGCGAAACCAGAGCAGCGCATGGAAATGCCATTTACCTTCCCGACGGAGCCGTACCTATTTATCTACTTGCACTTTGACATGCTTTTGAACTGCTAGGTTGGCAGGGGCTGGGACTGAGCAACAGGAGCTCACCCCATCGTGTGGATTCGAACTGCCGACCTTCGGGTTGGCAAGCCTAAGAGGCGCCAGTGGTTTAGACCATAACTAAAAAGATCTCTGCTGTAAACCTTTGAAAGATTCATTCAGAGGAGATTATACTGGACTAGAATGGATCAATATCGTGTGTTGCTATCCAAGCTTCAGGGCTAGCGCTTAATTCAGTCCTAGTCCTAGTAATAGCCTCTACTCCTTGCAGAGACAGGAGCTGACAAGGAAGCCAAGGGGAGTCTGTCTGATCTTTCCCCCAAGGCTTTCTGTGCTAATCCAGTCTTGCCCCAACAATGTATTTCTTGAGTCTCTCACATTATCACTTTGGCTTATCTGTCCTTATCTTAGCACAACCATGTTTCCAAATAGCTTCCTGGCCTTGGGTTATCAACAATACCTTGATAACCAGTAGTTTAAATTAATATTTATTCAGGATTGCGTTGAGGCAACATGGGAAAGGTGGACAGTTGGGATGCAGAGTAAAACAAATTACATCACCTTGCCAACAAAGGTCTGTATAGTTAAAGCTATGGTTTTCCCAGTAGTGATATATGGAAGTGAGAGCAGGACCATAAAGAAGGCTGATCGCCGAAGAATTGATGCTTTTGAATTATGGTGCTGGAGGAGACTCTTGAGAGTCCCATGGACTGCAAGAAGATCAAACCTATCCATTCTGAAGGAAATCAGCCCTGAGTGCTCACTGGAAGGACAGATCGTGAAGCTGAGGCTCCAATACTTTGGCCACCCCGTGAGAAGAGAAGACTCCCTGGAAAAGACCAGGGAAAGATGGAGGAGACAAGAAGAAGGGGACGACAGAGGATGAGATGGTTGGACAGTGTTCTCGAAGCTACCAGCATGAGTTTGACCAAACTGTGGGAGGCAGTGGAAGATGGGAGTACCTGGCATGCTCTAGTCCATGGGGTCCCAAAGAGTTGGACACGACTAAACAACAACAACTGTTAGTGTTGCTGTAGGTGTGGCGATCTGGCTGTGTTATGGTTGAGGGTGTTAAGAGAGGAGGGAGAGGCTTCAGCTTCAAGATAAAAGGGGGAAATGTGTGTTTGGGACACAGGGTTAAGCCCCGCGTGCCTTTGTTTCATATTCAACATGGTAATAGAGACCAATAGGGTTAGGTTCATCTTTGCGCATAAGATTATCATCATCAACATCATAATCAATTTGCAACTCTAAAGTGCAAAGATGACAATTAAGAAAAGAAATTATTGCATGTGAGATTTTGAGTCACACTACACATTAGATTTTGATATACAGTGGTACCTCGGGTTAAGTACTTAATTCATTCTGGAGGTCCGTTCTTAACCTGAAACTGTTCTTAACCTGAAGCACCACTTTAGCTAATGGGGCCTCCTGCTGCCACCACGCCGCTGGAGCCCGATTTCTGTTCTTATCCTGAAGCAAAGTTCTTAACCTGAAGCACTATTTCTGGGTTAGCGGAGTGTGTAACCTGAAGCGTATGTAACCCGAGGTACCACTGTATGGCATATTTCTCTCAATATGCAGAAAACTCGTTTATCCTACAGCGGATGTGAGTTTCCCTAAGAAGAGCTCTGCTGCATCAGTCCAAGGGTCTATATCTAATCCAGCACCCCATTTCCTGTAGTTGACAACCACATGCCTCTGATGAACTTCAAGCAGCCCTTTCTGGCTGCAGTTCCCCAGCAGCTGGCATTCAGCGGCAGGGTACCGTACCTTGATCCTGCAGCGATGGGGAGGCTGTGGTCTTCCAGATGTTGCTGGTCTTCAACTCCCACCATACCTGATCATTGGCTAATGGGAGCTGGAGTCCAACCACATCTGGAGTGCCACAAAAATGCCCCATCCCTTGTATAAACGGTTGTCAAATTTCTGAAAGACCATCTCCTTCCCTACTGCCCCTCCCAGGTGTTAAGGCCAGTGGAGAAGGCCTTCTTGATAGTTCCACTTCCCACAGAAGTTCAGGTGGACGGCCTAGAAGACGAGAATCTCTGTGGCAGCCCCTAAGTTGTGGAATTCCCTCCCCACAGAGGTGTGGCTTCTTCATTGTACAACTTTAAGTGACCGTTGAAGACGTACCACTTTACCTTTGACCCCTGAGATGTGTGTTTTCTAGGTCCACTCTATTCCTGTGACTGCGATGTTTTGCCTGTCCTTAATTAACAATTTTAAATTGCCGTCACCTACGCTGCGACCTGCTTGGTGAAGGACAGGTAATAAATTTAATCATCACCATCATCATATCTTGCAGCCATGAAGTCTGCCAGCAAAAAGCATTTCTGCCATTTGATCTTCTACAGTGAACACATTTTATCATTCTAACCCAATTCCTCGCGGCTTGTTGTTCTGCTGGGTTGCTTCCAACCAGGCCAGGTTTCCTGTGCGTATAAGATTACATGCTCCCGGAATGTGATCTGGATGACAGCCCTAGCGAGGAAAGGGGGCAGGAGCTACTGTTAACTCAGCCAGGTCATGCCTCTGCAAGCTGGAATTAGCCAATATCGCTCCAAGATGACTTACTAAGGCTCTTAGAAGCAAATATTGCACAGGTGGAACTCCACTGGAGGCAAAGGAGATCACATCAAGAAACGATCTAGGGTCACTCACGATCCCATTAAGACTTCCTAGCTTGCGGAAGGCTCTGCTGCTGACGTACATCTTTCTAATTATAACTAATACCTTATTGTGAATCTTCTTCCTTCAGTATTTATGGGAATAAGAGTGCTTTAAGGAAACAGCTCCAGACCTTCACCAGAAAAGAGCAGAGTTCCATGCAGAAGTGATTTCGTGAGTCTGGATGCTGTAGGATGGGCACTTTATAAAGCGGTAATTTGCTCATTCTGTCACTGATATTTTTTGTGGGGGGGGGGACGGGACACACACTATATAATGTTCAAGGTCAGAATTCTGGATGAGCTAGTATCAGTGCCTGATAAACACTGCCCCTATTTTGCCTCTTAGGGAGCAGCATAGAAGTCAATTCCTAGGGGCCGAGGCGTCTTTGCCCCCCAATAAAATATTTGAGGGGGCCGCCCCCCAAGTTGATGGACATTGTGCATCCACCACATCATGTGATCGATTATGTGGGGTGGAGCTTACCTGGGCCCCTCCAATATTTTATTCAAGTTGGCACCCCTGGGGTGACCCAAGCACACGTCCATAGGTGTTGTGGAAACCTGAGCATGACTACTAAGAGACCATGCTGTGCATAGCTTGACCATTTTAGTTTGAAATGATAGCTGGCATCATGTTACAGTGGTACCTCAAGTTAAGAACTTAATTCATTCTGGAGGTCCGTTCTTAACCTAAAACTGTTCTTAACCTGAGGTACCACTGTATAGGACTCTTAAGTGATTGCAGAAGTAATGCCCTCTTGCTTTTAAAACAATGCAGAACAGGGAGAGTCCATGGATACAACTGACAGAAAAGAGGTTAATAGTTAGCTGTAATAGAGGAATGGGCAATGGTGGTGGTTGTTTTCCTAAGAGGCCCAAACGACTACCTGTAATTTTGATGTGAAATATAATTCTGCTGCTTTTGCCGGTTCATTCTCTTTCCAGAAGGGGGAGCATGTTTTCCATTAAACAGTGCTGTATGCCTAGAGTGAAATGTGGGAACAGCCACAAGGAGGGGAAAAGGCAGAAGCAGGCAGTGAATAGCTGTAGTTGGCAATTTGTTTGGTGGTGTGTTTTTTTTCAAGGGACAATTTTCAAGTTGAACAAAAGCTGAAAGGCTGGCTCTCCCTATTGCCTCACTTTTGCGTCAGTGCTGAGTAACAGTTTATTCTCCTCGGTTTGAGTCCTCCCCATATGACTTAGGCAGGGAATCAGCCCCCGAGATGCACATTTTCAGAACGCCGGCAGAGCCATTTCTGCTATTCACATTGAGGGCAGGAGGGCTGCTTTCATCCACATGGGGAGCATGAACATGAATAATAAGGAAGGGCATTGCCAACAGTACAAGGGTGGAAAAACTCTTTGTGTGGTTCTTGGAAGAAATCAGGTCCAATTCACTCATTACTTGCACAGCATGGCAGTCACTGTGGCATAGCTGTTCCTACATCACCCCAGTCTTGTTTGAAGTGAAGAAGTCATATGCCTGAGACTGGTGCAGTGGTTACTTCCCACACCAACAATTCTAGCATCCCGAGGTGAATGTCCACCAACATAGCAATAGAGATGGGTGGTTCTCAATTTCAGTTTCTCTTGATTTCCACATTTCCACATCTTTTTAAAAAAAGTTTATCAGCATTTTACTGCAAATTTCTCCTAATATATTCATTTTCCTGTACAATTTTGCCTAATATACACATTTTTGCAAAGCAGTCCCCCCACATTTAACACATTCTGGTACATTGTTTTTGGTGATAATCTGCATTTTACCCTGGTATACACATTTTAACTTGGCTGGAGAACTGCGCTGCAAAATCCAGAGAAGAATGGCTTTTCAAACATGAGCTCCAGTACTTAATTTCTGCCTCGAATGGCTTCACCATGTCAGGCACACTGAGCTTTTAACAAAAGACCCTGAGCCAACCTAAATGCAGGTTTTATCTCTTAACTGGAGATGCAAACAACTTTGCAAAGAGGCAGTTTACCATTGGAACTGCTTGCATGAAAAAACAAAAACCAATCTTAGGAAAAGGCCGTGAAGCCTTAGCTTTAATCCTTTCCTCATTCTCCAAATGTGCCCTTTATCATCTGTCACAAACAAACTTGAAAGCCTTGTTATCACGTTATTTACTTGCCAGAGCAAAGGTGGGGGTGTCTGTGAGGTACCCTGAGATGACATCAGCACTCCTACTCTGAAGGGGAGAGGAAGGTGAAGAGCTGTGCTTCTCCTCCACTACCTCGCTGCCTTCAAATACAAGTAGATCTCATCTTACGCAGGGGTTACAATCCTGGCTATCATGCATATATGCAAAAATATGCAAAAAAGTTAGATGATCCCTAGAATGGACCTGCATCCTAACCTGTCCAAAGCCAGCACTGAGTGGGCTTTCTCCACACACCCCACACCCCGAGCACAAGGCAGAGAGCTTTTTGAAGAAGAAGAGGAGTTTGGATTTGATATCCCGCTTTATCAAAGGAGTCTCAAAGCGGCTAACATTCTCCTTTCCCTTCCTCCCCCACAACAAACACTCTGTGAGGTGAGTGGGGTTGAGAGACTTCAAAGAAGTGTGATTAGCCCAAGGTCACCCAGCAGCTGCATGTGGAGGAGTGGAGACGCAAACCCGGTTCCCCAGATTACGAGTCTACCGCTCAAGGAAAGTCACAAGGGTTCCCACGAGATCTCAGACTGCCGATCCAGGTTTCTTTCCCTGCCCTCCCACCTCTTTTATTATTATTGTTGTTGTTGTTGTTTTTGGCAATCTGCATAAAGCTGTAATCACATAAGTGGAATCAGTGTAATATGTCATCTACCTGTAACCTGACTGAGATGCATAATAAATAGTGAATTCTTGGGATTCAGGGCTAAGATGGAGGCCTGGTGTGAAGCCCAAAAGGACTGACACACACACACATCCCTGGTCTCCCTAGTGTGAAGATAGCGGAGGCAGAATTTTCTTTGTGTGTTATTTCTATGGTTACATCAGGCCGGAAGAGACTGCAACTTAGCATCCACCTTGATTAGCCTGGCTACAGAATGACTTTATAGATGTTAAATCCGGGGTGCTCAGCCTGATCTTGTCTACATCCCTGTGAACCCAGAAGACTAAAGCAGCTGATGTTGGTTGAACACTTACTCTTCAATGGTTTAAAAACTGGGTTGTCAGTCTCTAAATATTAACATGAAAGAATCATGCCCTCTTCCTTTCCCAGGAAACTTAATATTCCCTCTTGTCTCACATTACTCCGTGCTAATCTGAAATGTCTACCAATTCCTCCTTCAGTTCTCAATACAAATTAGAATCCCCGCATCACCCACAAGCACATATTGAAAAGAAACGTGTGTGTGTGTGTGTGTAACCACTTTTTAATTCAATAGCTGACTTGGTTTTGCCAGGGATCTTGGATATATATACGTATGCTCTTGGAGTAAATCAGGAACCTTTCCTTTAAAGCCCATGGAGCTATGTGCTTGTCAACGTGAGTGTGACCCTATAGCTAGATGTAATGGGGGGGGGGAATCCATATTTGGCTCACTTAGTCCAAAATATGCTTTGTTGGCCATCATGACTGAGAAACAGAGAAGAATGTGAAGGTCCCTTTGCAACAGAGGGGATCAGCAGTAAAGCTGAGCAAGAAACTTATTTATATATTAACACGGCTCAGAGCAGTGGAGAAGGATCTGTGCAGACTATTGCCAATGTAAAAGTTCTGACAAGGTGGGGGGGGGCGAGAAAATTACTTTCAGACATTGGGGTTTAAGTGTGATCTTCAAAAAGCTTCAGTGCTACCAGCTCTCAGCCTGGACTGCCACAAACTTTTAACTTGGTTTGAAGTTATGTGTGCATATTCATCCTTAAATGTCAGCAGCAGCATCAAGGGACAATTTGCATGTATAGTATGGCAAAAGACTCTTCCCATTAGCATTTCTCCATACTTGAGAATGGATAAGGAACTTCTGCTTCACATGGGAAATAATGATGATGATGATGTTGATGGTGTATTTATACCCCACCCATCTGGCTGGGCTATGCTTGATATGCTACCAGCGTAGATTCATATTATAATTTTTTATCGATTTAGATTTTAAGCTGGCCTAAAATGATTAGAAAACCACCAAGGCAGGTAATAACATTCTGACAAACAGGTAGCATAAAACTAGGCTTTGATGTGGAGTGGTTTAAAATTAGTTAGATTTTTAAAATAAACAAATAAAGATTTAATGTTTAGTAAAAGGTAGTTCTTAGAGGAAAGGTTTGCCACAATAATGGTTACAACTATGCAAGCATTTCTACCGTTGGGGCTAAACAACAGCCAAATAAACATAGGCTAAACAGAATCTAGTTTACAAAACCTTGTCAGATCTCACCTGAAGCCGCTGCCCCACAACTCAGTAAGCGAGGCTTGGGGGGGGGCAGCACCTTCTGTTTTGCCTCAGGTGGCGAAACAGGACAGGCTGCCCTGGATTTGTGTGTGTCTTTGTTTGTTTGTTTGCGGCATCTGTATTTCACCACATAACACAAAACTCTCTGGGTAGCTAACAACTATCAATCATAAACTACCAAACCGTTAGAAGACATCTGAAGGCAGCCTTGTTTAGGGAAGCTTTTAATGTTTAATAGGTTATTGTATTTTAGTGTTTTGTTGGAAGCCACCCAGAGTGGCTGGGGAAACCCAGCCAGATGGCCGGGGTATAAATAAATTATTATTATTATTATTATTATTATTATTATTATAACAATCCATATACAAAATAAGGCATAAAACTATCACATCATAAGCAACAGAAATGCATGCATACACCATCCATAAAGTACTCCCAGAGATAAAAACACTGATTTAAGAACTGAGAGGCCCAAACGATATCAGTTTTTTTCAGAGGTTATGGATAAAGAGAAAGGTTTCTCCCTGGTCCAAAAAGTCTACATATAATTCAGGGAGAAGGTTTCAGCTTTCAGGTTTAAAAACAACATTTTGACTTAGTCCCTGAGGTTCTAAATAAATAAAATTATTATTATTATTATTATTATTATTATTATTATTATTATTATTATTTATTCTGACTGGGATGTTAATCATTTTTGGAGCAGTGAAGGGCTGGAGGTTGCCCATGTGTTATCTTACAATTACAGTTAAGGTTGAAGAATGAGGAATTAGGACAGAGTTTCCTAAGAATTGGGAGAGCATCTGATCGCTATCAAGGGAGGTATATAATCTATTTTTAATAGAGAATACAGTAGATACTAAACCAATACTAGACAAGCCTCAAAGTTCCCCAGGCTGAAAAAAAGGAAGAGCACTATTGGGAATGCTTGTTTTACTGGGTGGTGGGGAGAAAGTACAATTAAAACCTGGCTGTAGCTTAACGGCAAAATGCCTGTGGAAAAGAGGTCTGAAATGAGCTCAGCTGGGTAACTGTTTCATAAGGCCATGAACCTATGGCTTTACTGTATGTCAGGCAACATAACATTATGTAATTACCCAGTAATTAGAGTAAGAAGACACACAGAGAAGCGACAAAAAACAGAGAAAGAAAGACAACCTCATCTTTATGAATAAAAACCCTGATTCACCAGGGATAGCTGCCCATCTCTACCTGTGACAGCCGTATCTGCTACCTGTCCAATTTCTTGCTGCCATAAAGCTATTTTAAAAAATGAAGTGGGTAGCCCAATTTCTGATCACATGAATGAGCCCTGACAGGACGAGTGTTTTTGTTAAAAAGTATTTTTTGAGTGTTTATTTACAGTATATTGTAAATTTATCGTTTTGGTGCCCATCATCATCATCATCATCATTATTTTTTAAGTAAGGTGTCTTCCAACATCACCCTACAATAATAGCTATTCTTCACAATAAAAACAATTAAAAAATGAATTCCCATTTGGATCAGGAATTCAATCTCTATCTCACTCACACACACACACTGCAGTTTGTTAAGGGTGCTGGAAATTGTAGCTCTGGGAGGGGTCTTCTAACAACTTTCAGCACACTTAACAAACCAAACTAGCAAGAAATTAAATGCAAACAAATAAATTCAATTAAAAGAAAATCTTATGAGGAACAGAAGCCAAGCCTTACGAGGAACAGTTGAGAGAGTTAGGTATGTTTAGTCTGGAAAAGAGGAGGCCGAGAGGAGATAGGATAGCATCTAAAGGGCTGTCACAAGCTTGCTTTCTCCTGCTTTGGAGGGTAGGTCTTGAACCAATGGCTTCAAGTTACAAGAAAGGAGATTCCAGCTAAACATCCAGAAAAATTTTATGACGCTAAGAGCTGTTTGACAGTGGGACAGACCCCCTCGGAAGGTGGTGGCCTCTCCTTCAATGGAGGATTTTAAGGTGAGGTTACATGGCCACCTGTCATGGATGCTTGAGTTGAGATTCCCCCATTGCAGGGGGTTGGACTACAGACCCTTGGGGTCCCTTCCAACTCTACTCTTCTAGGATTCTATGACAATTAAAAAATGTACACGATAAAATTCCTAAAAATGCACAATCCCAAAAGAAAGGATTGGTTGCTATGAAAGGCAAAGGACCAGAGACTTGGATTTGATATCCCGCTTTATCATTACCCGAAGGAGTCTCAAAGCGGCGAACAATCTCCTTTCCCTTCCTCCTCCACAACAAACACTCTGTGAGGTGAGTGGGGCTGAGAGACTTCAAAGAAGTGTGACTGGCCCAAGGTCACCCAGCAGCTGCATGTGGGAGAGCGGGGAATTGAACCCGGTTCCCCAGATTATGAGTCTACTGCTCTTAACCACTACACCACACTGGCTCTTGTCTTACCAAATACAAAACAATAAAAATGGCATCCCTAACTGCACCTCACTTTAGGAAATTCTGTTCTAATGAGGATGGTAGCCATGGTTAGATACTTCAAAGCATTGCTCTTGTAAGTGCTAATATGTTCCACTTAGAATTCTCAGGATCAGATATCTTGAGCTATGCAGTCCAAGCTGTGTTGCTGATAGGGATTGCAAAATGCAGTGAGGATTGTACTCTCTGATTCTGTAGCTGTCAATCAGGCACTGCAGAGGCTACCGGTATATACTAAGGCTAAGCATTGTGCTCCCTGCCATCTGAAGTGCTGAAATGTTGCCTTTCCGAGCAACTGACTTTCTATTACTCATCTAATGCTGCAGTGCTTTTTTTTTTTTTTTAAGAGTTTAAAAAGTGTGAGTGTGAACCTCAAAGATGCACTGCAATGCAAACTCCTTGCTAAAGGAATAAATTTCACCTGACTGCTGGAGCAAAATCACAGCGAAACACCGTGATCTGCTAAAATATTTTCCATGTAACAAACCTAAGTCAAACTCATTTCACTTATCTAAACATGAGAGCAGGTGCTCTCTGTTTGTTTTGCAGCATGTTCCTTTGCTTGCATGTTCAGAACCTGATCCCAAGCATAAACCTTTCTCTTCCTGTGGAAAGTGCTTTGATTCATGCACCTTATAGATAATCCAAACAAGGTAGCTGCTGCTACTGAACGCACAGTTGCAGTTTGGCCCTGTGTTGAGTTAGGCTCGATTAAGCACACTGCAGTATGTAGGTTTTGTGTGTGCCCTATTCCTCATATATGGGATGCAGGTGGCGCTGTGGGTTAAACCACAGAGCCTAGGACTTGCCGATCAGAAGGTCAGCGGTTCGAATCCCCGTGACGGGGTGATCTCCCATTGCTCGGTCCCTGCTCCTGCCAACCTAGCTATTCGAAAGCACGTCAAAGTGCAAGTAGATAAATAGGTACCGCTCCAGCGGGAAGGTAAACGGCATTTCTGTGTGCTGCTCTGGTTCGGCAGAAGCGGCTTAGTCATGCTGGCCACATGACCTGGAAGCTGTACGCCGGCTCCCTCGGCCAATAAAACAAGATGAGCGCCGCAACCCCAGAGTCGGTCACGACTGGTTCTAATGGTCAGGGGTCCTTTACATATTCCTCATATACTCAGGAGTCCTATATACAGTCCTATATGCACTTAATTGGGAGTAGAAAAAGAAGAAGAGTTTGGATTTGATATCCCACCTTTCACTCCCCTTAAGGAGTCTCAAAGCGGCTAACATTCTCCTTTCCCTTCCTCCCCCACAACAAACACTCTGTGAGGTGAGTGGGGCTGAGAGACTTCAGAGAAGTGTGACTAGCCCAAGGTCACCCAGCAGCTGCATGTGGAGGAGCGGAGACGCGAACCCGGTTCCCCAAATTACGAGACTACCGCTCTTAACCACACTGGCTCTCAGTAAAGCTGTGTACACACCATACATTTAAAGCACATTCCCCCCAGTATCCTGGGAACAGTAGTGTAGTCCCCCCATGGAGTTACGATTCCTAGCACCATTAATAAACTACAGCTGCCATGATTCTTTAATGAGAGAGGATGTGCTTTAAATGTGCTTTGAATGGTGTGTATGCCGCCTTTGTTTCATCTTAGTGGGACTTCTGTTAAATAAACTTGCATATCATTGGGGTAAACATGACAGTATTTCTACAGAACAAATATAACCTTTAGTATAATCTCTGAATCCTCATCCCCAACAGTAAACATGTTTAAGCACAAGTAACTACATTTACTCATATCCATTCCTGGCTACCGTCCTCCTTTCTTCCCCTCCTTTCCCCATCATGCTCAGTTATTTCAATGATAAGTTCCTTCAGAGCAGGAAAGAGTGCTTTCTTTGGTTTTGCTCACAAAACTCTTTAAGTTACCATGTCAGTTGATGCTGCTGTAAACACATTTCAGATGTCCAAACTAAGCACTTAATGATTCTCACAATAGCCTTGTAATATTAAATAAATATCATCTCCACAATGCAGCTGGAATAAGAATAGTTTCCTTCTGTGGCTATGTAATGAGTTTGTAGATAAGGTGAGATCCCAACCCAGGACTTCCCAGCTTCTAGATCTTAGCCATTGTGGCACCACTTGCTTTCTCTAGCTCTGTTCTTGCCTTTATTCTTATGCATTAATTAGAAGCATTTTTTAGCCCAAAAAGCTCTTAGAACAGGAAGCAGAAGAGGAAGACGACATCCCTGTCCTCAGGCTTACAATCTAAAAGATGTGGCACCAAAGGAAAGCGGGATGGAGAAGGAGAAGGGGGGAAATCATGACCAACCATCAATTTTTTGCATTGCAAATTTCTTATGCAGTGGTACCTCGGGTTAAGAACTTAATTCGTTCTGGAGGTCCGTTCTTAACCTGAAACTGTTCTTAACCTGAGGTACCACTTTAGCTAATGGGGCCTCCTGCCGTACCGCCGGAGCACGATTTCTGTTCTCATCCTGAAGCAAAGTTCTTAACCCAAGGTACTATTTCTGGATCAGCGGAGTCTGTAACCTGAAGCGTCTGTAACCCGAGGTACAACTGTAATGGAATTAGTTCAAAGAGAGGAGGAGCCAAAAGGCGCTCTTCTCTCACCAGAGCCAGTGAATGGAGAGCCACTGAATACAGTGGTACCTCAGGTTACATACGCTTCAGATTACAGACTCCGTTAACCCAGAAATAGTACCTCGGGTTAAGAACTTTGCTTCAGGATGAGAACAGAAATCGTGCTCTGGCGGCATGGCAGCAGCAGGAGGCCCCATTAGCTAAAGTGGTCTTCAGGTTAAGAACAGTTTCAGGTTAAGAACAGACCTCCGGAACAAATTAAGTACTTAACCTGAGGTACCACTGTATCTAGAGTGGGGAGCAGAATAGCACTTTCTAGCCTTCCCTTTTACAGTCAGTGGAGTGTGTGAACAGAACCACACCCTTTCTACTGTCTGCACATAGGCTCTTCCATGGAATCAGGAAATGCTTGGCTATTCTACTGCTGCCCACTCCATGCACTTGGAGAATATAGTTCTTGAAAGTGGTAACAGGGCACCTGTCAACTTTTGACAAAAGCTATGGAAATATGCTTTAACTTAGGACATGCCTAGGGTTTCCTCCTCCCAAGCCCCTCTAACAAGGCTGCTGTACCTTTTAATTAGGTGCAGTGTCGGATATAAAAGGTCCTTCCTTTCATTGCATCTCTGTGCTAGGAAGAACTTCACTTGCTGAGCTTAGCTGGCATGAGCCCTGGAGAATTATCTCCAGGTACTGTCCTGCTTTTGCCTCTAATAATATCAGCCTTCTGTGATCCCCCTTTTCTTACTGAAATGGTGTCTCTTTCCCAGCACAATCGCCAGGTCTTTAACACAGCTGCACGGCAGGCAGAAATTCAGCAAGTCCAGCTGTCCCCATCACCACTTCACCTTCTCAGAGATGTCAGCCCAGGAGAAAAGTAGCAAGCCTTTCTCATATGCAGCTTGCGAGGTGCATTTCCCAGTCACTGTGACATCTTTCATCCTAAGTTCACTCTGTTCCACTTGTACCTCTTCGCTTCCACTGACTCCACGAAGGAGAGGGAAGCCTTGATTGGCCATTTCTTTTCCACAGGCGGCAGTGAAATTCAAGCACCATCTGTGAAATGTGATCGGTTTAAAGAGGTTCTGCGGAAAGTAACTGGAAAGAATGACACCACGAGACCCCTTCCCCCCCCCCCAGTGAAATAAATAAACTGATACACTCTGTAACTAGGAGAGCATTTGGTAAGGCGGAGTGGCTACCTTGGGACCGGTGCAGGTAAGGCAATGCACAGTGGGCTGGATAAAGTTGCTAGGGGATGGTTCAGATACAATCGGCCTTGCTGAGCTGTAGGAGAGCAGACTAGGTCCATGTTTTCATACTGGGGTAAATAAGGGTGTGAGCTGCCTTTGTGTGACCCCCATCTCAGGCAGTTCAGGCAGAGCAATGAAGCTGCAGCTAGCAACAAATTAAAGAACCTCTTAGGGACCAGACACATCTTGTTCTCCAGCTGCAAACACACCATACATGTAAAAAAGCACACCCAAAGTATTCTGGGAACTGTAGTTGGTTAAGGGTTCTGTTAACTGGAGCTCTGTGTAGGGTTACACTACAGTTCCCAGCATTCTTGAGGGGAAGTGCTTTAAATATATGGTGAGTCCCACAAGTTTCACTTCAGGGCTACCAGATGCAGAAGGAAGACCTTGATGGGAGGTGAACATCTTATGGAAAGGAGGACAGCAATGAGCACCACCACCAATCTGAGACTCTGTGTGGGAGAGAAGATGCTTGTATACATGTGAGTGAGATAACATACATGCACATGCATGTGCCGTCGCTATTACAAAATTACTATTCCGCGATTTGCTGCGATGTGCTTTTAAAGGATCATGTTGTGTGTCATTACCTGTTTTCTTTCTTGTAAGCTGCCATGCAACTTGTGCAAAGGGCAGAACTTAAACCATCCAAAAGACCAAGAAATGTGACTGGTAGGAGCCATTGTACCCCAGCAGCTGGGGAAGAAACTTCCTGCATGTTGCAACCAAGTAACGAACATTTATGGCTCATAATGTCTCAAAAGGCAGGATATACTGGGCAAGGCTCTTCTGTTCTTTCCCATTCAGCAGTTACCTCACAATGGGATTCGATGGTGTATACTGATCTGGGAATCCAAAAGAAATGAAGCTGGAGGGTGGTGGTGGGGGAAGTAGTCTGCACTAAGAGGTTACTCAAAAACCTATGTCTTCCAGCCCCTCTTAAGGTATATCTGTGTCTACAATGTTGGCTTCCCTTTCTTCCATCAGCCACCTCTATTTCAGTTGTGATGCCAGAAGTTGGGCCACTTCCTGCATCACCATTGCTCTCTGTCTTCACATGGCAATCCCTGCATCAGTGCTGTTTCCACATGATGTCTCTGCCACCTCTGTTGGGAGAATAAGGACATACTTCTGTTATTTCCAAGGGGTTGTGCCTGACTTGCCCTACCTGACACCCTCCTGATGTTTTAGACTACAACTCCCATCAGTCCCCCAATCATCTGGAAGACACCAGGATGAGGAAGGCAAGATTATTCCCTGCATGGTTAGCATGAGGTGTTAAGCCCCATGTGTAGAGAGGTGCTTCACACTGTATATTTTTATTACTCGGGAATGTTCCTTAAAATCACTTTCTGCACTATAAGAATGCTGACTGCTTGCTTCCTTCACAAGGGTAAAGTCCATTGGTCCAAATAGTACTTTACTCCTATGTACCTGTATGGAAGATTACAGTTACCATGTACATAGTCAAATTTGGGGGATTTGTTACCAAAAGATGTATTGATGGCCATCAGCTTGGATGGCTTCAAAAGTGGGGTAGACACATTCCTGAAGAATGAGGCTGCATATGGCTATTGAGCATGACAGCTATTGATGCTCCTGAATTCCACTTGCTAAGAATCACAACTGGGGGAGAGTGATATAGCACTCATGTCCTGTTTGCAGCTTCCCATAAGCTACAGTGAGAACAGGATGCTGGATCAGGTTGGCCTTTTGTCTCATCCAGCAGGACTCTTCTTACATGGGAAGAGTTCATGCAAAATTACTAAGGCACAGGTTGTACTTGCCACTGGAAGCAACCAAAAGAGTCCTTCACCTGCCAAGTGAGCCTCTTCTTGCTATAGAGCAGGGTTTCCCAAACTTGAGTCACCAGCTGTTGTTGTTTTTTTACTACAAATCCCATCATCCTTAGCTAGCAGGACCAACAGTTAGGGATGATGGGAACTGTAGTCCCAAGTTTGGGAAACCCTGTTATAGAGCAGGGGTCAGCAACCTTTTTCAGCCATGAGCTGGTCCACCGTCCCTCAGACCATGTGGTGGGCAGGACTATATTTTTGGGGGTGGGGTGGGGGGGAATGAACGAATTCCTATGCCCCACAAATAGCCCAGAGATGCATTTTAAATAACAGCACGCATTCTATTCATGTCAAAACACCAGGCAGGCCCCACAAATAACCCAGAGATGCATTTTAAATAAAAGGACACATTCTACTCATGTAAAAACAAGCTGATTCCCGGACTGTCTGTAGGCCGGATTGAGAAGGTGATTGGGCCACATCCGGCCCTTAGGTTGCCTACCCTGATATAGAGCACCCTAGCCATGTTACTGGAAGCAGGAGTAGAAAGCTGAGAGTGCTGAGAGTCTCACAGCACAAGGCGGCATTACACTTGGCAAGTAGCTCTGTATGTTATGGCCTGGAACATGATTACTCACCCCAAAAATGATGCATTTCATGGTCTGCATGTGGCAAGCGCAATGTGCTTTCTGGTTCCAGCTTTCATGAAGACATGGGTCCTGCTGAGCCCTTTCCAGAGTCGTTTTATACGTCTTTCTTGCTTGCAGCAATGTGCGGTCAATGTATGGCAAAAAATATAGCAGCACAAGAATCAGGAAACGCCTGCTGCGAGTCTTCTGTAAGAATGAAACTCTAGATAATTTAAATGCTGTGATGTGCTGCCAGCAAAATGAGTAGCTACTTGTATTATTTTATATCTGAAAGTTATGAATTGCCTTTGAAAAAGATTCCAATACAATAAATCCAGGGAGTTAAAATGCTTTAGCTATCTGCACTTTCATTCTTACAAAAGGCTCAAAGGCATATTCACACAACCACATTACTCTGTTGATTAGTGAAAATAGACTTCCAGTTACCTTGGCTTGTGCTGAGATGCAAATTGTGTCTGTGGAGGTGGGGTTTTTGTCTTTTGGAATTCCACTGCAAAACTATCCTAAATGCCGCACGCTGAAAAAGCAATGAGAATGGGCTCTCATCAACTGGAAGCTTTCCCCAGCAACTTTCTTGGAATATTTTGGGATGGCTACCTGCAAATGAGTGTTACTGTTCCCAAATTGTAACCCAGAAAATTATACTTAAACAAGTGTTGGAACCTATTTGTGTGGGAGTGTGGGATAGAGACCAATAGCAAAATATATAGAGAGGGGGATTTATATGGTATTCATGGATGGGCTCTCATATGATGTTGGTAGGGCAGAAACAAAACACATTTGCATATGAAGCAAAACAGTTGTGCAATTGCTTCACCATGCTCCAAAGTGCAGGTTTTATCATTCCCACTCTACCATCGGAAAAGAGCTATTGGTGAAAGCATGACAAAATGGCTCTTTGCTCTTTGGACCCACATTGGTGCTTAGGTCACCCATTGGTGATCACAACACACTATCCTCTGCTGTCAAGGTGTGTATGTCAAGGTTACAATCTACGATACAGCACTTTGCTTACAAGAAGGGCTGCGAGGGGCCGGGATCAACAGGCAGAAATACCAAAGCAGCAATTTGAGACCTACATAGACAAGACCAAAGATTGGCTTTTACCCAGACATAGACCTTTCCCTGACCTGGGACTTTTGAAACTCAGGTCAGGAGGAACTAATGGGCTGCTTGAGAGGTGATGCCATGCTGAAACCTAGAGAGACAATCCTGCCGCTTCTTTCTCCCTGTTGTAGCCTTGAGTGCCTCAACTCAAAGGGGATCACATACAGACCAGTGCACAGATCCCAGGGCCCCTAGAGGATAAGACCCCCTTTTCATCAATCCTATCTTAATGGTGGCCACTTTTTACTAGCATTGTATAAGAATGAATTTCTTTCTAACTTTTTAACAATCCAATTTAAATATGAAATTCTTATCTGCTCTTGCTATTATTCTAATAAGATGAAAAGGTTGTCCAACCTTTCATAGGGGGAAAACATATATGTAAATTTGAATTTGTTTGGTGGCTGAGTTGTTCAACTATTCTGCATATGGCCAGGCATTTTAGTACTATTGCTGAGCAGTCTGGATTGCCCTGGTGCATAGAAACATCATCATCATCATATTTATATGTCGCCCATCTGGCTGGGTTATTAGCGCAAACTATAGTAGGTCATCCTTTGCCAACTTTCCTAGTATGTTTAGGTGAAACATAGCAAAATAGTAAATGGGATATGTGGCCATGGAAGCAGGTGACCCATTCACCAAGTGTACAGTGCACTCTGGGTTCTAGAAAAACAGATAATTTATAGATGAGTCAGCCCTGACTCTGTGGCATCATAAATAAGAATATTTGTCTTAGATCAGAGAGATTTCCATTTGTGTCATAAATAGTTTCGCAGGTTCCACAACTTGTGGCAATGCCTCTCCCTGTCTTACAAAACTCTACTTTTAACAAATATTCTGCTATTAGGGAGCAAAACTGTTCCCTACAGTGTGGGAGTTAACTTGAAATAGCTGTTCCAGCCTTGCACTCTCTTTGGTCTCAGTCAGTCAGATTAATCACTCAGCAGCCTTCATTCAGTGTAGTACTTGAAAAATCAAGAACAAAGGATCCCAATCAGATCCGAGACTCGAAGGAAACGGCCCAGGCTGATAAAGAGAAAAACGCAGAATTCTAGCGCTGCTGAATACAGAACAGTTTTTATGCACAAAGTGTCAGGTTTCGGTGGGACATAAAATGCCAGTTTTGTTTAGTTTTTGTTTTGTTATCTGCTTTTTGGTGGGGGCAACTTTTAAAACCTGAATAAGACAAATATGGATGTTTGTAAATTGTGCTTTATAGGCATATGTTTTATTTATCAAAAAGAAGGCTAAATAATATGTACTTTGTGAAAACTAAAATATTATCTGTGGCTTCAGCCTATGGCAATGGACCGTCTTGAAGGGTTATTAGCTACTGTTATCTAACAGTTGAGGCTGAGGTGGAGCTGTGACCAATTGACTTTTGACAGGCAGTGCAGTGAGTCAAGTAAAAAGAGGCAGCATAACAGCATGGCAACTGGTAGTCTAAATAACAACTTAGAGCATGGGTAAGGATCCTGCTGCCTTCCAGCTGTTGTTGGACTCCAGTTCTTGTCAGCCAATGGACAGAGATAGAATGATAGAATGGTAGAGTTGGAAGGGGCCCCAAGAGTCATTTAGTCCAACCGCATGCTATGCAGGAATTTCAGCTAAAGAATCCATGACAGATGATGAGAGCCTACTTACATCTAGAGGGACAGAGGTGCCCCATTCCTGACTTAGGGGGTGGGGATTCTTCTTTATATAGATCTCCTTTGGTTGATATGCGTAGAGCAGGCATAGGCAAACTCGGCCCTCCAACTGTTTTGAGACTACAATTCCCACTATCCCTGACCACTGATCCTGTTAGCTAGGGATGATGGGAGTTGTAGTCCCAAAACAGCTGGAGGGCCGAGTTTGCCTATGCCTGGCCTAGAGGAACAGGGATGACCATCAAGAGTTAAATTTGGTGATTGGTAAAGACTTGTTAGGAGAAACCAGGATCTCTAGGGGAGTCACAACTGTCTCTTTTATACAGTGGTACCTCAGGTTAAGAACTTAATTCATTCTGGAGGTCCGTTCTTAACTGAACTGAAACTGTTCTTAACCTGAGGTACCACTTTAGCTAATGGGGCCTCCCACTGCCGCTGTGTCGCTGCCTCATGATTTCTGTTCATCCTGAGGTAAAGTTCTTAACCTGAGGTACTATTTCTGGGTTAGTGGAGTCTGTAACCTGAAGCGTCTGTAACCCAAGGTACCACTGTACTGCAGTCCCGTACGTATCGACTCAAAAGTAAGCCTCAGTGTGACTAGAGCTATCTAAGACATTTTGCTGCCTGAGACAAAGGACAAGATGGTGCCACTTCTCCAAACATACAGAAGTTGACAAGATTGGCAGCAGAATCTTATTTTGGCCCTGGTGACGGAACAGCCTCTGCCACCACACCTGAGGCTAGCAGGCTCTCTTAGTAGGCGCAGTGTAGGCCATGTGGCACACACAGCTCTGTCCTCTGACATATTGCTGTTGTTCCCTGACCCTTGACCTCTGCCACCCAAGGCAACTGCCTCATTCTGTCTGCCTAATGGTAGGGCCAGCCCTGAATGCAATTTATTCCCATGCAAATGCTCGTTGGATTGCAACCTTAGGAAGAGCAGTGTGCGGAGGAGCCTCCAAGTTCATTTTATAAAGTCTTCACTTTATAAAGATGATGGTTTGACTCATAAATTGCTTAGGACTGGCATACTTTATGGGCAATCCTAATCCCTGCCGGGCAGCACTAACTTTTAAGAGAATGCTGGAGCAACTGCTGCGTCCAGAGCCTCACCCCTCAGACCACCTAAGGAGGAAGTATAGGGGAGGAAAAGTCTGTATGTTTGCTGCACCAGTTTCACATCAGCCCCCTTCCCCACAACTTGCCAGTAGCTGGATTGGTTTAGGCTCTCCGCTCTGCCACATTTCAGGGGTTCACACTGGCAACCGCTGGCAGTGGCAGAGCCTCTTGAGAGGGAGGACACCTCTGCCTTATTCCAAGCCACTTCCAGAAGTGCAGGTTGAAAGTTTGGATTGCTTGGCCCAATGTAATATATTTGCTCTTTCTCTCTCCCTTTTAAGATTAGCCAAAATCTAAGTCTACATATGCTAGAGGCAGAGATACAAGCTTGCACTAATAGTAAAACAAAAGCAGGTCTCTTCACTTTTTTATGTTCACATTTCTCCATGTTTTAGAGAAATGCAAACTGTTTAGCAGCTATTTCCAGAAGATTATCCACTGAGAATTTTTTGGGAATGTGGAATATAAATTTAATTGCTCAATATTTCACTCACCTTGATTTATCGAAGTGCCTGATCTTAGGGGACATCCATGCTTGGAAAGCTGAAGCTTGTGGTTGTTTGATTTAGCCAAGGAGACCTTGATTATTTTTTTAGTTGATTAACTTGCTGGCTCCACTTTAAAAAAAAAAAAAGCAAACAAACATTTTTTTAAAAAAATCTCTGTTGCTATAAACTGCACTGATGCCCTTCAGGGCACCACTGCACACACAAAATTATCCTTTGTGGGAAAAAGAGGGTATCATAAGGCTTATTCATTACTTAATTATTTTAAGACATCTGATGTCCCTGAGCTGAAGGGTCTCATTGTTAACCCTTAAAATTAAGTGTACTCAGAATTTTTATTAGTGTGCACAGAAAGAGAGCTGCTGGATGCCACAAATTCCGACTGTCCAACATACATATGTCCAGAATAAAGAGAATTTCCCATTTACATCACAACAATATTTATATTAAAGGGTGATAGGATGTATTTAGAGTCAGGGACTTTAGATTTCTGGATTTCAATGCAGTTTCCCCTCTGTTGTATTTTCTCTGTTCATTGAATTCAATTCCATATTGCATGCATCTTCACACACATATACATATGCTTGTGTATCCCTCCCCGCCCTCAACCCCCCCCCCCCATGTTTTCAACTTCTGGTAATCAAAGGGACATGGCCAAGAGATAACTGGACATTGGCTATCCCCAGGTGTCATCAGGTGCTCTCACCACTGTTCCATATGGGCTGTCAAGTCTGACTACTGCATTGTATTTCCAATAAAAATAAATCTGAAACTGTGGCCATTGCTTAAAAAAGCTCTTCCATGCCCATTCTTACTGGCTGAAAAGGTGAGTGTGGTAGTTTGTTCAGTGCGTGTTTTGTGTTCATAATCTGTGCAGCTGGACAGAATGCTAGGAGAACCCAGTTTGCTAAAAGAACCCCGATGGTGGCAAATCAGCCTTTTGCATGCTTGCTTTGTTTACAAGCAGAGGCAATGGGAATAACTGTCTAATTCTCCCAAATACATTTTCAAAATGTGGAAAGACCCTAGGTGGAAGGCTGACACCGAATCATGCACGTGCAAACCTAAGGATAGCATAACTGCCCCAGAATAACCTAAGGAAAGAGGCTGAAATTTCATGGCTGTACTTCTAACATGGGAACACTGGAAGGAGCAGGTGAGCAGGCAAACAGATGCATTACACACAAAAGAACCAAAACTACACTGGATAGAAGTGCTGTAATTTCCACTGCAAACATCAGCTTAGAGATCCTGAGAAAAGGCCTTAGACTCCAGCATTAAGGAATTTCTTAGACCACATCTGCGCTGCTTTCTGCAAGCTTGCACTGTTTTGAATGTGCTCCAGGGAGCCTTTCTACATAGATACTGTTGCATGGGAGCCACTTTTCTATGATGCAAAAAAAAAAAAAAGCCTTTATTGGCCAGCTTGTTTTTTAAACGGTCTTTCTGATATATGGTTGTGCATTGACTGTCCACCTGTCTCTGTGTTTTCGGCCATTTAGATATTAATCTGCCACTCAGGGTATATGACATCAATCATAATTCACATGCTGTTATCAGTTTTTCAGAAGGTCCTGCTTCCTTCCCTCTGGTACAATAGTGATTGGGTTCATGCCAACAAGAAGGGACTGAGGTATGAATAGTTGCCCTCCTGCTTGCCCCAAAATTGCTCGGGGTTTTTTGAAACATTTCCCCAAAAAAGCTTTGAATGGCTTTTCAAACATTTGATTTGAACATTCAAAGAAACTCCAGGAATCCCACACCTTAAACAGCTCCATGATGCACATGCAATTCAACAGGCGGAGCTCTCTATCGCTGTGTCTTCATGGCACGAAAAAGCTTCCACAACTGAATTTCTATCAAGCAAAGGAAGTTAGAAGAATTTTTTTCTGGAGGATCTTGTCCATAAGTTGCTTTGAGAGCCTCTTGGGTTTATAGAGCTGGTCATCTATCTTACTTAAATAAACAAATCTTTTCACCAGCACTGTCTACAGCTTTGATCAGCCACAAGCTAGACAAACAGGGGCTTCCAAATGCAGGTTTTTAAAAGGCTTCTTCTTTGATCACCTGTAGACTACTGCTAACTAAATCTAGAAAGAGGGGGGATATATGAATTTTCATTAGGGCAGAAATTGTTAACATACATGCTTGCATGTGAACATTATTTAAATATGTGCAACATAACCTATTAAACTAAGTTATTAGACTCACTGAATCAATGGACTTAAGCTAGAGTAGACCTATTGAAATGAATGGGCATGACTGAGTATGATTTATTTGGATGCAACCCAGCATATTTAGGATGGGAAATACAGAAAGGTTTCTGTTTGGAAATGTTTAATATGTGAACTGGAGATTGTCCACCTCAAGATCTACTTTGCCCCCATATATATTTATTTCTGGCACTATCATTTTGCAGTAGCCAAGAAATGTGAGGACCAGGGATGCTGTTAGAAAAAAAGTGGGTGGGGGAGGGAGAAATCCACTGGATGCAAGAAAATAAAGGAGTGCATGGGGCTCAAAACACACATTTCTGCATAGCTGTCAACCATCCCTTATTTGGCGGGAAAGTCCCTTATCCCAGCGCTGTGTCCCACTGCTGTCCCTTAAATTTCGCGGGTTTCAAAGGAAGCAGCTCCTCTCCCTCCCTTCCTGCCGGCCAGGGAGGAGGGAGGCTCCAGCTGTGTTGCTTGGCTGCGTTGCTCACCCAATAACGACTGGGGGGTGGAGCTTGCATGCCTTGTGCCGATCAAATCGGCCGCGTTGCCTGGGGACTCACCTTTGCTCAGCGCTTCCCAGCGGAGAGGTGACGGTGGTTTTCCTTGCTGCATCCCCTTTGCCGGGTTGCTGCGCTGTGGGAACCACCGCTTGAGGCTTAGTTTGGCTGCTGGCTGGGCTTTCTGCCTTTGGCTTGGAGGGGCTCAGAAGTTGAGCATACCTGCGCTTGGAAAATCCCTTATTTTAGCTGCTGATCCCTTATTTTCGAGGCTGCTGGTCCCTTATTTTCAAATCTAAGTTGACAGCTCTGCATTTCTGTGCACCTGGAGACCTCATTGCTTCTTTTCCAGGTGTGCTGCTAGCCATTTCCATGATTCCTATAGCTGCCTAGGGAGCACTAAGCTGCTGCTAAATGATCTACTTGCCCCATATTAACTGATGGAGCATACATGGCAGGCAGCAAAGGGAATCCATTGCAGTGTCACTATATGCAGTAGAAATTGCAGAAGCTGTGGCCACAGTCCCAGAGGTAGGTGGGTGAGTAGAAAGGAAATCAAACTGCCACAGCTGCAGCCAGGTGATGATAGGAGGGCAAGCAGCAAGGAATTCAGATGCATGTCAGAGGACTAATCACCAAGTAGAACAGTAAACATGAATGTTGCAGGCCTGAAGGCAAATGCCAAGAGTCATCCCTTTCCACAGCTCTACTTTATGCCAATTGCTGCATTTTTCCTGATGGGGCTAAGAAGACACAGAGGCAAGGGCTGTTGGGACTGATGGTTTATTTTGGCTTCATGGTGCCTCTTCATTTGCAAACAGACATTCTAGAGCTAACCACAAACTTACATAAGGGCTTCTGTGCTGCAGTTCCTTCCTGTGGCACTGCAGAAAAGCTTCAGAGCCAAACAACAGCACGCAGCCTTCATGGGCTTCTCACAACACATATGTAAACCGTAGGCACCTTGGCCTTGCTGTGATCTTCTGTTCTATGGTGACCCACAATGAAATGATGTGCTAAGAGAGCTCATTCCTACATTCAGCTGGGATATCTTCACAACAACACAGCTGTGTGGCTGTTCTGGGTACCAGGAAGCAGGTGCCGTTTACTTACTGGTGGAAAATAAAGGATTTGACCTCAAACTTTCGTATCTGTGAGCTGGGGGAGAAAGGCAGTAGCTCAGAGGTAGATTTAGGGTGCATGTTTCCAGATTCAATCCCCAGCGTCTCTTGAGAAGGATTCTTCTCTTAAACCTTGGAGAGTCACTGCCAGTCCGTGTAGGTATAAGGAACCTGCTGCCCTCTATGGGGTTGATGGAGCCCAGCTCACATCAGCCACAGCTGAGCTAGACAGACTAATGATCAAACTGATAGCTTTATGGGTTCCTCAGAGATTCAATCTCGTGGGAAAACGGAGGAACAACGTCGAAAACTATTCCTTACTCCCACATATTGTAAGCATATTAAAAATAAATCCCATTCTTGGGGGGGGGGGGGGAAGCAAGGCAGAGGAGAAAGCAGTTCAGCCCAGTAAATTTATGATCCTGCAAAGCCACTGCCTCCTTTCACGTTCCCATGGATTATTTTAAAAATCAATCTTAGGCAGAGTAGGAAAACCAAAAATAGCAGCCATCTTTTCACTCCCACTCCTTACTACACAGTTCGAGGCGAAAGGGTAATATCACTTGCGTATTTCCAGCTGATTGCTGTTCAAATCCTTCGCATACTGTCATTGTTGAAAATAATTATAACCGGACAGTAGGTGTAGCTAGAACGCATAGCTAGATTTCACTTCTGTGCTGGCGAAGCGACTGCCTTTCCAAGCGCAGTGAAGACAGACACACCGTGTTTGTCGCCCCCATTGTTATGAATGAAAAGCTACCTTAAATGAACCTCTCGGCTATTTTCTTAGCAACTGCATCCTACTTAAGAACTCTTGCGTTGGCAGATCCTCTGACCTCTTCGGAAACGCTTCATTTCTCAGCGGAGCTAGGTGCTTTTATTATTTTATTTTTTAAGGGAGGCGGGGGGTGGCGGCAAGTGCGTGCCCACAGCCATGCAACCCAGGAAGAAAAGCTAAAGGAGTGGTTTTACATATACCCAAACTTGGCTTGATTGACTGCGATGTGGGTTAGGTAACAACAGACATCAGCAGCGAGGCGCGCTCGTGCCGAAGATGATGCCATAGGAGCCAGCCAATAGGAGAGCTCGGCATCCCGCTCCTTTCTTCCGAGACGCGGCTTTGCTACAGGCTGAGCGCAAGAAACCATTCATGATTTTGGTGACATCATCGGAGCGGGTGGGCGGGCCTTGCGGGCCGAGGCACGCCTCCCTCGTCTATAAAAGGAGCTGCCCACTTTCTTTGCGCGAGTCAGCCTTGCAGAGAAAGTCGAGCGTAGTTTCATCTAGTTCGCGCGGGTTACCAGCGCTGCTCAGCTGTTCCTACCCCCTTCCTTGTCCAAGCGGGCGCTTTCCCCTCGGTGCAAATCGTCTGGTGGTGGCCGCTCTTCCTTAGCGAGGCCAGCCCGTTCCTCCTTTCCGGCTCTGCCCCCCTGTGCTCAGATACAAAGGACGTTGGGTCAGCCTCTTTGTTAAGACTTCATGTCTGTATTTTTCCCCATTCACTGGTGAGTACCTCGGTTGCTTGTCTTTGCTACTGTACTCGTGGGTCGCAAATGTAGATTACGAGATCCGGGTTGCAGGCTGGGGAGAGGGGGGATCAACTTTTTCCAGGAAGGCTCGAGAAACCCAACTAGTCAGACTTGGGAACTTGAGAGAAGCAAGTTCAAGGTTGCGCAGGGGATCGGCGAGGAACAAAAGGAGACGCTCGGTGGAAGAGGCTTCGGGGAAGCTTAGGTCAAGATCCTGGCCAGAAACATGGAGACTTGGAAAAAGGCAGCCTGGGTCTAATTCTGCCAACCGCCCGCCCGCCCCCCATTCAAAAAAAGCAAAGCCCCCTGCAGCCCGACTGCAGCACGCTTTACACGGAAGCAAGTCCCGCCAAGTTGCACGGAGCTTTCGCCCGAGTAAACGCGCCGGGGGTTGCAGCCCGCTATTGCTCGGCGGTGCAGCTACGCCGTTTTGAATGCGAAGCCTCTTTAGCAGTCGGTGCACGCTCTGCTGCTGGGGGCGGGGGGAGAGAGGGCGCCGGTTAAGCGGTTATTCATTCGGCGTTTGTCCTCCATTTCACCCCGCCGGGCGAAGCGGCTCGGCGGAGCTGGGGTTGCTGCAACAGGAGGCGGCGGCAGTTTGCACGGCGAGGCGGCGGCCGCCGCTGCTCTTCGCTTGAGCATCTTGAATGGGCGCTGCTCACTTGCTTAGAGCGCTTGCTCTGCAGCCAGGGCTTTGCAAACGCTGCACCCCGAGCAACGGATTTTAGAGGGGCATTGGGGGGGCGGGGGCTCAGTAATGACGGCTAAATAGCCACTGTCTGTGTTTGAAAAGTCGCTTGTTAGCTTTGATGTTCGATCTGCAAAGACAACACCCCGGCCCCAAACAAAATATCACCCGAGAGTGTGGAGGGGCGCAGTCCTGCAACCCGGAGGGGAAACTTAATCGCGTGAGGAAGTTTGCTGCTGGGCAGCTGCTTCTCTGCAAGCCCGCAACAAAGGCAGTAGTGATCCGAGCAGCCGGCTGCTGACAAGGGGCGGGGGTAGTCGCCGCAGCAGCCGCTTTTGGCTTGGCAAGTAACCCACACACCCCTCCGAATGGGTACAGGATTACAGGGAAACAGATTTTGCCAGGGGCTAATATCTAAAGGTGGTGTAAGGACGGTAGGCAAATCGGAAGCCTTGACCCTTAATCCCAGATGTGTTGAGCTGGCTGTGTTTAGTAGTGCTGGAAGGTCACTCTGCATATGTACAGAAGCCTCTGTAAATTATTATTCATTGTCTTGTATGACAAGGCTGGGACCTGAGCTTGGAAAATGGTTCCAGGGCAGAACTGTGGCTCTGAAGAACTCCTGGAATTTTTGCTTGAGGCTGTGATGATGGGGTTGCATTCAAATGATGCCTTGAGGTGGTGCATTTTAGCCCGCCCGAATCTACCCTTACGTATTTGCGTCTTTCCGCTGTATTCTCTACAGCCTTGTAACTGCTAGGAAAGGCGTGAGCTGCCCAGAGAAGTTGTGTAACCATCTTCCTTGGGCTGCTTTCAGAGAAAGGCTGGTCAGGCATCTGCGAGGCAGGCTTCAGGGAACTGTGCTTTTCTGGCACAGAGATGGGCTTGAAAACTAGATGGCAATTCAGAATCGGATTCTGTGGCCTCGCAAACACATACACCACACACAAATGTGAAAACACTGGATGCCTCTCATGATGAATATCAAAAGCAGTATGAATATCCCTTGGCACAAGGGATGCTCTACCTGTGGTAAATTCCTGAGTGGTTTTAATAAAACTGGCAGGGATGAAGCAAGTGAGGTGTTGGGTTTTTTTGCAAAGGTTGCACAGCTTTCTGAAGAGCAAGTGAGGGGAGAATAGCACTAAAGCAAACTCTGCTCTCTAGACCTGCAAGCTGTGTGGAGATGTTTGACAAGCAGTCTGCTTTGCCTCCCTAGTGTATTTTTGTCTGGGAGCCATGCTCTTGCTTGGTGGGGCGTTTCTGGTGCTTAATAGTCAGTTATACTTGCCAGATAGCACAGTTTGGGTTGTACACCATCCAGCTGTTAGCCGGTGGGGCAAGCTAACTGCTGACCAGCATGTAGCTACCCAGCAAGCTAATTTCCTGCTAAGCCTCAGCTTTTCTCATCTCCCCAGCTTGAAATTGAAAAAGGAGGTAGCTGTTTACTTGACCTCAGCTGGTTGCTGTTATTTTTATATTCAAGTTTTCTTGCAGAGCAAAGCAGACTATAGAGTTCGGCAGGCTACAACCCACTCCTTTGCTTTAGTAACCTTTGAATAACTCTAGCAGGGAATTCCTAAGCAGCTGGTTGTCTCTGCACTTAAAGCATTTTACAGAGCAAAGTCCAGTTTCACTTCCTTTTTCTAGAAGCACTGTAAAGAGATAGCCCATAGACCCCAATATAGAGGGCAGGAGGGCCACAGCAAGGTGGGTAAATGAACAGATTAGTTTCCTCCCTGTTTGTCTAGTCCTGGAGATACACAGAGCTGAGCTGATCCTGATGTAGCTCTCACTTACGCATAGAGCTAAGATACAGCAGCAGCAAATAAGTTGATTTGCATCAGGGAGGCTCTTGCAATGACTTCTCTCTGTGGCCTTGTAAGACTGTATGCTCATTGGAGCAGAGACCTGTCTTTATTATTATTGTACTATATTTGAGTGCTGTATGCATTGATGTCACTAATAAGTACACATATCTGTTTTCTGCACAACTGATTTCCTAGCATGAGCTGTTTGCATTTTCTATTATGCATATGTGTCAAAGCTTAAACTTGATATTCTGTATGAATCTATAAGAAGTGCTGTTGCCGCTTGGCAAGGGTATAATGTATGCACAGTGAAGAGGGCTCCCTTCTGCTGTGTCCACCAAAGATTGAGCACTGGTGACTAGTGGGCAAGCATTTGTTGCTATTTTATAGTGCCATTGCATTTTATTATCTGGGGTACGTCTGAAGCTGATTCAGAGCAGCTTCCAAACTGCAACACAGTTCTTTTATGGCAGCACCGCTGAACATATTTTCTTCATTTCACTGGCAACATGAATGGATGCAGGCAAGCTTTATAAAGTGCTGTGCCTGGAAATTGAAAATGGTTAAGCACACACCAAAATGCAGAAGTTACTGGATGTGTATGCAAATTTACTTTTGCTTTCAGAATTCATTATACAGGAAAATATGAGTGCATCTTTAACCCCCGGTGTGGCAGTTCCTGAAACCAAAGTTACAGAATTAATCAGAATTAAAGCCTTTGGAGCTGCATAAGTGCTCCATTTGACAAGGTTCTTTACCATTGTTTTGAGGAGGTTTTGGAATCTGTAGGCTTTCAACACAGGGTTGGGGTAGGCATTAGAAAGTCTCAGATTGACTTGTTTCTAGGAGGGGTTTGGCCTTAAGCCAGGTGGGTTAGGACCCACAACTGAATCGTGTGCTCCATCCTTATGGCTGGTTGCTGCCCTAAACAGTAACACTTAATTTTTTTAAGGTCTATGTAAGGAGAATAGCAGAGTGGGAAAGAACAGGACTTGTTCAGTGTTGTCTGGGTTGAAGACCCCAGGTCTGTAAAGACTTGACTGCTGCTTCCAGCTGGTGTTCTAAACTTGGCTAAAACTTGTACAAGATCTTCCTTTGAGTGAGGGGTTGAACTTTGAAATCAAAGGAGTCGAGAGGTCCAAAGTGACTTGGAGTGTTCCATTCTGTTAAAAAAATATATATAAAATTAACCAAGGCCCTTTCCTAAACTGGAAAGGTTGAAAGGCTTTACCATGTTGATCAACATCTGAATGGTTCTTCAACAACATGAAACCTTAGTAATAATTCCACTTGGTCCAGTGATTGTGTACATTTCATGGAACTCTCAACAGCTGAAGCTCTCTCTCTCTCTCTCTCTCTCTCTCTGCCTCTGTTTCCAGCTCTGATTATCTGAGATCAGCTGACATGACTGAGGTGATGAGCGCTCCATCTATGGACGAGATTGGCTTAAGCCCCCGCAAGGATGGTCTGTCATACCAGGTATGTTTACTCTGCTTCATAGAGCACTGTTAACCAGCAGAATCTGTTGGGAGTAGATGGTGACGCCTTTTCAACAGGCTGACCTACCAGTCTGATTCTCTGCATGCTTACTTGGGAGTAAAACCTCATTGACTTATTTTCAAGCTAGGGATGTGGAACACTTGGCTGGGGTGGAAATAAAGCTTGAGGCTCAAGTAACACTTTGGGCAGCCTGGAATAAAGTCACTACACCTAAGATCTTAATCCAACACAGGTTACAGAATGCTTAGATTGCACTGAAATGAATGGAGTTTAAGCACAATGCTTAGCTCTCCACTTTACTGTGGGACCTTGTCACACAATTCATGTCCTATTATCTATGTTAAGTTGTCTCAAGTTTTCATCTAAATCAGCCACCCCCAAACTCGGCCCTCCAACTGTTTTGGGACTACAGTTCCCATCATCCCTGACCACTAGTCCTGTTAGCTAGGGATGATGGGAGTTGTATTCCCAAAACAGCTGGAGGGCCGAGTTTGGGGGTGGCTGAGCTAAATGATCCACTCTTCTGGCAGCTCACACTTGAACACACGGCTTAGGCAGCATCTGAAGTTAACACGTATGTCTTTCAAGGCCACGACGTGAAACACAGCAAGGTTTGCCTTAATTTTGTAAGAGAAATCTGGGAAGGTCTTGTCACAGTACAGACACCCTACTTGCTTTGTTTTTGATGCATCAAGATAGATTTTTAACTTGCCAGTGCCAGAAGGCAAACTGTTCACAATGAGGCTGAGGAGCAATGGTGATGAGTCACGTAATATCACAGAGATCTCATTTATGGTGTGTTTGCAAAACCCACCAACTAAAATGGTAATTGGAAGTCACAACAAATGTTACAAATGCTTGCTTTGGTTACACACATGCTATGGCTAGACCCTTTGGCTTCTTTCAGGGTGCCTAAACCACTGTCTGTGCTTATCCTACTTAACTGCCTACAGCTTTGCAAACAAACAAGCAAACAGAAACATGGGCTGTTGGCAGTACTGAGTGTAAGACAAGCCACATTGGAACATTGCTTGCATTTACTTATTTTAGCATCCCTTTGGTTTTGCATAAGGGCAAACTTGGACTCTTTCCAAGCTCACCCGTCAGCTGGACATGAGGGAGAAGCCAGATGTGAACTTGCTGATGATACAGATGAGCTTAAAAGTGGCATTGGATATGGGTTGCCATGTGATGCTTGCTAGGAATGATGAATCAGCATCCTCCTTAGGTCAAGGGCAATTTTTCTTCATTGTAAGAGGAGCCAAGCGGCAGCATCGCAGCAGGCATTGAGAATCTTGGCCCTCCAGATGTGGACAAACTACAACTCCCATCAGCCCCTGCAAACATGGCCAGTGATCAGTGATGGTGGGCGTTTTAGTTCAGCAACATCTGGAGGGCCAAAGGTTCCCCACTTTGCAGCATTTCAGTCTCATGTAGGTTTGTTGCTATTATCTTTTCATATGTTGGGATTCTAATGAAGAAACTAGACAGGCTTTGAGTGCTTGAATTACAATCTTCCCAACATGATGCGGGGGTTTTTGTGGGGGAGGGGAGCATTGTCCCGCTTATTGTAAAAAAGAAAAGAAAAGAAGGTTACAACCAAGAAACAAATATTTACATTGCATAGGGCAATTGCAGATGTCATCATTCCCCAGAATGACAGCTGCAAACCCAAAAGCAAAACAGGAAGTAGCTGTCAGACAAAGCACCTGTTGTCCTGGGGCTTTGGAGTTACCATTACATTTGGACTAGTGGCACTCGGAGTGGAGATTGTCACAGTGGACATGTAGGCTTCTGGCATGCCAGTTGCTAACAGAAATCTTAGGAATGCCCTGTCCAGGGAGGCTCACCTGGCACCAACCAGGGCCTTTTTGGCACTAGGCATAGAACTTTTTATTTGCCCAGGCACTTCTAAATTCTGTTTTTGTCCTTGCATTTTATTTCTGTATAGTCCGCTTTTAAAGACGCAAATACTCTCAGGGCAGCTTAAAAGTAGCATTTTTAGCCTTTTGCCAAGTCAGAATCAGACCTAGTTTGGTTTTGTCTACACGGACCGGCAGTTGCTCTCCAGGGTTTCAGACAAGAAGTCCTTCCCAGCCCTGCCGGAAAACACCAGGGACTGAAACTTGGGCCCTTCTGCACTCAAAGCAGTTTCTCTACCCCTTTCCTGAATTGTTTACTTGGATGTAAATTGGAAATAAAATACTAAAATGATATCAAAAGAATTCATTAGGAATGAATTCCCAGGGCAGCTGGCAGGTGGTATATTGTCCTGAGGGGTGAAGGGAGGTCCTAATTCCCTCTTTGCTTGCCTCCCTCATTCTTTCACCTGGCTCTAGTTTGATTTTCAGTTTTAAATATCCATAGAACTGTCTTTACTGCCTTTTAATTTATGATAACCGAGGGAAGAAGGATAGAGCCTAAAACTTATGTATGAATGAATAAAGTCACTATGATAAGCTGCCCCCTGGAAAATGGTAGGCCTTCATTTTCTCCAGCCTACCTTCTCTGCTCACCAAGAAGTCAAAAGCGAAAATCCCCTACTAAGTTACTTAAGATTAAATGACTTTGACTGGCCTTCTTCAAGTTGGTGCCCTCCAGATGGTGGCTGGACAACCATCCCAGCTGGGGCAGGTGGGAATTGTAGTCCCAACAATCACCTGAAAGGCACGAGGTTGGGGAGGGCTGATGGTTTTTTTGAGGGTTATGGCCAAAGCTTGCATGTGGACAAAACGAGAACCTGCTCTCATCTTTTCCTGGCAGCTGTGTTAAGTCCTCAGTCTTTGATAATCTATTTGGAGGGTCAATATGTACCTTGGGGCATATCCAGATGGCTCAAACCACTGTAATTGGTGGCACCTTTCCAGTGCCAACATGTACAGTGCTTAAGTTCTCAAGTGCTGTTTGGCCGCCAGTGGCTATGATGAACTGGATCAGAATAGGACCACAGTGGTCTATGCAGGCTTCACCTGGCCGCTGATTCCTGTGGGGGAATATACTCAACCCCACTCCCAGCTTGCGTGCTGCACTGCCCCCAGGAAGTAGCTAAATCTCCCATTTGGACATTTGTGCCTTCAGTTTTTGCACTTGACTTTGTGCAGTCTCTGCATTGCTAACTATGACTTCTCACAATGTCCCACATACAGACATTGACAAATCTGCACTTTTCCTTTTTCATTTTTAAAGACTTTGGCTTCTCCTGGGCTATTTTTTTTTTTGTTTTTTTGCATTTTTCAACTCAGAAACTCTGCTCAAAACTTTTTGGGACGTTTTCACTGCAATTCTAAAGATTGCTGTAAGGTTCTTGCTGGTTTCTCTGTTTAGTAAACTAGAAAGCCACATGTTCTCCCACTCACCCAAATAGAAGTGGATATTCTTTCTCTTTTGGGTAACAAATGGGATGGTGAACCCTGTGACCCTCCCTCCTATCGGACCATTGGCTGAGGCTGATGGGAGTTGGGGGCCAATGACACACCTGCAAGGCATCCCATTGGCTTCCCTTTGCAGTAAAGCAATAATTCCTGTTTCCAAATGCAGGAATGCAGGTTTTTCTTTTGTTTCTGTAAGAGATGTGCAGTATCCTTCCTGTTTTTGCTATCTCAGTTTATTTGTGGAAGCACCAACATTGATCAGTTACTCCAAAGCTTCCTATTAATCCAGACTTGCTGAAATCCATATCTTGCGTGCCCACAAACCAGAAGGGCCCAAATATTGTCTGTCTTGTACCTTTTTTAAAAAAAACCATACGCAGCATCTCTGGCCAATTCCATTGAAATGGCTTGTGGCAATTAGTGCTTGTAGTAATTTTCTCCCATTTATATCTTGCCTCTTCTTCTGGCATGGTGTTGGGGAGAAGGGTTTGGCACAGCTTTCTTCCAAACATGCTGTCTTTCTAAATTCAGGGGGTGGTTTTTAAACTGGGGAACATGCAAATGTGCAGTGGCCGCCTAATGGCAGTCTGGATTAACAGGGTCTACTACTACCAGGGAAAAGGAGTAAAGGTGTCAATCTAGCTGCACAGTTGACCACTTCATTAACCATTTTTGCACATTACCTGCACGTAGGACATAATGGTGCTTATGTGGAGCAGGGCTGTGCTTTTACCCCTCAAGTCTCCTGCCAACAGCCACGCATTGCCCACGGTTGTTTGACAGGAAACCCCAATGTTTGGGACAAAAACATGAGTAGGTCTATTGTCTATTTAAAATAATCTCCAGCCCTCCTGCAAAATAAGTAGCAAGTAAACATGGGGTTCCAGGAAGTGTACTGACCTTCTGCCTTCTTTGTTTACGAGGGTGGATCGTTGGTAGGGTATTTGCACTCCCTTGAGCTTTGAACATGCCTCAGAATGCATCTGAGAGAGTGGCAAAAAGGGAACGTCTATTTTTTTGGAATGATTTCAGATGTCCTCTAATTCCTGCAGGAATAATAAAACCGCAAGTCTTCTAACTATGTCATCCACTAAATGGATTGATGTCCAGACGAAGGCTTGGTTTGTTTTCAGCCTGTTGAACGTTGAGCAGCCTAGTTTGGTCTTCTGAGTCCGCCTCCCACTTCGACTGTGTTGTGCTTTCTTACTCCTTGGAAATGCTTAATCACCACTTTGCATGTTCACTCTGTTAATGTCATTTGACTGCAGAGCTAATAACTGTCTGAAACTGAGGCTGGTTAAGAACTAAATTAATCATTTTACTAGCCTGCTGTCAAAACAATGCTGCTGGAATGGAATTTGAACTAAGGGCCATTGAAACAAATCTCAAGTTGTGTCAGCTGTGCCCGGCATACAATATGACTAACTTTAGAGGCAAGTGTTTTGCTTTTTGTGCTCAGATTGCCTTGAACAGCTGGTTAACTAAATCCACTGACTCTGCAGGGAATGAGCATTCAAGATCGGCTGATGGCACAAGCGACCCAAGTGTTGGTTTGGAGCAGCCATTAAGGGTGGTGATTGCATAAGCAGGAGTCGTGCCCCAAAATAATGTCCTGTTTTGCAGAGCACGTTGGAGTGATTCCTCTCCTGTGTGCTGTGCAAGGAGCAAGAGCATTCCTTAAATGTGGATGTAGCCTGGGATGGACACCCTGGTTGGATTGCATGGTGCATTTGTTTAGGAGCAGTACATTCCTTGGGTTGGCCATGTGGCTGTTTCTAAATGGTGTGTGAGGCTGGCTTGCACAACTAGGGATCCAACATGCCAAAACCTTTCACCTGCCAAGTGCTTGATAACCACCATGTGCTTGCCATCTCAGCCAAGTGGCAAAATCTCAAGCTTTTTTCCCAAGCTCTGATGGGCTGCTGCATTTGGCTTGGTGGATCATGGGCCTGATGTTGGGACCCCAGCTGTACTGCCAGCATTTAGGAATGGGAATCCTGTGGGCCTCGAAACCTGGTTGGACTACAACCCCCATCATCCTTGACAGCTGGCCATGCTGGCTGGGGTTGATGGGAGTTGTGGCCGACAGCCTCTGGACCAGGCATAGGCAAACTCCTGCCCTCCAGATGTTTGGGACTACAATTCCCATCATCCCTGACCTCTGGTCCTGTTAGCTAGGGGTGGTGGGAATTGTAGTCCCAAACATCTGGAGGAGCGGAGTTTGCCTCTGGGTGGTCACAGGTTCCCTACCCCTGTGACAGCTGTGCAAAATGCACTCCCATGCCGCCCTGCTATAGGACGTGCTGGTTACACGGACAATGAAGTCGGTGGTGCAGTTCGTTAGATGCCTTTCAAATTCTCTCGGGTTGCTTTGGATTCCTTATTAGCATAGCTTGTTTCCTTGCACTGCAGTTTTGCACTGCAGCTGAGCTCTTTTGGTTTGTACTCGAGCAAGCTCGCGTACAGCAAGCCTTTTTGTGGTTGTTAAAACATTTTCCACTCTTGGTGCCAAGTTCAGTCAACTCTAGAGGAAGCAGCAGGGGGGTGGGGCTGGGGGAGAGGAGGGTGTCACCTGGCACAGAAGAAGCAGATGATCTTCAAGTTTAGAGCTTCAATTTCAGTTTGATTTTGAGGCATTGGGCAAGAAAATAAAGTAGTTTTGTGTTTGCCTGAGTTGAGTTTTAGGCCAAAGCAAACTGTTGTTCCATCAATGAAGATCTTTTCAGACTTTGGCTACGTAGCTAACTGCTTGGAGTGCTCTTGTAGCTGAAAAGCAGGATATAAATATCTGAATCAGAGAACTGTGAAGCTGTCAGGGACCCTCAGGGGCCATCTAGTCCAGACCCTTGCAATGCAGGATTCACAGGCAAAGAATCCTTGACAGAAGGCTACCTAATCTCTGTTTAAAAGCTTCCAGCGAATGAGAGTATGCCACCTTCTGGGGTAGCCCATTCCACTGTCGAATAGCTCTTAACATCATATATTCCTGATGCTTGGTTGATACCTTCTAAATAAACTTTTCAAAAGGCATCCTGCTACTGTTTTTGAGATGCGAAATGGTTTTCTACATATCGGGCTCCATTTGTTTATCACTGCAGCAATAAGATATCCAACAAACATTTCCTCTGTCCTTATTGGTGCTTTACTCATGTGTAGATAGTTCTGGGTGGTGTAATGGTTAGAGTATCAAACTGGGGCTTGGGAGACCAGGGTTCAGATCCCCACTCAGCCAAGCAGCTCACTTGGGGCCAGTCACTGCTTTTCAGCCTTAACCTACCTCACACAGTTATAGTAGGGAGTAAATGAGAACACCTTTATGGCACATTGAGCTTCTGGGAAAAGACAGTAGGATATAAATGAAATAAATACATAAGTGAGAAGGGTGACTGAGCAGACATGGAAGTACGATGAGCACAGTAAAAATCCCAGGTGGGTGTCTGGTACCGAAATGCCTTGTTTCTGTGTTGTGTCAAAGAAAATTAAAAACTACCTGAAATGCAGTTCAGGAAAGGAATCTTCTTTTGCTTTATCTGGCTCCTAGTTTGTAGCAGCTGGCTGTTCATTTGCAATCAAATGCCTTTCATGGCTTAAGGATTTCCTTGCTAGATGAGATCAAAGATCCTCCTGCTGCCCCATGCAGTCTCCAGAAGTGGCAAGCCAGAAGTTGCTGGAAGCTCAGAGTTGGGGCACCACAAAGGTGCTGCCCGTCTCGTCTTTATTTCTAGCATTGCTGCTTCTGAACAAGATTCCATTTAGCTTTCGCAGCCAACAGACACTGGTGGATCCATCCTCTGTGGCTTAGTTCAGTGTTTCCCAAACTTGGGTCTCCAGCTGGTCTTGGACTACAGTTCCCATCTTTGACCACTGGTCTTGCTAGAGAGGGATGATGGGAGTTGTGGTCCAAAAACAGCTGGAGACCCCAACCTGTGTGGAAAGCTGTGACCATCAAAGAAACTGCTTAGGCTCATAATCCTGTCCCCGGTTAACTCCAAATGCAGTTTGGCCTGTAAAGAATATAGTCTGGCTTCTACACCAAATAAGTATTTGCACACCAAGTCCCACATGCTATGTAAATAGCTGTGATGCAAACCAGAAATGGATAGCATGAATGTAGGCTTTGAGTTCAAGGATCTGCTCAGCTAGCTTTGTAAATAAGCCCAGAAAAGTTAACATGCTGCAGCATTTTTACTAGCCTGATGGAGGAGAGTCAAAAGTTGCATTTCTATGCTGGGCACCAAGTGGGGGGGTCCCCTCTTTTTGAAGCCTGCTTGGTTTCTATGCTGGGTGCAGTGGAGGGACGAAGGCCTCCTCTTTCTCCTCCATCTCCTTCAGCATGCTCACTCGCCTGCACAGAATTCCATGCACACACCTGCATGCAATTTATGGGTGCCTGTGGCTACCAGGTTAGCACTTAAATGCAAGGCTGTGCTCAGCAGCAGGAACGTGTAAAGGATCTGAACACATTATTTCTCTGCTGATATCATGGGAAAGTCTCCCTTGCCAGGCTGCTATTCAGTCACTGGCTTGCATTTATTCTCTGATTGGTTTCCTTGATAACCCAAGAGGCTGTTGTGTATTGGGACAGCTGTAAGTGTGCCTGAGTCCCCAGGGATGGAAATCTACCTCTTGTGTAAAGAGGAGAGAGCAGATAGCATCTCGTGGATGTGGATAAAAGTGTCCTCATGCAAAGCCTCTCTCTTGTTCCTTTGTTCCCACAGACAACCTTGTCTCGTTTCCTTGTCTGTCATGTGCTGGGAAATGTGACTTCACTTATTTTCCATTGGGCCATCCCTAATCCTTGAGTGTAATTGCAACAACTCATTTTTATGCTGCCTTGATTATTTTTAAAAAAGCATGAGTTAGTGGAAAAATCCCGACCTCCTCTATTGCAGCTGCTTGGAGATAAGATAGTTCATTCTATTTAAAAAGGAGGGAGGAAAAGCACACTAAGCACAACACGTTTGAGGGATGTTTATTTAAGGAAATCATTTATTCCTTAGTTTTCAAGGGGGTGGGCGGAAGCAGACAGTTTATTTCCAAAACAGCTATTCTGGCTTGACCTAATGTACCTAACATGACAGTGAATGCTTATTGCTCTGGTGTTTCCTGCACTGCTGTTAACTATAAGCATCAGCTTGGAATACTTTTGTTTCCCCCCATGGATGCGCTAAATCAGTGCCAAAGCTCTTTGCCGAATTTTAAGACTGCAGTCAGTTAATATTGCAAGTCCTGCATGACCCACAAGACACATACTGTCTTGTGTATGAGGGAAGATTTTCTAAAGAGGGTGGTGTTGCTGGGCTATGATTCCTATCACTCCTGACCACTGTCCATGTTGGCTGGCGCCCGTAGGAGTTGGAGCCCAACCACATCTGAAAGACCACAGATTCCCCATCCGTGCTGTGTAGCTGCATAATTTTATTATTTATGTATGAATCTCCTTTCACAAGTGTGTCAAGGTGATTTACAAACACACCATGGAAATGGCTAAGACTAATTCTTGAAAATATCACTAGAAACAGCTGACTATAGGCTTAAAAACCACGGAAAATGAACACCAGGAGAAACCTTTTTTATCTATGCAGAAAAGCTTGTCAACACAAAAGTGCCTCCAATTAATTCTGCAAAATGCAGGTAGTGGGCACCAGTCTTAAGCCCCACCAGGAGGGCAGCCTTGCCAAAGACTCTGCCTGGAGTTTCTGTCGAGGGAGCTTCTGATAATTTGGAGACTTGAACGTGAATTTCCTGTAGAATGCGAGGACCTACTGGGTACACAAGGGATAAGGTGGGCTCTCAAGTAACCTGGTCCTGGTCTAGTAGCAAAACCTTGAACGTGGCCTGGATTGGCAGCCACAGAAAATCCCTCAGACAAGGTGTTATGTGCTGGCAAGTAGTTTGGAAGCACATTGCTGGCTGCATACTCACAAGCACTGTGTCAATAGGCTGCAAAAACTTGACTGATTCCACAAAGCACAGCTTGATGGAGCACTGGGAAAGCCCACATGGAGCTGCATCAGCTGTGGCGCCTGGCTCACTGATGGAGGCAAACAACTTTGTCTTTAAGGTGCCCATCAAGTGAATCCCCACCACCTCCAGGTAGGAGTAGGAGAGCTGCTACCGATACTAAGCTCTTGTGTGACTAGGCAAGGCAGCTTTTTATCTTCCTAGGACTTTGACTGCAGGCTGGCACCCTTCACTTTGCAGCCCAGATTCCGCTGCTTTTTCCCCAGGAGTCCTGAAGTTTTGTAATTGGCCAGCTTCCTTGTGCGATGAAGAAAAGGGGGGCTCTATTGATGGAGCCTCCTTTGTCTTAGGCCGCAGGTAGGAATCTTGTTGTTGGCCTGCATCCCCCATCAGCCTGATGGTACCCAGGCCAAATACCTCCTCCAAATTGCAGACAGGGAAGTTTTGGCTGGCTCTGGGAGCAGCAAGCAGGTCGTTCAGCTTAGGAAGTCCACCGTCCACTTTCCTTGTACCTTGACTATTCCCTTGCAGACTCTGGTGATAACAGGCAGCAGGATCCAAGGGGAAAGAACCGAGTGAGGTCTTGTATTTTGAGTTGCCATAGCATAGATATGAAAAATAGAAAGCCCTGAAGCCCTGTGGTGGGGCAGAGCAGAACAGGTTTGTTCTGAAGGAAAAGAAACGGGTACGGTTCTGTTGTGTTGCGGAATGAGGCAAATTTCCTCGACATCTGGGAAATACTAACTGGAGCAGAGGAAAGTTGGATCAGCTTCCGTGTAGCACAGCTGGAAAGACTGGTGTTCATCATGGGACTGGCCACGGGCAAGAATGCAACACATTGGAAAGGAGGGTGGCACAAACTGCTTAGAAGGAAAACTTATTCCTAGCTTGTATTCCTACTTGTAGATGTCAGAGGCTTCAGACTATTCCTACTACCTGCTGAAATAATGCATGAGGGAGCTGTGTGGGCCAGTCTTTTGTGCAAGCACACATGCAGGCGGCAAGAGCAGATGGGAATACTCTGTATTCTTGAGCTTGTGACAAGTACCAGAGTTGAGTGGTGAACTTTTCACACTACTTGGTCGTTAGGTGTTCTTAAGATTCTTCTGGAAGCTTTAGGGTCACCATTCAAAATTTGGCAGGCGCATTTTGCACCTGGCTATCGGTCACTTGCGATGAATTGAAGATGCTTGGGGGCCAGGATGAAACTTGATATCACCCCCCATCTGGAAGTGCATGCCTGGGATCCTGGGATCTTGCCTGTTTTCACACACAAACAACATATATTGTAGAATTGTATCTGTGATGTTTTATTTGCACAATCAGAACGAATTTCAGGAACCAAAAAGTTGTATTGAAAAGTACCACTAGCTTGTGTATCTGTTTAGGGCCCAATGTAGAGCTGCTTTCGCTAGGTGCGTTCAAGAGAAGGGCCACCCCATGCAAGCTGGTCCTTCACCAGAAAACCTGTTTTGGGGCTATTCTAATACAGTTTGATCAGAGGCAGCCTCTAAATTGCATCAGCCCAGTTCGGGATAGCTTAGTTCTGTATATGAATGCAATATTAACCGTTCCATATGAGCAACAAATCATTAAACAAAGCCTTTAAAAATTAGAAAATGTTCAAAAAACAAACCATAATTTAGGGTGCGTTCACACATGCAAATCATCACTGGGAAGCTGTAGTCAAAAGTCATGAACACGCATGTTTCCATGGGACCATCAGAACTTTGATACTATTCCATATTACCAAGAACACAAATGTTTTTCAGTGGCGTCCATTCAGTCATAATGTTCATCTTGTATGTATTGGAATATTTCAGACAAGTTCTGTGTAGGACACACGTTGGATTTCAATTTAATTAAGATCAGGTTGGGTACGGATTTGTATGCATCGGCAATCTCCCCATCTCAACTGTTAAATGTGGGAAGAAGTTTAAAGAAGATGATTCTATTCACTGAAACGCCTGAACATGCATTGCAGCTGGCCACTTTACGAGCTAGCCAATAGCTTGAAGCCAGGTTTCACCCAAACAACACTTGCAGGAAAGATCGGCTTGCCTTAGATCATTTGTGTGGTTTACTGATCAGATGGTTGGTTTTTGATGTGGCAGACCTAGGTTCAAAATCTTGTTCAGCCATGATGCTCACAGTTGGAACCCTGGACCAAGGCACTGCCTACCTCACAGTTATGATAAAAAGAGATGAGAATGTCAAGCATACCTCACACAATGCTACAGAAGTGCTGACTATTGTAAATCTTTTTGTTTTCAGATTTTCCCTGACCCTTCAGACTACGATCGTTATTACAAGCTGAAGGACCGTCTCCCTTCCATTGTAGTTGAGCCAACAGAAGGGGATGTGGAGAGCGGAGAGCTAAGATGGCCGCCTGAGGAGTTCCTGGTCCAGGAACAAGAGGAAGAAAACTGTGACGAAGCAAAGAAAGAGAGCAAGGAGCAATAGAGTCTTTTGTGCGACTTAAGATGCCACGTCATCTTGAGGGGGGAAGAGAACCACAACTGTTTTGAAAAGTCTTTTTTTCTACAAAAGACATTCAAATTTTGCACCTGCAAAAAGATCTTAGTTTTTTCATATTCTCTATTGAGAACTGAAGCGCTTGACATGACAATCTCCAAATGAAAGCAAGGAAGGCAGTTGTGCCGTAGTGGAAGGGGGACGGCTGCTCTTCTCAAGATCGCTGTTGAATTTTGTTAAGGTTATCTGGGGGTAGCCGTGAAATTGCCGGGCGCTTTGGTGGAGGATCAGATGGGCAGGAAACACGCTTTTTTTCTGAAGTGTGTGGGGTGGAAGAAATGACTGCAGATGTGTAAAATGCAGCTGCCTCTGGCTATAAAAGCATGAGACTAGTATTCATCTCTCAAAACTTTGCCTTCTTATAGTGCTTTGGTTTTTGGTTTTTTGGTGTGTATGTGTGTGGGTTGTGGGTTGAGAGGTATGATAACATGCCACTGAAATGCTCCGATGACAGTAGAGTATGGCAGGTCTTTCCTGCTGAACATCATCGAGGAGCAACGGATCAATAACGTTACCCCGTTCAGTATCTTTTCTCTCTAAGTCGCACACCCTGTTGGGAATGTTGGTGTTTGGCACTTGCTAGCCCAGCCCATCGCAGACAAAAGCCATCTTCGCCTTCTCCCCCCCCCCCAGCCCCCTCTTAAAATATGCATTTAAATTCTAACCCGAATGGATCTTGTGACCGTGATAAAGGTATTCGACTGACTTACATTTAAATCTTACAGCGGTGAATCTTCTTTTCATTGGCACAGTGCTGATGACTTTACAAAATGATCCTTTGCCACTTTTCTGCAATAGCTTTGTTTATCCTGCGCATGGTAACGAAACAGGTTGAGTTTGATTTTCCTTTCTTTTTTTCAAAAACAAAACAAAACAAACTTCAATAGATTTTTGCCATAAAACTATTTTCTGGGCACCAAAGCTGCTGTTAAGTCTCCCATCCAGAAGTACATCTAGTTGGGTATGAGATGCCAGCTTTTCTAATGGCATTGAGGGATGTGTGTAGTTTAACCATTTTCAAAAGCTGGATGAAGAGCTCACTTTATGACAGCGCATAATCTAACTTTGTCCAACAGATGCAGTGAACCCTAACAGAGCTTTGGAGATGATCTGAAGTTTTAACAGAAGTAATAATTGAAGGAAAGCAGGTCTTCTCTTCAAAGGAAAAAAAAGTATTATGGTCTCTCAGTATTCTGGAGAAGATAATATGCTTTTTGAACATATCTGTGAGATTTTATTGATGGGCAGAAGCTTGTTCCCAAGATCTAAATTCCTAGCAACAGCTGCCGCTATTTTTGTCCGATCTATCCTCTTAGGATGTGGAGAACAAATTGCAGGATAAGCTAAACTTGCTGCTTTCTAAGAAAGCAGAAGTCTTGACCACTTGATGGAAGTCCTTCCTGAGACTTCACAGTATAAAAGGACCACTCTTGAGAAATGAAAAGCCAACCGTTTCCATGTTTAATTCTGGAGACACTAAAAAGATGTAATAAACGCGCATCATGGCCTTAACAAGATACTCAAAACAACCCCTAGTCTCGCACGTCCCTTGTTTATCGCCTCCCTTCCTTCTTTCTTAAAAAAATCTGTTGGGACTTTGTGTATATATTTGTATTTGATACCTCATGAGTAGTAAAAACGCTGGTAAGGAGTTAGGGAATTTGCTTGTTTAAAATCAGCAGGATTAACCCCCCAACCACCCCCAGTCTTTGTCTTGCTTGTGTTTTCAACATAATGGCAATAACTTTTTAACAGCTGTGAGTCATTGTTACATGTGGGCGTGAGGTTGCCTGAGTGTTTTTTATTATTATTATTGTTATTATTATTATTTTAAGCATAATATAGGGATGTAGTTGGTGTTCCTCTGTATTCTTTTGGCAGCCAAGAACTTGTCACACATGTACTACCTATCTTGGTTAACAGTTTTGTCATCGCTGAAACCTGTCTTGCATCATTTCCTAGTCCAAGGTTGCTTTAAAACCAATGGATCCAGATGTTTTTCGGTCTTGTATGCTGGACATCTGTTCTCGTCTTGCTGTTCAGTAGAATGAGCTGTGATACCTGCACACCAGCCTGAACTCCCTAGTTTTATCTCCAAAAAGTTATATCTTGTTTTGTTTGCAGATTTTGGTCCCAAGTTTTGAAGCTGTCAAATGTAAACCACTCAAGGCGAGCAAAAATCCTTAATGCTTAAAAGATCAGAGTGGAAATGCTGTTTGTCTTTAAATATTAGCATATCCTTTTTGCGCCTCTTTTTTTTTAATTGTTGCTTGTATTTCTGTCATTTTTGAATGTGTCTGAAGAACAAAGCACTCCAGTTGAATTTCTCCTGTTGTATATTACATTCTATATTTCTGTAAAGTTCTTTTTTGAGCCTCAGGGAAAAAAAGCTTGCATTTTTTTCAGACTACTTTTGTCACTGTGACAGTTGTAAATAAAGTTTGAAAATGCTTTCCAAACCTCTTGCATTCATGTTTGCTCTCTTATTTTGTTTCCTTTCCCACAATCCAAGAAGGGTGGGGGTGGGTGATCTCTAGCAGTTTGAAATGTGTATATGAATCCCTATCCAAACCCAAGTGTGCTGCTCTTGGAGTGCAAACATTAAAGAGGATGGTACTGTATTGCAAATCTACAGCAGGAAAACACTTGATTAGTTTGGGTTATTCAAATGAATTAAACAAGAGAAAGCAGAAAAACCTCCCATGTTTTCTGAATTGTGGGGTGGAGGATTCTGTTAGCTAAATACATCAGAAAATGGGGTGAGGCATCTGCTAGCTCTCCCCAAGAATAATCTGCATTCTTCTGGTACAAATCTTTCCCATCTAATGACCAGCATTTGGAAAGATGCAACACATCTGTGCTTAAAAGGATTGCAGCTCAGTGTTACTGCATCTGTTTCTCATGCCAAAGGTACCATGTTCAGTTCCTGGTATCTCTAGGTAGGGCTAGGAATCTCCCCTGTCTGAAACCCCAGAAAGCTGTTGCCACCCAGCTTGTAGATATTACTAAGCTGGATGGGACAGTATAAGGCAGCTTCCTAAAACAAGTCACCCTGATTTGAGACAGATTTACACTTGAGCACATGTGCATAAAATTGTAGCTTGAGGCTCCTAAGTCTAAGATAAGCCACTAAACTTAGGCCTCATTCACACCCTGCATTTATAGTGCTGTGATGCCACTTGAAACTGTCATGGCTCCCCCAAAGAATTCTGGGAACTGGTATTAAGCTACTGAGAGCTGTTAAGAGGCCCTTATTCCTCTCAGTTACAATTCCCAAAGTTCCCTGTGAAGAGGGATTGATTGTTAAACTGCCATGGGAGGGGAATATGGGTCTCCAACTAACTTTTGGCACCCTTGACATCCTACAGCTCCCAGAATTATTTGGGGAAGCCATGACTGGTATCCTAAAGCTTTAAATGTATGGTGTGAATGTGGCCTTAGGCTGCTTATCAAAAAGAAAACATGTTTTGAACATTTGCTTTGTGTGCCTCCATGACAGCTGCCTTATACTGTTGGTCCATCTACGCTGGTTTGATCTACACTGACTGGCAGCTACAGGAGTATAGAAGCATTAAGGGTTGCTGCTAAGGAAAACCATGTTAGAAGAGTCCTGTTGGACCAAGCCCAAGGCCCATCTGGTCTAGCATCCTGTCACTGTACATATGTGTACTGGGAAGCAAAGCCAGCCCTACCATTAGGCTGAATGAAGCAATGGCCACATTGGGGGAAGAGTTCCTTCTCTAGTGGAGGATAGAACGATTTGTGTCATATAGATTGCCTTGCGCTGCCTCAACTATCCTGCTTCCCTCAAGTGCTGGTGGAGGACGCCATGCCATTGCTAGTGTTGAGGCAATGTTCAGCTAGCAGTCTACATGGCTTCTGTATGAGCACCACCATGTCCTTTGCCTCAGGCGTGTCTTGGACTGGCCTGTACCTCTTGAACTTCTACCGGTCAAGCAACTATGACAGGGCAGGCATCACTGGAGGGGAACCAACCCATTTGATTGCAAAATATCTGGACATTCTCATAAAAACAGATAAAATCAAGAACACCCAAGTAACTATAAAAGGGGAACATGAAGCATTAAAGCAGCCATTTCAAAGCAATAACCTATTAAAAACAAAACATTCCACATGTTTGCACTCCACATGTGCCCATGTGACTTCTTAGATCCGTAGAACCAGCGCTTTTACAGATATCACATAATACTTAATTTGTTCTTGCAGGAAATGAATCCTTTACTGTGACAGCACCTACACTTTGGAATGCCCTGACCACTGATATGAGGCAGGTGCTTTCACTGTGTCATTTACTGCACTATATCCCACCTACCTTCTAAGGAGCTCAAGGTAGCAAACATGGCTTTCATACTCCCCATTTTATCCTCGCAGCAACTCTGAGATAGAGTTGGGCTGAGAGTGAGCGACTGGGTCCAAGGTTGTCCAGTGCACTTCATGGCTGACTGGGGACTTGAACCCTGGTCTCCCAGGTCCTAGTCCAACACTCTAACCACTACACCACACTGGCTTTCAGTGCTAGCTAAAACGAGGAGGAGGTGTGACTCTAGCAGGTAATATGTAAGCACCATGATGACCACAGGCATTTATAACATTATCCTCCATGGTTGTAATACAGAAGGAAACAACAACAGAAGAGACCGAAAATGAGAACTTGGTGACTCTGAATCAGCAACCCTTTGCAGGTGTGTGGCGTTTTCTTGAGGACATATTTTATGTCCACTGAGGAGGCCTCTCCATGTGAACAAACATGAGCCACTACAGTGGTGCCCCGCAAGACGAATGCCTCGTAAGACGAAAAACTCGCTAGACGAAAGAGTTTTTCGTTTTTCGATGTGCTTCGCAAGACGAATTTCCCTATGGGCTTGCTTCGCAAGACGAAAACGTCTTGCAAGTTTGTTTCCTTTTTTGTAAAACCGTTAATACCCAGCGTGCATTGCTTGAAGAGGTGCAGTTGTGACTTGAACTTCGAGGAGCAACACATAGCACACGGTGTGGTAGCCTTTTTTGAGGTTTTTGAGGACTTTGCTGATTTTTGAAGCTTTTCCAAAACTTCTTTTGCATCCATTTGGTACGTTAAACTTAAAACTTTTTTGGGGTTTTTTGGATTTTGGGTTGGGGTGTTTGGAATTCAAGGACTTGGTGTTGGGGAGAGGTTTGCAAGAATCTGGGAGCTTGTGTGGGTTTTTTCTGCATTTTTATGATTGTCTGTGATCATTGGGCCATGTGGTTTTTTTTAAAAAAAATTCTGGGTTTGAATTTCTGTGTGGTGGCTGGCTGGGGGAACAGTTGAGGAGGGGTTTGAAAGAATCTGGGAGCTTGTGTGGGTTTTTTCTGCATTTTTATGATTTTCTGTGACCATTGGGCCATGTTGTTTTTTTTAAAAAAAATTCTGGATTTGAATTTCTGTGTGGTGGCTGGCTGGGGGAACAGTTGGGGAGGGGTTTGCAACAGTTGGGGAGGGGCTGGGGGAACAGTTGGGGAGGGGTTTGCAATTTCTGTGTGGTGGCTGGGTGGCTGGGGGAACAGTTGAGGTTTTTGAAGACTTTGGTGATTTTTAAAGCTTTTCCAAAACTTCTTTTGCAGCCATTTGAGGATTTTGAAGACTGGAGATTTGCAGCCATTTCGTAAGTTAAACTTTTAGAACTTTTTTGGGGGGGTTTGGATTTTGGGTTGGGGTGTTTGGAATTCAAGGACTTGGTTCTGGGTTTGATTTTCTGTGTGGTGGGTGGCTGGGTGCTTTTGAATTTTTTGGAAGTGGAGCACTGATTTTTTCTTTTCTTTTTCTGAGTTTACGAAGGTAGGAGCTGTGCTGCCATGGGACCCAAGAAGACTGCTGCTGCAGAGGCCGGCGAGAGGAAGAAGGAGAAGGTGACGCTGGAAATGAAGAAGGAGATCATTCGGAAGCACGACGGTGGAATGCGTGTGACAGACCTCGCCAGGGAGTACGGCAGGAATCCATCGACCATCGGGACCATCCTGAAGATGAGGGAGAAGATCCTTGCGACGGATGCAGCCAAGGGAGTCACCAGGATCATGAAGAACCATCCAGCTGTTCTGGAGGAGGTCAAGAAGTTGCTGCTCATCTGGTTAGAAGAGAAGCAGCGTGCAGGGGACACAGTGACTGAGGCCGTCATTTGTGAGAAGGCCAAGGCCTTGCACGCAGACCTCGTCCGGGAACAGCCAGGAACCTCAGGCGAGCCAGAAGTCTTCAAGGCAAGACTTGGTTTGACCGGTTCAAGACAAGATCTGGAATCCACAGCGTGGTCAGGCATGGAGAGGCTGCCAGTTTTGATGTTCCTGCGGCTGAAGACTTTGCAGCGGAGTTCCTGGAGGCTGTGAAGACGGAGGGCTACGTTCCACAGCAGGTCTTCAACTGCGACGAGACCAGGCTGTTTTGGAAGAGGATGCCCAAAAGGACTTTCATCACACAGGAGGAGGCCAAGTTGCCTGGCCACAAGCCCACGAAGGACCGTCTGACCCTGCTCTTCTGTGCCAACGCAAGCGGCGACCTGAAGATCAAGCCCCTGCTGGTGTACCACTCGGAGAACCCACGGGCCTTCAAGAAACACAAGGTCGACAAGGAGCAGCTGAGTGTCATGTGGCGATCCAACAGCAAGGCTTGGGTCACACATGTGCTGTTTGTGGACTGGGTCAATCTTGCTTTTGGCCCTGCTGTCAAACAGTACCTGCTGGACAACGACCTCCCACTGAAGGCTTTGCTTCTGATGGACAATGCTCCTGCTCATCCTAAAGGCCTTGAGGAGGACTTGTTGGAGGAGTTCAGCTTCATCAGAATCATGTTCCTGCCGCCTAACACCACGCCACTGCTCCAGCCGATGGATCAGCAGGTCATCGCCAATTTCAAAAAACTCTATACCAAGGAGCTTTTCAGGCAATGCTTCAAGGTGACTGACTGCACCACCATCACCCTGCGGGAATTCTGGAAGGACCACTTCGACATCGTCACCTGCTTGAAGATGATCACCACAGCCTGGGACGGGATCAGCCAGAGAAATTTGAATTGCGCTTGGCGCAGCCTGTGGCCAGACTGTGTGGCACCAAGTGACTCTGATGCAACAGAGTCAACAGTGGTGCAGGACATTGTTGCCTTGGGGAGGACCATGGGACTGGAGGTCACAGAGGAGGACGTCAGCGAGCTGGTGGAGGAGCACGACCACGAGCTGACCACCCAGGAGCTGGTTGAACTGCAGGCAGAGGCTGCGCAGGAGCAGGCCTCGCTGGAAGAGGAGGAAGCAACTGAGGAACGGCTGTCCTCCAAAGAACTGAGGGACATTTGCCAGAAGTGGATGGATGTGCAGGCTTTTGCACAGCGGCACCACCCTAACAAGCACGTGATACATGACCTTGTGAACACTTTTGATACGACGGTCATGTCGCCTTTCAGGGAGGTGCTGAAAAGGCGGATGAAGCAGCAGACCATGGACAGGTTCTTCAGCAAGAAGCAAAGAGTGGAAGAGGAACCTTCTTCGAGTGGTCCCCCAGAGTCTTAGAAAATGTACGGTACACTTCGTTGATTTTTAAATGTTTTTCTGTCATGTTTAAAAACTTTATTTATTGTTCCTTCAATTTTTGAACTGCTCTTTACAGTATGTGTGACTTTAAAGAGCAGTTAATAAACTCTTGTTGTACCAAATTTGGCTTTGTTTGGACTTTTTTTGACCATAGGAACGCATTAATTGAATTTCAATGCATTCCTATGGGATTTCGTGCTTCGCAAGACGAAAAATTCGCTAGACGAAAAAACTCGCAGAACGAATTAATTTCGTCTTGCGAGGCACCACTGTATTCATATTAGTGAATAATATGAGAAAGCCACTATTCATACTAGTTAGCAGGGTGGCCTGCAGGTGGTGTTTACATCACTACACGCAAATGTGCTTTGGGAAAGGAGCCCACTTAGACGCGTTTCCTTCAGCGTATACTGCAGCTGAAAACACAATTAATTTGTCTCTTGTTCTTCAAATGCGGGGGGGGGGAAGGATAAAAATGAAGGAGAGCACCCGGTTCTTTCTTCTGAGACGCAAGGGGACGGGGGGAGAGAGAGTAAAGGAAAAAGAGTGGGGCGGGGGTAAGCCACAAATAAAGCTTGCGCTGAACGTTCAGTCTCTCGAAGAGGCCCCTGACTGCAAGGTTACCACAAAAGCAGCCAGAAGCCACCAACTTCATCTGATAAACACAAGCAAGGAAGTAAAGTGTGCATGAAGAAAAGGATGTCATAAGCCAAGCCTGAAAATATCACAGGCCCTCGGTTTTATTCTGCTGTACTTCCTCATGCAGCTTGTGTGCTTTAATAGGTCCTGCTGGCGTGGCATTGCATGCTGTGAAGAGGCACTGTGCAGGCCCCATTGTTCTCCAATGTAAGTCTGTCCCTTGTGGTGTTTCACTACACACACACACACACACACACACACACACACACAAAGAGAGAGAGAGAGAGAGAGAGAGAGAGAGAGAGAGTGCAGGGGTGTGAACATCACAATACCAATCCTTCCACTGAGGCATAACTTTTTTTAAAATTGAATATCGTTTAATTCAAGTTCAGTTTAGTTTAATTCTAAACATCTCAAGCTAAACTGTGTATAAAAATACATATATTGGTGAAAATTGCATACAAAAATGCATTATGTTGGGGGAAATTGCTTTTCAAAAGTGGCATACAAAAATCTTACTAAAATGCAAATAAATTTTCATGAGGACTTAAAAATAAAATCAACTGATGTGGAAATGTCAGGAACTGAATTTAAGACTGGAAAAGTTAGGAGCCCAGGGAAACTGAAATTAACAGATTTACCAGTCCCTAAACCCTAGTAAGGCATCTGAAACTGAAATGGACTGTAGTACACATCAGTACAGTAGTGAATTGTTTTATTGTTGAAAATAAGTTGGAGTAAAGATAGATGTGTGTGAGGGAGAACAATTGAAAGAGCAACTAGTATTTCTTATTCCATTTGATGCAGATATCTTTTCATCACCTTATGTTATGAATGTATCTGAAAGCATCCTGGATTTTTTATTTTTGTTTTTGCCGTTAATCATCCATGCTCACCAGTAAAATTGAATTGCTTCACGGCACTCTTCATGTGGTTGGTTGCAGATTTTGTCCTGCAAAGAACATTTCGTTTGCACAGTGTAGCGTGCCAAGCATTTGGGGGGCAAAGATTAAAGATGAATCAGCACGAGTGGTTACTTTGTTTTTGTTTAAAACGAATCAGGATTTGCATCCAGCCATTTTGTCTACTGTACTGAAATTGCCCCCAGAACTTACAAAGACCTGGCTGCAACTGCGTTCATGAATCACTTTAAGTACCTGTGGGTGATGTGTGCTCTCTTATTCTGGATTCATTGTTACTTACGTAATAACTAATCCAAAATAAACATTACCACTTGTCAAGACTTGTCAGCTTCTCTGTTTACTTCTTTTAAATCTTGCAGGGCTCTTCTGCATCCTTTACCATGTCAGTCAAGTATCGGCATACCTCTCTATGCTTTGAGAAAGTTTGCTAACTGATTTTTTGCTAGGCATTTGGCTACTGAAAGGGCAGGAGCCATGGCAGAAAAAAATCCTGGACAAACCCACCTGGTTTTGCTATTACATGCACCGCCTTTTTCAGTGCTTTATTTCTTTAAACAAAAAAACAGTTTAGGGGTACTGTCATTTTGACTCAAGAAAATCACAATTTTATAGTTCAAATCGGGGAAAATAAATACAGTAAGTGGACAAAAGTACAAAGATTCACAAAATGTTTAGGGATATGCGTCCCCCCCCCCAGAAAAAAAGCACTGGCTGTTATAAGAAAAAACTGCTCCTTTTCCCTTATGGGGTACCCATGAGCCCATATAGAAACCTTTTGTAGGTTCTCTATCAGTAGGAGAAAATAACAGAGGCCAACCAGAGAATATTGAGAAGCAAAGCAGCTAATAAGCTTGATCTTTTTTAACTGTTGCAACAGGATGCTCGCAACCACATGCTGGAGGCAGGAGGGACCCAGGACAAAGGTGTGCAAGCCCTTTATACAGACTTTTGAACTGCCCACTCTGGAGCCCAAGACCACCCCTCCATACATCATACATACATCCATCACAGAAGGGCTGTAGCCCAAGACCACCCCCACAATGCATCATACGTACATCAGAGAAGGCACGGACTACAACAGAATCTGAGTGCGTTGTTTTTATCCTGTCTGCCAGGTTACCTGATTGGATTACCTGGGCATCCTGGCCACTCTTTTGTTATGATAACTACTCAATTCCTGAATCCAGGTCCCAGGCTCACCCTATTCATATCTTAAATGTGCCCTTGAGACAGGATTTGTGAGCAAAGAGACAATGGGGAGGCTCCCTGTTTCCTTCGACCTTACAGAGAAATATTTGAGGTCATTTGGGAGAGAGAAAAATGGTTTCAGGACTTTTTTCTGTGGGGTTTCAGACATGTGGTTTATACATTTATGTGTGTGCTTGCTTGGTACATTTATGAACATTTATTTTATATATATAAGACCTTAAAATTCTTTTCCATTAAGGCACCATGGGTATTTTCCATATTAAAATCAGCACCACAATGAAGTTGCATGCATTGCCATTGCAAACTAGTTTACAGACCAAGAAGCTCCGTGCCTTTAATAGCTGATGAGAGACAGGACTCAACAAGTTCAAGTTCAGTTAAAGATGGAGAACACTAAAAAGGAAGTGCAGGGGCTGTTGATTTACCTGATACCTGGACAGTAGGCTCACAGGTCATCGTTTCCCCCACTGTGGTGAGATAAACTGGATTTCTGTTTAAATTCTAGTCATTATTTTAAAATGTGCATCTATAAATGCAAATTTTGGGCAAATCTGTGATATCTTTTGCCAATTTTTTTTAACAGCAATTTATTTTTTCTTCCTTTTTGGTGATACGTAAGTGTCCACCCAATGACATCGACATGCTAGAAAAAAATTAAGAGCTGTATTCAATGTTAGTTCAACTTAGTGTGGACCCGTTGAAATTAATAGCATTCGCAATTTATTTCCATTGATTTCAGTGGGTGAATATAAGTAAGTGGATAAGTAAGGGTAACAACCCTAGGCTGTTATGTTCTGTCTGTCAGGTAGCTTTTGAAAGCACAGAGCCTTTTAGACTTCCAGCAGTAAAAACCTCGAAACTAAGCTGCAACAAAATCTAATTATAAAAGAATCAAGATTGCAACAGAAGTCTGAATTCAACCAGTGTTTCAAAGGGTTGTCAAGATACACTAAGCTGTGGCATGAAAGCATGCAAAGCCATTCAGATGGACATACAAACTCACTGATAGGAGTCAAATTTTGAACCTTGGGGTAAAAAATTGCATGTTCTGTTCTGTTCGGTATAGGGTTATAAAGGCCAGGACTAGCCGCCTGAGAAACAGTTTCTACGCTATTGCAATTCTGGTTCTAAACGCAGCATAAGGGGTCTCTGTAGTATAGTGTATTTTAAAATGGGGTTTTAGAGTTTTTAGGGGGTTTTGAATGTTTTATGTAGTTTTGTGGTAGTTTTATGTAGTTTTTATGTAGTTTTATGTAGTTTTTCAATTTCATTGTTCCGCAAGGGACAATGACAATAAAGATATCATTATCGTTATTGTATCGTTTACCTTCCCGCTGGAGCGGTACCTATTTATATACATGCTGTGCAAAAACATGCTGTGCAAAAGCAAAGTATTCCTCCTTCTATCAAAGAGCCAAGCTGCCAGATATTGCAGCCTCCCCATTTCTTTTAACAGAATCATAGCAGATAGAATATGTCTCTTCCCCTCCCTCTGCCTGCCAGTGTATATTTAGTGGATTTATTTTCATGGTCATTTGTTAATCCTTCCAAACAAATTAGCCTTGGTCCTCCCTAGTCTTAATCACAGACCTTAATCACAGACCAACGAGCAGCAGTTTTGGTTATAGTGTTGTAAGACAAGTATCTCTATTTTTCAGGGACAGTCCCAGAATTACAAAAGCCACCTTGGCTTCTCATTTGATCCTGGAATGTCCCTATTCTCCCCATCAGTGCCACAGCCACCAAGCTTGGGGAAGAAAATGAGATGGCCCTCTCCTCCATGAATTTGTCTAATCCTCTTTTAAAGCCAGTCAAGTTACTGGCCACCACTGCCTCCTGTGTGAGCGAATTCCATAGTTTAACTTTGCACTGCATGCAGAAGTACTTTCTTTTATCCGTCCCAAATCTTCTAACATTCTGCTTCATTGGTTTCCTACAAGTTCTAGTGTTAAGAGAGAAGGAGAAGAACTTTTCTCTACCTTGAGCAATAGATATAGGACACAATATACCGTATTTTTCGCTCCATAAGGCGCACCTAGTTTTTAGAGGGGGCAATCAAGAAAAAAAATCTTATTTCCCCAGCCCCAAAGAGCAAAGAAGCCAAAACAGCAAGCAGGATCCACCCCACTCGCTGTCTTGGCTTCCTCTTTAGCCGCGCGCAACTTCTCCAGCTGGGAGAGGCTGCGCGCGGCTATGGCAATATTCCCACCTCCCTCAAGAGCCCACAGGAGCCGCGCACCCTTTAAGGAGCGCACGGCTCCTATGGGCTTTTCTACGAAGAGGGAGAAAGGACTGACTGGCCACGTCAGTCCCTTCTCCCTCCTGGGGAAAAGCCCCCAAGAGCCGCACGGAGCTTGTGTGCGGCTCTTGGGGGCTTTTCCTGCCTGCCTCCCCCCCCTGCATTCGCTCCATAAGACGCACACACATTTCCCCTTACTTTTTAGGAGGGGAAAAGTGTGTCTTATGGAGCGAAAAATACGATAGATTTTTAACCGCTGGGAAAAACTTGACTTGAAGTTTACTGCATGTTATTCTTTGAAGGAGAACTACTGTACCTGCAAATGATTCACAGATGGTATTTAACTCTGAATAGGCTTCCTAAGATGTATAAGACTGAATCAGATAAGTGCTGGAGATGCAAAGAGCTGGTGGGAATGGTCTTTCATCTTGCAAAAAAGGTAAAAGAGTATTGAGAAATGATCCACAATGAATTGAAAAAAATGTTTTAAAGTACTCCCCTCCCCCCCAAAAAAAACCCCAGAGTCTTTTCTATTGGGGATAATTCAGACTGAAATTCCCAGGTGTCAAAAAAGGCTATTTATGTACGCTAATATTGCATAATATCCATTCTTAAGGAAATCAGCCCTGAGTGCTCACTGGAAGGACAGATCGTGAAGCTGAGGCTCCAGTACTTTGGCCACCTCATGAGAAGAGAAGACTCCCTGGAAAAGACCCTGACGTTGGGAAAGATGGAGGGCACAAGGAGAAGGGGACGACAGAGGATGAGATGGTTGGACAGTGTTCTCGAAGCTACCAGCATGAGTTTGACCAAACTGCGGGAGGCAGTGGAAGACAGGAGTGCCTGGCGTGCTCTGGTCCATGGGGTCACGAAGAGTCGGACACGACTAAACGACTAAACAACAACAACAATATTGCGGCCCGTGTTTCGTTAGCCCCAAAATGGAAAACGAGCAAAGTCCCAACTAAGAAGAATGGCAGCTTAAGCTGACAGAATATGCACAGCTTGCGGGTCTAACATATAGAATAAGAGAACAAAAGGAACATACGTTTAAAGAAGATTTGAAAATGTTTATTGAATATATGGGAAATAATTGTGTGCAGCTGAAAACACTGGCAGCATTAAGATAAATTCAACAGTGTAAATAAGTTTTGATGGGTGCAATAGTGAATGGTATAGTTTTTGTAAAATATGCAGAGATTTATGATATGTGAAATGAACCATGGAAAGAGAAGAAGGGAAGTCATTGATATCTTAAGGATGTAAAATGAGTATCTTAAATTGTAAAACAAAAAAAATAATGATATACAAAAAAGGAACTTTTCTCGAACTACTTTCTCAATGCCATGCATAAGTTTATAAACTTCCATCAAGAGACAAGAGGAAACCTCACATTTTAGCTAACATTTCTAAGGTAAAGTCACTATCCCCTGCATTCGAGTTTGTGACACAGTAGCCTTTGCGTAATTTTTCATATGATTTCAGAGGCAAACTGAAGGAGTCAAGCTTCCTAGATTTTTTGCCTGTGACCAAGAACAGTGGGTGCCTTGTAAGGGGAAAGGTTACTGACAAACTCTGATAACATGCTGACTCCTCTAATTATTGTTTCTAAAGTCCAAAGTCATAGGAAAAAATGATGAAAATTACATTTCACACAAACATCAACATGAAAGAGATTACTGGAACTTCTGAGTCATCATTTGGAACATCTTAATTATATATTGTATATTACATATAAAATGACTCCCATTGTAAAAATGCAGCCCTGTCTGGATGAGCTCAGTTCCTCGATTGTTTTATTATAGGCATTTTCTCGCCACGTGACTTTCGGTTTTCCTGGGAAGACCCAACTGCTTTGATTGTTCAGTGGAAACGAGCTTTCCATCAAACATACTGATCTTGGAGCATGCTGTGATAAATTGAGTCCTTACTACAAAGACCTACTGCCATTTCTCCCAGAAAACAAAGTACAGAATATATATGTGGATGCCTTTAACTGGTTCAAAGAGAAGAGGGAATCTCAAACGGGGATCATTTGCCCAAGGAGTTTGAAACATTGCATCTACCCCAATTCCTTTGTGTACAAAACTGTTAAAATCAAACCCTCCCCACCATTGTTTCATGGCTAACCATCCTTCATTTAAATCAGCAGAGAATGTGAAACCTACTGACGCAGGCCCTCAGAAAGCCAAGTTCTTGAAAGCCATTCCAGCCTGTGCTGGTGAAATCAGGGGTGGGCAGGCAGACGCCATGCTTGTGGCTGCTACTTTTGTTTCTACTGGAATCCTGAGATTCACCAACAGGAGCCAGGGGGCAAAAGAGACACACAAACTTCGACTTAAATAATCCTGAGGCCAGGAATTTGTTTTGAACACACCAGAACTGAACCGTATTCACAGCCCTTCCACACACAAAAATCCACTCCTGTTCATTCCAAGCTTTCATTAATGTTAATGTTTCTTTAATGTCCTATCATTTAGGACATTGATGTCATTTTGTTGCTGCTACAGTGGACAATTCGGAACCCGAACGCCGAAAACCCGGAAGTAATTGCTTCCATTTTCAAATGCACCTCGGAAGTTGAATGGCTTCTGAGGCGCGTTTCTCCATTTTTTCAATGGATTTTGCCTGCCACCCATTGATCCTCGGTTTTCGAACATTTTGGAATTGTTGAATGGTCTTCTGGAACGGATTACATTCAAAAACCGAGGTTCCACTGTATTATTAAACAACTTGGGGTCAGAAATCCTTGTCAACCTACTGCCAATCACCCAGAGATCTACCTTCTGTCCATCCCTAACCATGAGAAGAGCTTGTTGGGTCAAGCCAATGGCTCATTTAGCCCAGTGACCAACAGATGCCTATTGGACGTCCAAATGTAGGACCTTCATGCAATAGACCTCTGCCTAACTGTCTTTTCTAGGAACTGGTATTCAGAGGTATAGTCCATCCCTGGTTTAAAGAATTATACAATTGAATCATACATTTTTAAAGTCTAATTTTATATTTTCAAAACACTTACATGCACCTCATTGTTGTGTGTTAATTCCTGTTTGGCATCTTCAGTGGATTTACAGAGAGTTCAGGTCAGTAAAAATAAAATAAAATAATAGACAAGCATGTGCATGGTGACTCAGAAGCAAGTCCCATGTAATTCAATGGAATTTACTCCCAGATAAATGTGTTTAGAATTGCAGCCTGAAATAAGGTAACTTCCTTAATGCTTAACTCTCAATGTAAATATATAGGACTTGATTTGTGCTTAATTTGTGCAGATTGTGCTTTCCCGTTATGCACACATGCTACTTAGAAATATGTATATTTTCCTTACATAGACTACCTGCAACATTTCCTTCTTTTATCATTTCATGACATTATGCAACATGTAAAGGAAAGATTTTGAAATGCGTGCTACCCCCTAGAGTCAAGGGAGTGAACAAGGGTATTGAAATTTTCGGTAGAGTGACTTAGAATCATAGAATTGTAGAGTTGGAAGGGAACCTGAGGATCATCTAGTCCAACCCCCCCCCTGCAAGACAGGAATATGCAGCTGTCTTGTATGGGGATCAAACCTGCAACTTTGGCATTATCAGTGCCACACTCTAATCAGCTGAGCTATCTTAACTACAAAACTAAAGGGCTAGAAATCTGCAAACACCACGGTGAAGTCCAGTGCTATTTTTCTAAAAAAAGAGGTGCCAGAACTTATCATGAACACCTCCCTTGTTCTCCTAGAAACCTTCAAAGGGTTGGAACTGAATTCCAGCCGGAAAAAAAAAGCCCTAGCGAAGACTGATATACAGTACAGGTGATTGCAGGAAGCCTGGAGCCACAATGTTTTTCAATGTTGCAGTCAATATGGTGCTGTGAATGTTTGTAGCAAGAAGTCTGATGTGTGTTGCAAGGCCTAAAGTCAGGGCTATGTACACTTCAGTAGCTTGAAAAGCAGCGAGGTCATTTCCCCCTCCCTGCATTTCACGTCATATTCTTATGCTGTTATACAGAACAGAGAGGGGAAGGGGATGTCTTCCCATTACCTGATTTGTTTCCCCGCCCCCACACCAAACACCAATTCTCTGACGCTGTCATCTGCGCATGTACATCTGTCATGTACACACCTCGGCTTAACCCCAGCTTCTGCTTTCAAATAGGATGGAAGTTGCTTCGAAGAGAAGCACATCCAACAGAAGTATTTGTCGTGATGCTACAGGATAACATAAGAACATAAGAAGAGCCTGCTGGATCAAGGCAGTGGCCCATTCTAGCCCAGCATCCTGTTCTCACAGGGATCAACCAGATGCATGTAAACTCACAAGCAGGACCTGAGCACAAGAGCAGGCTCCCTGCTGTGGTTTTGAGCAATTGGTATTCAGAAGCATTGCTGTCTCCAACTGTCGAGGCAGAGCATAGCCCCAATTAACTATCTATTCCTTGAGAGAGCCAGCGTGGTGTAGTGGTTAAGAGTGCTAGACTCGTAATCTGGTGAACCAGGTTTGATTCCCCACTCCTCTGCATGTAGCTGCTGGGTGACCTTGGGCCAGTCACACTTCTTTGAAGTCTCTCAGCCCCACTCACCTCACAGAGTGTTTGTTGTGGGGGAGGAAGGGAAAGGAGAATGTTAGCCGCTTTGAGACTCCTTCGGGTAGTGATAAAGCGGGATATCAATCCAAACTCTTCTTCTAACATCATGCGGAAAGGTAAAGGTGCCTCTGACCATTAGGTCCAGTTGCAGACGACTCTGGGGTTGCAGCACTCATCTCGCTCTATAGGCTGAGGGAGCCAGCGTTTGTCCACAGACAGCTTCCGGGTCATGACTAAGCCACTTCTGGCTAACCAGAGCAGTGCACAGAAATCCCGTTTACCTTCCCACCAGAGCGGCACCTATTTATCTACTTGCACTTGACGCGCTTTTGAACTGCTAGGTGGGCAGGAGCAGGGACCAAACAATGGGAGCTCTCCCAGTCGCGGGGATTCAAACTGCTGATCTTCTGATCAGCAAGTCCTAGGCTCTGTGGTTTAGACCACAGCACCACTTGCGTCCCTAACATCATGCGTATTTGGCTTCAAACCCCAGCGGTGGGAGCACATTGGCAATGTGGACAATGGACATAGCCTGAGAGAGGCCCAGAGGAGATGACAGAAATGAAGAGGGGCTGTAAGGAAGCAATTTCCTGCAAGTGACTTCAAATGCCAATGGGCTGTTTGTTTGCCTGCCATTTACTTAAACAGCCATAATCAGGAAGTCATTTTCCAAATGATGTGAACACACTTTGGCAATATCTCATGATATACCTATTAAGGGATCTGAAGGGCTTTGCCATTTTACAAGCTGGAAATGCCACTAATTAAGGGGCAATTTGCATGGCCATTGTTCATGTCAACCAAGTGGACTTCTGTGGGGGGATTGATTCATGCATTCTGTGCCTTGAATGGGTATTCCAAAGGCTCCAACTTCTTGAGAACCCAAGATGTGGTGGTTCATAAACAGGTTCAGCTCGCTCAAGTCTACTGAAGCCATCAACTGTGTGAGATCTAACAATACTTAAACAGGGGAATACAATGATTATGGTGTTGTTTTTCATGGGCAAGGAGTCCACATCATCAGATGCATGAAGTGTCATCTTCTGCTGCAGGTATATTCATGTGGTTGAGAGAAGAAATGTAAACAGTGAGCTCAAGGGGAAATGAAACACGGAGACTATGGACAGTAATAATTACGTTAGCTCAGTTCTCCTTCCTGTGGTTGGAATTGGAATAATTCCCATCCCACTACAAGTCTTAATCATCTTACCAATACCAGGATGTTTGTGTTATTGTCATCAATGCTGTTTTGTGAATATTGAAGGAAGGCTGCTTCTAGGCTTCAGTATTTTGCAGGAGGGATTCAAGCATATACTGTAAATTTACACAATTAAAGTGGATTAAAGTGCTCTGGAGCAACAAAACTTTTCCATAAAGCAGGAATTTTGCTTTGTATTTATGGAACAAGCGCACTCAGCCATGGCTGAAACATTCCATGTTTAAGATAAAGGATGGCATTTCTTACTCACTTTCACATGGACAACTTTCGAAAAGGAGTTCATTTTCTTTAGGGCGAACTTTAAAAAATAAAAATTCCTTGATTAAACTTTGGTACAGATGCCAGGAGCCAGATTGAATTGCTTTCAGAGCCAGATTTGGTCCCTTGGGCCACCAGTTGACAGCCGTGATGGAGCCACTTGGTAATGATGTGTCCCAACCATCCCACAGGAGGTCACGTTCAGATATAATGGATTGCAAGGGGGGCATTAACTGGCTGAAGGGGGAATAGCTGTGCTGCATCAGTGCAGGGGGATTTTGATCAGCACATTGGGGGGGGGGGAGTGGGAGGTGCGCAGCACACCAGAGAGACAGCACACAGCTTGCTGACAAAAAGCAAAGTGTGTGTGTGTAGGGGAGGTCCAGAAGGCAGACCTTGCTGCTGTTTTTAATCTGATTTTTCTCCCTCTTTGTTTTGTTTTGAAAGGAAATACATGAGTTGCTTCCAAGATCAGGAACTGTGACTTATCAGCTTCATCTCAAAGTATAAGCCTTAATTAAAGGGAAGCTTGCTTATTTCAAAATAAGGGCGCTTCCTGATCGATGTTGGTTGCGGGATCAGTGCTGTTCATGTGTGCAAGGTTTTATTTTTGCAGCGTCAGCACAGTATTCTTAGCCTCAAATGGCAGCTCGTATTCTCCACCCCCACCCCCATTTAATCCAATTTTATCCTTTCTGCAGACAATTCACTCCCCCCCCTGCAGAAACCTGCAGAAGCCAGCTGTTTGAAATATTAAGCCTTCGATTAAGCCTGGTCTGGAAGCCCCCATGAAGGTAGTGATGGAGATAATTATGGGATTGGACACTGGAAACTTGGGTTCAAATCTCTGCTCAGCCATGAAACCTAACTTGGAGTAGGCAGACAATATGGTGTCCGTCGCATGTTATTGGACCACAACTCCCATCAGCCCCAGCCAGCATGACTGATGGTCACCGACGAAGGGACTTGTAGTGTATCCAACATCTGGAGGGTTCTGCATTGATTACCCGTTCTGACAAAACATAGTTTTGATTTGGTTTATATCACAGCCTGTCTCATGAGACTGAGATTGGTGGGGCAGTGCCCCCATTTGCCCTAATGGGGCAGCCTCCACTGCCATTGAACATTGGGGGACCTACCTCAGCATAAACATACACAGGGTTAGGCTGCACCCCTCTTTTCCTCCTGATGGCTATAGGGCAGCTATTAGACTATTTAAGCAGTCCCCATGTTCTGAAGAGACCGTGCTATTTCTGGTCTCTGTAGCCACGGTTGCTCTGATGCCTTACTCTTCCCCGAGATCATCCACGTGACTGTACTCTCTTTTTAAAAGAAGGCCAGACGTCTGCTAAGAAAAGAGCTCCGTGTGTGTGTGTGTGTGTGTGTGTGTGTGTTGCACCCTATTGCCTTGAGAGCCCAATTACCTGACAGAGCTGCTAGGCGGAAAGAGATGGAAAACTCTGGGATAGAAAGGGTTACGGGCGGCTCCAGTTGCATAATTCTTTTAATGGGTTGTTGTTTTCTCATAGGCCTTTCATAAATAGGCAGGTGCTGGGGGGGGAGGGCGGGGAAAGGTGGATGGAAGTTTCTTCGGAGTCATGGCAGGCCTACAGCTGTAATTTGCGACAGGGTGACTAACTTAATTACCAGCTTCACAGGTTCCACTCGCTCCCTGCTACCTCCAGGAGATTATATTCATTTACATCTGGGCTCTTCATTCTTCTTTTGTTGGAACTACCACTGCTGTCCTTCTTCCTGATTACATACTGGGGGAGGGGGCCCACACCATCACCCCCCCCAATAATTATCCCAGGCTATTTTTTGCAAAGCAGACAAAGGACAGTGGTCAGTAAACAATGTGCTGCTGTCTGTGCTGGGAGTGTGACTTTCTTTCAGCTGGCTCTGCACCTGTGCCTTTAACGAGGGCTCAGCCAAAAATGCATATGCGTGGGTGGGGTGGGGGTGAGGGTGGGGTTCAGGGAATGATTTGTTATATTTTTTGGAAAGCTACTCTCAGCCTAAATTTTTGCCTTTTCTTGTTCTCGTAGGAGTAGCGATGGGGCTCTTGGAGTCACAGTGGTGGGCAGGCACCATTATTCTTCACCCCAACAGGCCCTGCACTGTGTTGGGGCACATATTAGAATGGTTGTGGGGGTTTTTTAAGAACACCTTCCCCTCATAACGTTCTCCCAGGTAAAAATATCCTCCCCTGTTATTTGGCTGATGAGGCAAAATGTATGCCTATCCTATGGAACATGTTGCAACAAAGTTGTGGTCCTCGCCTCCCACCCAACACTCCTATTCTCTACACTTCCTTCAGTAATACTGTACATGCACTTTTCTGGCCAAAGGTCTATTTTCCGTAACCTCCCCACCTATGGGAGTTTCGAATTTTGGTTAGTTCATGCTGACGGACAGCTAACTGTGGGTGATGTTTTCATGGGCTTGCACTCTTGTTTTAACTTTTGTGAAACTGCCTGGTGATTGTATATCAAAGTCTAGAACACTATATATATATATGTATATATATATATATATATATATATATATATATATATATATATATGATAGATAAAATTGCTGCCACAAACGCTGCTAACAAGCAGCACCAGATTTAGTGCCAGTTTGGCACTTGGCACACCACGGCAGGAGCAGCTTTTTGAACGCTTGCGACGACATGCCCAAAGCCAGCCTGTCCCAATGTTTGACATTTGCCACCATGTTATAAGAAAATCCTTGGGCTCACTTGGATTACCAAACAAAGACACCAGCCAGGAATATTAGGAGCAAAACAGCAGCCAGTAGGCCTGGTCTTTATTTAAAAGACTGTTGCAACAAGACTTCCACCCACCACATGGGAGAAGCAGGAAGACGCCCTGAACAAAGGAAGGTTCTTACTTTTATCAGCTTCCAAAAGTTACTAGTAACACCCCTAAAACTACACCACACTTAGCATCATAAGTACATCACACATTGGGAGGGTGCAGTAACCTGAGCATCAGGGCTTGCCCCACCCTTCCCTTGACCGCCACCATATAACCATCAAGTGAGACAAAAGAGATATTTACATTTCCCTGTTTCCCAGCCAAGTTTGTTGTTCTTTAGTCATTTAGTCGTGTCCGACTCTTTGTGACCCCATGGACCAGAGCACGCCAGACACTCCTGTCTTCCACTGCCTCCCACAGTTTGGTCAAACTCATGCTGGTAGCTTCGAGAACACTGTCCAACCATCTCGTCCTCTGTCGTCCCCTTCTCCTTGTGCCCTCCATCTTTCCCAACATCAGGGTCTTTTCCAGGGAGTCTTCTCTTCTTATGAGGTGGCCAAAGTATTGGAGCCTCAGCTTCAGGATCTGTCCTTCTAGAGACCATTCAGGGCTGATTTCCTTAAGAATGGATAGGTTTTTGCAGTCCATGGGACTCTCAAGAGTCTCCTCCAGCACCAGAATTCAAAAGCATCAATTCTTCAGCGATCAGCCTTCTTTATGGTCCAGCTCTCACTTCTATACATCACTGCTGGGAAAACCATAGCTTGGCAAGGTCACACCCTTTTGTCTTCATCTGGGTCTGTTATTGTTTCTGGTATAGCTACCTGCCTGACACCCAGGTGTCAGGATGCCAGAGATTATCATTCAGGCAGAGGGATGGCTGCCCTCACTCATGCCCCAAGCTCTCCTCTCAGTAGCCATTTCCTTCCTGAACAGAACAACACTGGAATGGCGTAAATCCAACACTGGAGTGATTTTATATGAATTTCTGAAGATTTCCCAGTGAGCCAGTACATAGATACTTTTATCAGTGAATTGTTGCATTTGGTAATGTGCAGCAGAGGCCCTTTGAATAGATAGGAAAAACTGTGATGAAGTGTTTTGTGGGGACATTTGCAGAAGTGATTGTGTTGATTTTGGTAGTTGTGGTATTTGTGTATGATGTCTGCTGGAGGGGCAACCCCCCCCCCTTTACATAAATTCTTGCAACAACCAGCACGGATATGCTGTCCAGCCAGCCTGTGGCAGCTAGAAACTCAGCATGGGCTGACTGGAAAATGCGGCTGGTGCATGCGAAGAAGCCCAGGAGACTTTGCCCCATGTTGTTTGTGCTTTGGAAGTTTCCATAGTCTGGTCTGGAAACTGAAGTTCCCACAGGGCAATTTAGCAGGAGCAGAAGAGATGAACAAATGGAAGGAAGGAAGGGAAAATTAGATCCAAGCAAGGGATGGGAAAACAAAGTTCCTCTGCATCTTTCTTACCACGATGCAACATTTTATTTTCTGCTTAAACGACATTGATTTTTTTTTTTTACTGTAAACCAGGTTGGTCCATAATATGTCACTTTTTATTTATTCATTAGACCAGACTTTGCCCAGCTGGCACTCTCCAGATGTTTTAGACTATATATCCCATCAGCCCCAGCCCAAGCATGGCTGTTGGGAGATGTGATTTAAAGCTTCTGGAGGGCCTCTGGTTACTGAAGATCTTTTTCATCCTGCCCTCTAACCTGACCAGGTTGATACACAAAGGACAAAAAAGTGCAAAAAATCCACAGAATAACAGCACAAACTAAGCAAAGAAAAGCAAGACCATTCAAACAAGAAGATTCAGAGATTGCAAACAGTCCAGCAGCCTGTCCTAAACCATGAGAAAGCAGGTGTGCTGGCCCTCGCTGCTGGATGAAGAACTCAGTTCTCATTCTGCCAAAGGCTTTAATGTATAATTCTGATCAGTACATAGGCAAAATACAGGCTAAAAGATGCAGCATGTACAAAAGAGGCACAGAGAAATGTCTAAGGTCAAGCTAAGACATTGGTCCAACAAGTGATATGCTCCTTGCATGTTCCTTTTGAAGGGCAAGGTGGGCACAGCTCTAGTGTGGGACTGGGCAAGCAAACAGGCACTCCTTCGAGTGGGTAGGGCCTATGAGATTTTACTGTGCCAGTGCTGACATCTCTGTGTCCTCAATTTCCTCTCAGTCACTTCCCCAGAACAGGAGGGTTCCTCACTGATAGGAGGTGGCACCTAAGGCAGCTCCCCAACAGGAGGTATCTGGTCGGGGGTATCCGTTGTCCCAGAAGTGGAACACTCCTCAGTCAGCCTGCTTGGACCCTGCCCTGAATCCAGCTGTCCACCCTCTAGACAGGGCTCAGACACTTCTTGGGCCACCAAGAATCCCAAGAATTTCACCTCCCCCATCCTGCTAGGACTCTTCCCAGGGTCCCCCAGCTCCAACCACCTGAGCTCCTCCCATTCCTGCTCCAGATCTGACCATCGCCTCCAGCCATCAAACCAGCAAATTCAACCACAAAAATCATCAGACATCATCAGACTTGTCCACACCACGCTTTATTGGTTTTGTGTCTCATAGCTTGCTGTGTTGACTCCAGGTGTTTTTGTGTGTGGATGGGGTTGTTCTTTTATGGGGGAGAGGCATGGCAGGTGAGTCCACCTGCTAGCGATTGTCATCACTCTCCAGTTGCTCATTCCCCTCCTGTGGGCCTAAGATGGACCACGACCCAGGAGAGATCAAGGTGTGCCCAGGTTGGAACTCCTCTGACTGCTCAGTTGCTTGGGGAGGGTAGGTTGGCGAGGCAGCTATAGTAAGCAAGAGGAGGAGGCCAAGGGGCTCTGTGCCCCCTGCTGGGGTGTGGATTTTGACAGGTGCCTATCAGCACCAACCTCTGGTGCCAACCAAGAACATGCATAAGATTTGGCTGAGGTTCTGCGTGTGACATACTTGGAACATTTACATTCTTTCCAAATGAATACTAAGACCAGGAAAAGAAAAGAGAAAAAAAAGAAAGGTTGCAATTGCTCCTGAAACAATAAATAATAATTAATGCTTTAGCATCACAGGCTGATACTAGTTGCCACGCCAAATAAAGGGGGGTAGGAATCTTTCGTAAGTGTGTGACATTTCTGAGTTCTGCCTTGTAGTAAATTAACATTCCTTCCACTGATTGTATTTTACTTTCAGTCCAGATGGAATTCTATGCAGGCTCTGAGATGAGCATCACATACGTCTGAGTTTTGTGTCAGGGTTTTGTTTTTTATGCCGGGAGGGGGGTGAGGGGGGTAGGTTGTAATAGCTAGAGGCAGCTTTGCTCCAATGTTACCCACGTTGCTGGAAGTCACGTTGGGTGGCTCTGTCTTGGCTGCAGAGCACGAAGATGGTATCAGTGTCATAGGTTGGAAGTACGAAGAATGAGTTGAGGTCATGAGGAATGTGGGTTGGAATGCGGGGGGGTGGAGTGTTTCCTTTGAAGAGGCAAGAGAAATTAGCATGTGGCCACGAAAGGAGAGATGTAGGATTCTGTGCTGATGGACGCACAAGGAAGAATCCTTCACGCAAGTGTGGAGTGAGCAACCCTCATGACTAATGCCGCCTGCGAGTGAGGTTTTTGTGCCTGGAATTTTAACAGGCCTCTCTCTCTCCATGTGTGCAGGTCAGAGTAAAGTATGAGCTGTTCTCCACTCTAGCTCTAGTATATAGTAAATAAAGCATCATCAAAAGCACAGCTTGTTTATTGTTCCCTAGCGACTTCATTACTTACAAAGACGATCATTGAGAAGAAAGGGGGAAAGGTATTATCTGGAATTTGGTAAATTTTGCAGTTTGCATTCCAAAAGAAGACCGGTTTACTACTCAGAATATGTAGCTATGCAGTCCAGTCTTGTGCATGTTTACCAGAAGCAAGTCGTGGTGAATTCAATGGGATGCCTATTTCTAGCATAATTTTTCTATTTCTGACAGGGAACCAATTTTGTTTAGCTGTTTAAAAAAATACTGAGAATGCTTTTGACGTGTGTGTGTGTGTGTGTGTGTGTGTGTGTGTAGCAGGTGGGTTTGCCAGCCCCCTGACACCTTTCACTCTTCCTCACGTTCATATCTGTGCTCTTTGCAGTTGCTTGGGGAGGGAATGAGTCCCTGTTTCTGAGGCAAGCAGCTTGTCCTCCCTCAGACTGAGAAGTGCATCTGACTGAAAGCCGCACTTAAAGCACTGCAGTGCAGAGGGAGTGGCATGTGCATTCGGTGGCACGTTTGGATGTTATGTTCCAATGCGAACAAACATTGTTTTTTTGTCTCTGTGTTATTTGCCTGCACTGCATTGTCTCAAACAGGATGCACATGACATGTATATAATAACACCAGGGAGTATTTCTCCCCTCTCCACCCCCCACCTTCCCAACATCTGATGTTATGAGCAGTTTCGGGCCCTTTTCAAACCACTTCATGGCTTTAAATGCGGATGGGAAAAGTTCATGAAGGTGATCAATGGCAATGAACCACCATGGCTACGTTGCACCTCCACTGTCAGAGACATTATGTTGCTGTCAGACACATTATATACCAGTTGCCGGGAATCACAGATGAGCAGAGTGCTGTTGTGCTCCTTGCAAGCTTCCCACCAGCCACTGTGAGAACAGGATGCTGGACTAGATTGGCCATTGGCCTGATCCAGGAGGCTGTTCTTCTGTTATGTGTTTCAAGAAAGGAGTGCAAACAGTGCCAAAATACAGGACTCCTTATGCACATCCCGTGTGTGTGTGTGTGTGTGTGTGTGTGTGTGTGTGTGTTGGAGAGTGAAATTGTTCACACCATGTTCCCCTATTTTTAAAACTTTCCTATTGAAGAGTTTGCAATGTCCAGTTCTGGTGCATGGAAAGCACTTTGGCATGCAGAAGAACCCAAGTTCAGTCTCTGTTATTTCCTGGTAAGGAAAGTCAGGAAGCCAGTAATAGGAAGGCCCCTTCTCTGCATGAGACCCTGGAGAGCTGCTGTCAGTCAGGCAGCAATGCTGGGGCAGATGGACAAGTAGCCTGGCCTGATACAAGGCAGCTTCCCACGTCTTCACTTTGGGGGAAGGAGCAATAGCTCTGTGGTAGGACACATGTTTTGCACACACAAGGTCCCAGGTTTAATTCCCTCCAAGTCCAGCTAAAAGCTTCAGGGAGCAGGTGGTGGGAAAGAACCAGTGTGGTGTAGTGGTTAAGAGTGGTAGTCTCGTAATCTGGGAAACCGGGTTCGCATCTCCGCTCCTCCATATGCAGCTGCTGGGTGACCTTGGGCCAGTCACACCTCTCTGAAGTCTCTCAGCCCCACTCACCTCACAGAGTGTTTGTTGTGGGGGAGGAAGGGGAAGGAGATTGTGAGCCGCTTTGAGACTCCTTCGGGTAGTAATAAAGCGGGATATCAAATCCAAACTCTTCTTCTTCTTCTTCTTCTTCTTCTTCTTCTTCTTCTTCTTCTTCTTCTTCTTCTTCTTCTAGCCAGAGCCTCTGAGGAGCCACGGACTTTCACAACAGACCACCACTGGGGCTCAGTGGACAAATAGCCAGATTTGTTATAAGGCTGCTTCCTAGGTACGGTAAATCAGAGTTAGATGTATAGGACAGACTTTCATGGGCTTTGAGATGTGGCATCAAATGCAGAAGTTCAGCACACCTAGTTCAGCACATAAGCTGCCTGCATCCTGAGTTCCATTGTAATATTGGCAAGTTCTTCTGCCAGCCATCTCATATCTGGGCAAAAATGTCCCAGCACTAACTAGCTTCAACTTAGCAATTCTCATAAGCACAGTCCCAAAGCACCAGCCAGTCAGTGCCAATTGGCTCACAGTGTCCCTCTTCCTTTCTTTTGAGTTCTGCACAAGGTGCTCTTGGCAGCTTCCTCCACATGGCAAATGGACCATCTGACTCATTTGCCTTTCATTATAAACAATTCATGCGTACCGAGACTGCACACATACATGAATAAATTCATGCAAGTGGATTTTCCTCCATTGCCACAATCTTTTCTAATTGCCTTCTGATGGCATGCATCCTAGCTGAACAAATGGTCCAGCATACATCCTGATGGCTGGACAACTTGCTTCAGCCATCTGAATACCTGAGGACTTCCACAGAGGAATGCTGCTGTCCATTATATGATCACACACATACATGGCAGCACAGTTCATATTGTGCTCAGGGAAGAACATAAGGCCATTGGCCCATCTAGTCCGGCATCCTGCTACCATAGTGGCTGGCCAGATTCCTGTGGGAAACCTGCAAGCAGGATTTGAGCACAAGAGTGCTCTCCCCTCCTGTGGTTTCCAGCAACTTCTCTGCCAGATCACTAATGCAATTCCTTGTCACCCATAGCTGTCAGGCTAGTGCTTAGTTGCAAGGCTCTATTAAACCACTCACAAGAAAAAGGGATATTCAGATGATCATCTGCAGAAAGGGCAGGGTTACATCACCAGCCCAGCTCCAAAGCCTGCATGCTCGGCTGAAGGTGCAAAAGAGCATATAAGTCAGGAACATAGGATGCTACAGAGTCAGACCTTTGGTCCATCCAACTCAGTACTGTCTACACTGAATGACAGTGGCTCTCCAGGGTTTCAGACAATTCTCTCCCAATCCTGTAAGGCCTGTATAGGGACTTTTTAAATATTTGATGTTTTGCTGTGGTTTTATAATTTGTTGGAAGCTGCCCAGAGTGGCTGGGACAACCCAGTCAGATGAGCAGTATATGATATAAATATATTATTATTATTATTATTATTATCATTATTATTATTATTATTATTATTATTATTCCAGGGCCTCAACTTGGCACCTTCTGCATGCAAAGCATTTGCTCTACCCACAGAGCTCTGGCTCTTCCCCATACAAGTTGCATGTTTATTTATTTAATACTTATATGCCACTTTTGAGAGGAAAATCTTCCAAGGCAGCTTACAAAACAGCAGAATTTAATTTAAAAAACAAACCAAAACCAAATACTCACAGAGTTGCAATTCTCACAGTAGTTTAACAACCAATCCCTCCCACCAGGCAACTCGGGAAACTGTAGCTCTGTGGGGCAGATAACAAGTCTCAGCACCCTTAATGACCTACAGTTCCCAGGATTCTTTGGGGGAAAACAATGACTGTTTAAAACGGCACGGTACTGCTTTAAATGCATAGTGCAGATGAACGCCAAGTGTGGTTGAAGCTAAAGAGCCATCAGAAGAGAGAGCAGCAGGGGCCTTGAAGTTGCCCACTAACTGGGATCACCTAGCCAGCAGACTAAGCTGTCACCTGGACACATTCTTGCCCACTATGCTGAGATGCAGCATATTTCTATTTAAGTTAATTAGTTCTACATTTTAAAAATGCATTTTACAACTCTTAATACATCACTTATACAATTGTCATTGTTTATCTTACACTGTTTGACTTCCACACACATCCCTCTGCTGGGTCTTATTTAGTCCTTGTGAAGCTGCATCTCCTTAATTACCACCCCTCTTCTACTTATTTTAACTGCTGCTCATAAATCTAACCCCACTTCGAAGCTTATCTGATTGTTATATTTCATTAAATATTCACCAAAATATTCCCACTCTTCTTTTATATCTGACTCGGTTTAATATCTTATCTTTGCAGTCAACATTGCTAGCTCTGCGTATTCTATTAGCTTATTCTGCCAGTCTATTCTGCCAGCGACTATTTTTGTCCTTTTACCTTTGGGCATAAATTATTCTAACTGCTGTTATTGCATAGAGGAAAAGACTAAGTACTTTCTTGGGTACTTCCCTCTCTGCTATACTCAATAAGAAGATCTCTGGTTTCTTGGGAAATGAGACCCTTAGCATCTTTTTTAGTTCTGAGTATATCTTCTCCCAATACCCTTTGGCTTTCTTGCAACCCCAACACATGTGTATAAATGTCCCTTCAATTTCTTCACATTTCCAACATAAATTGTAATTAGTTCTACATTTATAGCTGTACATATAAATCAGCATGTTCAAGTTTTATGTGATACCATTTCTTTTGTCCTCTTTCTCTGGATGACACATTTCCTTGGAGATGGGTCCGTGGCCAGTCTCATTCGACTAAAAGTGAAAAAGGACCCAAAGACCTTCTCATCCTTTTCTTTCCCATTTTCTGCACTGTGTCAAATCTGCGACATAGCTGGGAATGAGCCACTCAGTGGGTTGGATCCAGGCTAAGTCCTGTTAACATCAGTGGGGCAACTGAGCTATGATATAACACATTCTACTAATTTCAGAATACCTGAAGGAGCGTCTTCACCCCCATCGTTCAGCCTGGACACTGAGGTCCAGCGCAGAGGGCCTTCTCGGTGGTGGCACCTGCCCTGTGGAAAGCCCTTCCATCAGATGTCAAGGAAATAAACAACTACAGTGGTACCTTGGGTTACATACGCTTCAGGTTACAGACTCTGCTAACCCAGAAACAGTGCTTCAGGTTAAGAACTTTGCTTCAGGTTGAGAACAGAAATCGTGCTCCGGCGGCGCAGCAGCAGCAGGAGGCCCCATTAGCTAAAGTGGTGCTTCAGGTTAAGAACAGTTTCAGGTTAAGTACGGACCTCCGGAATGAATTAAAAGTACTTAACCCGAGGTACCACTGTACCTGACTTCTAGAAGACATCTGAAGGCAGCCCTGTTTAGAGAAGTTTTTAATGTTTGATGTTTGAAGTTTTATTCTGTTTAATATTCTGTTGTGAGCCATGCAGAGTGCCTGGGGAAACCCAGCCAGATGGGCAAGCTATAAATAATAATGAATTATTATTATTATTATTATTATTATTATTATTATTATTATTAAACTATGTACAACCAAGTTAGTCAGGATCCAGCTCACCCAACCCAAATGCCAGGCATGTTTTCAAACATCTGGCAAACATTTTTCATATAGAAGCATTCTTATCCATGAAGACAATGAGCTAGTTAAAATTAATCAAGGATAAGAGGACAGGCGAACTGCTGTCAAACAGTGTGGCATCGCATATAAAGGTTTTGCAATGCCTATCTGGTGGCTGCCGGACCCTGCCTTGGCTACTGAGGTTACTGTGCTCTGTTCTTGACTATGGAAAAAAAATGAGGCTCTCAAGGGGTTACAAGCTGACTATGGCAGTGGAAAAGACAGGCAATTAGTGCCTGTGTTGCAGGCAGCCTAACCTCAGTGAACTTGTTGGATTAAGTTCCCAGGGCACTTGGTGCAGACACTTTGGGTTTGGCTTTCTCCCAAGGCATTTTAAAAGATATCATTCATATTTTCCATCGGAGACTAGGGCAGGGTAGGGCAGGTCATGATTGCTGGCTCTGCTTCTCCTGCTACCAGCATAATTGCCCTGAGTGAGAGAAAGAGATAAACACTATATACCACCGGTGCAAAGGTACATCTGCCTAGCTGCAGTGTTTGTGGTTTCCAGGAAGTTGACTGAAAAGCACCTGCTCCAACACAGCCAGCGCAGTGTAGTGTAGTGGTTAGAGTGCTGGCGTAGGACCTGGGATACCAGGGTTCAAATTTTGTGCCTAGTCATTGAAGCTCACTGTGAAACCTTTGGGCAAGTCACTGTCTCTCAGGCTAACCTACCTCACAGGAGTCTAGCATTTGTATAGTGCTTCCAAGTGTTCAAAGAGTGTCACACACAACATCTTAGAATCATAGGATTGTAGAGTTGGAACTTGCATAGCTGTCAATGTTTCCCTTTTTTAAAGGGAAATTCCCTTATTCCAAATAGGATTCCTCGCAAGAAAAGGGAAAAGTTGACAGCTATGGTTGGAAGGGACCCAAAGAGTCAGCTAGTCCAGTGTTTCTCAAACTTTTTCTGTGGCCCCTTCCGACATTGTTTCCTTCCTGTGGCCCCCAGGGCCGGGGGGGGGGGAGGGAGGCAACTGCCCCCTAAATAAGTAGGAAGAACTGCATAAACATTAGGAAGAACTTCCTGACAGTAAGAGCTGTTCGACAGTGGAATTTGCTGCCAAGGAGTGTGGTGGAGTCTCCTTCTTGACAACCATATGTCAGGAGTGCTCTGATGGTGTTTCCTGCTTGGCAGGGGGTTGGACTCGATGGCCCTTGTGGTCTCTTCCAACTCTATGATTCTATGATTCTAAGTAAAAATCAATACAAATCAATACAAATCTGAGGTTCTGTCCCCTCTAACAAAAGCCCGCCTCTAACAAAAATCCTGGCTATGCCCATGCCCCCCCCCCATCCTACCAATAGAAAGGTAGGTATTAAAATGTTTTGTTTGTAAATAGAACATGTTTTATTTATATATTTTTATAATTTATGCAAAATACAATTACATAAAATGATGGGATAATAATTAAATATTGTTGAAGCAGAAAAACACAGAATCATGGCGCTGGAAGGGACCCCAGTGGTCATCTTTCTAGCGCAACCCCCTGCAATGTAGGAATCTCAGCTAAAGCATCCATGACAGATGACCACCCAATCTCTGCTTAAAAACCTCCAAGGAAGGAGAGTCCACCACTATCTGAGGGGGACTGTTCCACTGTTGAACAGCTCTTCCTGAGCAGCTGCAATCTTGTTGCAATCTTTACAACAACCCTGTAAAATAACCAATTATTATTAGCCCCCATATTGCAGATGGAAGCGGGTGGGGCTGAGGCTGAGAGACAATAGCTTGCCTAAGGCCACCTAGTGAATCCACAGCAGAGGCAAGATTTGAACCAAGGACTTCCTGATTTGCAGCTCAGATGATATGGTCACTGTGTTACATTCTGTTATTGTGCCTTTACCAATAGTCAGAAGACAGAACACAACATTAGAAACAGTTGAAAACTGTTGAAAATAACAGTTGAAAATAAACAGTGAAGATGCCTGTTGCACTTTGTGGGAAGGGAATCCCATAAACAATGCCCTCTCCTAGGCTGCCACTCCCCAGATTTCTGAGGGTGATGCAACTACCAACAGGACCCCCTCTGTCAGTCTTAACACCTGAGAGGCACTGTAGGGAAGGAGAAGCTCTTTCGGATATTATTGTGTAATCGTTTAGTTGTGTCAGACTCTTCATGACCCCATGGACCAGATCTCGCCAGGTGCTCCTGCCTCCCACAGTTTGGTCAAACTCACGTTCATAGCTTTGAGAACACTGTCCAACCATCTCATCCTCTGTCGTCCCCTTCTCCTTATGTCTAGTAGCCTGTCAAACCACTGTCCAACCATCTTGTCCTGTCATCCCCTTCTCCTTATGCCCTCCATCTTTCCCAACACCAGAGTCTTTTCCAGGGAGTCTTCTCTTCCCATGAGGCAGCCAAAGTATTGGAGCCTCAGCTTCAGGATCTGTCCTTCCAGTGAGCACTCAGGGCTGATTTCCTTCAGAATGGATAGGTTTGATCTTCTTGCAGTCCATGGGACTCTCAAGAGTCTCCTCCAGCACCATAATTCAAAAGCATCAATTCTTCGGCGATCAGCCTTCTTTATGGTCCAGCTCTCACTTCCACACATCACTACTGGGGAAACCATAGCTTTTACTATACAGACCTTTGTTGGCAAGGTGATGTCTCTACTTTTTAAGATGCTGTCTAGGTTTGTCATTGCTTTTCTCCCAAGGAGCAGGCATCTTTTAATTTCGTGACTGCTATCACCATCTGCAGTGATCACGGACCCCAAGAAAGTAAAATCTCTCACTGCCTCCATTTCTTCCCCTGCTATTTACCAGGAGGTGATGGGACCAGTGGCCATGGACCTAAGTTGTTTAGCAGATGGAGCCATTCCTATCTCTTTGTCAATAATTACTTTCTACATGCAAGGTTGTTGTTAACATCACAGGAGCAGGGCCAGTAAGAGCAGTGGGGAATCCCATGTGGAAATAGCAGCCCTTTCTGAAGGCTTGCCCAGCAATCCAATGGTGGGAAACAGAATGAATCCATGCCTGACACCTTCTGGGTCCTGCAGCTCAGAAACTGCTAGGGCTGCCCAGTTTTCTCTTTGTCCCTGCTAGTCCTCTGTGTCCCTTAACAGGATGGGAAGCTGTTGTTTACCATTTTAAGTTTTGTTCCTCTTGGATGAAACTTGGTGGTACTGAGGGGCAAAGGTTATCCACATCTTCTCACTAAAATCCCATTTCCGCAACCTTACTCTAAAGTTGCACAGATGCAGCCAGGTCTGTTTCAATATTTGATTATGAATCAGGTGGTTGCAGTTCTTAAATGAGATTAATCATCTCAGTCTGTCCTTCAGTCTGTCATCTTCAGTCTGTCCCTTTCTCATTTCACTTCTTAGCAGCCAGTTGTTCTGAAACCAAAATACAGCTTCATTTCCCGACTTTTGCAAGCCACAAGACAGCTGTTAGAGGTGCAGAAACCTGACCAGAAAAAAAAAATGGATCTAGAGACCATATGTGTGATCATAGCCAGCTGCTGGGTCAGCCAAGGTTGGGGAAAGGTAAAAAAGTAAAAAGAACCATTTTCTGGTTCAACAGCGTATGCAACAGCAGCTGACATCTCTGGCACTTCCAGCTGGTGATCCTCTTGCATGCAATTACACACCATGGGCATGACAGTTTGTATCACCACACCCACAATTTAAGCTGGCTTTGGCCTTTCCAGGAAAAATCTGATTATATTTAAAAGCAACAACAACAACCAAACCCCAACCCTGCCAATGACCTATTTGTGGTACCTGAATGACCCATTTACAACATTAGGGCCCCGTATGGAAGCACTGCATTTCAACCCCTAGATCAGGGATGGGAGAAACAGACAGCCCTCCAATGTTGCTGGACTCCAACTCCCATCATGCTGGGGATGAGAGATGATGGGAGCTGTAGTCCAGTAAAATCTATAAGAACTACGAGTCATGTCTCATTCTGGTCTAGATACAATGAAGAAAAGACACAAGAGGTGGGACAATTGTGTGTGGCAAATGCAGAACCATCAGGGGCGTTGGTTTTAGGCAGAAGCTATAAAGCAACCAACAATTGCAAAAGGAGATGGTAGTTGTCATTTTTCCCCCCTGGTGGGACAAATTTCCTGGTGTGCAAACGTATTAAATTTGTGACTGAAATACGACAGGTGTGGCCTTCTCCGACATGAAGGTGTGGTGATGCAGAAACTACATTCCTGCTGGTCATGCAACTGTTAAAAGCATAAGCCCTGCAGCAAAAGGGAGGAAGCCTTAACTGTAGGGAGACGAAATACTTTTATTTTACCTGGCTGCTGAAGAAACAGGGAGAGGGAGAGGAGGGCCCCCACCCCAAGCTCCGTATGTCCAGGAGGCTTTTTCCATCTCTTATCCGTATCTTGTACTAAATGACACTGCGATGCCAAGAGGCAGATGGAAAAAGGTATGAAAAATGAACAGGGAGATTCTTGAGATTCTTTCCGATGGAAAAAAAAAAGAAGTCTCCACTTATCACTCAGTGTCAACAATAACAGCCACCTGCATTTAAACAGCAAAGAAAGCGAGGCAGAACAAGAGGTCGCTTGAGGTCTCCTCTTACACCTAGACAGGTTTCTCTTGTGGCTCACGCAAAGCAAACAGGATACCTCCCTTGAAATCACGTACGGCCAGTCTGAAATGGAACAAAATATCCAAACCCTTTCCCTATGTTTGTGCATTCAAGTTTAGTAACTCGGCAGCGCCAGTTCAATCTGACTGATCATCATATGGATCCCAGCCCAGTGGTTGAAAATACAGGCGAGGAAAGCCACCCCTCTCTCCCTCACCCCTTTGTCATTGACACTGTGGCCTTTTCCATGTATTCAAATCCCACAGAGAGTGAATGCATGGGGGTGGGTGGGGGCATAAATTCAGTAGATGAAACTTCCACATCTCAGCATCTCCACTGGTCTCCCTTAGCAGGCTTGCAGTCACCAGTCTGTGATGTCCTTTTTTGTGTACACAGATGGTGGAAGGTGCTCTGCAAGCATTGGAGGAGATTGGCTTCCCCTCTCCTCTGATGCTTGTGATGCTCTGCTTGATTCTGAGGCCCCTCACAAACATGGTCACTCTCCTCAGGATACCCTCTGGTTATTCTTTCCTCAGATGTGATGCCCAGAAATGGACTCATGGCACAAGGAGGAACAGGGCTAGCCCAAAATACTTTGCTGCCTGAGGTGAACAAAGATGGCTTCCCTTCCCCTTACTGAAGCCAACTGGACTGGCAGTTGAATCTTATACCAACACTGGAGACAGGCCCGTCTCCTGCATTTCACCAGAGGCAGCGGGCCAGATTAGGGTTCCTATTACAGGCCTGAGAATAATGGCTGAGGGACTCAAGCAATACCCGGGGACTGCTGCCTGCCCCACCAGCATCTGCCACCTGAGGTGGTTGCCTCAGTCTGTCTTATGGTAGGGCCTTCCCTGAGAAGGAAAAAGAGAAATGAGATCACGAACCCTGGCGGGCCTCTCTGCCTCTCTTCTGTCTCGCAGCACCTACAGTGTGGTCCTAATTGCTGCTGTGCCTTCAGGCCCTGTGATAACACATGTGCAGTTTCATAATAATAATTCTATATTTGAAGCAGAGTTAATGTAGCATTAGACTGACAGGCTCTCAGAAGGCTTGAGGCGCTGTTTGCATTTCCACCCTTATCTCTTCTTGCCCAGCCGTGGGGACTTCATAAAAGTGGAAGGCTCTATATTAACGTTTCCCATTCTCCTTCCTGAGCAGCTGCCACCTTTCCATTGTTTAAACGTCTTCCCGGTTTTTTGTTTTTTTGGAAAAAGAAATATATAAAAATAATTAGCTGCCTCGCGTCCCCCCAGCCAATCAACTGAACAGCTCCTGTTAAAAGCCGCTGCGTAATTCAGCATCATTTGCTTCCTGTAATGTTACCATTACTCTTCAAGGCTCATTTGCCTCAAGACCGTTTAAAGCTGTAAAGCCCACGAGGGCTGTTGCCTGGTCTTTGGGAATGTTTGTCAGAGGAAAGGAAAAGACGGGGAACCAAAAGTAAATGGAAGCAAATGTAATTATATGTGCACTGGCATTGCACATGCTGTTCATGTGAGTTAGAGCCTCTCCAATTTTTTAAATAATTGACATCCCTTTGCATGGGGCTGTGAGCTTGCCAGGTTTTCTTCTCTTTATAATTTCTGGCATCTGCTGTGCCTTCCGCAAATGCACGAATTCAGCAGGAATTCAGCAGGTGGAGTAGAGTCACCACCTTGGGCTCCAAGCTTTCCAAGGTTTGTCTATGGCTTGAGAGGGAGTGTGGAGAGAAAAAAGATTGGCCAGTGCATGAAATTCGGTTTTCCTCCCTGACTGAGGCTGGTGTCATGGTAAATTTTGAAGTGCAGGGGCTCATCGTGAGAGCCACGCCCCCAATTTTGCAAAGAAGTGTTTCCTTTTAAACTGCTAGCATGAAGGAGGAACCATAACAAAGGAAATGAAAGATGTGCCAAGCCTCAGCTTAATTATTTCCCTCATGCTCAGATTTTCTCTATCTTCGGCCATCACATACAGCAGCAAAACTCTGAAAGCCTAGTTTATTACTTCACTGACATGGCAGAGCACTGAGGCTCTATCAATCACACCAGTGTTCCTGCAAATGGCGGAACATTGCTTCTGGGCTGAGAACAAAAGTCCTGGAGCTGCATTTCCCTGCATTTCCTCTCCACTAGAAGTTGCTGGTTATTATTATTATTATTATTATTATTATTATTATTATTATTATTTAGTTATTTATGTTAATTGTCTTATACCAATTGTCAGAGCTACCCTAGGTCCCAGCTCACAAAGGACCAACGCTGCTTCGTTGTTAAGTATAAAAGTCTTTATTGAAGTTCAGATTCACTTCCAGAGCCGCAGCGCGCAGCTCCACGTCTCAAGTGTCAGACCACTGATGCTCCGTCTGAGTCTCCTCCCCCTTGACACCAATTTAAGATTCTAGCCTTGCTCCACCTTCTCCGCTGCTCCTTCCTCCTCTGGGTCCGCCTGCCCGCCGGGGTTCCGCCCTTTCTAGCCTCTTCTCCCGCTGATTCCCCTGAGCCTTCTCCCTCCCTCCGGCGGGCTTTAGGAGCTGGTTCCCCATCCGGGTCTCCTGCTGTTCCGCGCGCCTGCACATTTGAACTTGGCGCGCGCGCCCAGCCAACAGCTTTCCTCCTGACCGTTCCACTGCTGCTGTCACTGCTTCCCCCTTCGGGGGGGCTAGCTGCAACTGACCTCCCCTCCGTTGGAGGCATGGTCAGCCCTGACTCCCTCTCTGGAGGAGACACTGCCCCTGACACATGTGACTCTTCCCCCCCACTACGCTCTGGTGGGGAAACTGGTCCCGATCCTTCACTGCTGCTTTGGGGTTCCCCTCTGGCTCCTTGTTTCTGGTGCGTCCCCCCTGGGACCCCCCTTGCCCTGACCATCGGCGCCCCCTTCTGGGAATCTTCTGATTCGCTGGAGAAGCTCATGGAATCTCTCGGGCCACTGTCATACTCCCCTACGCTGCCCTCGGATTCTTCCCCTTCGCTCTCCCAATCCTCTCTCCCCAGTGCTCCTGCTCCTGATTCCCTGACACCAATAAATGTGCTTCAAAATATGGTGTAAATGTGCTTTAAATTTATGGTGTGTCTACAGCTTCAATCACTATGCAGACATTATCATTATCATCATTATCATTATTAATTTCTCTACGAAATTTATTATTTTTCTTCACACCACGACCCGATCATTTGTGCATCATCTTGCCTGTTGTTCTGGAGAACTTCAAAGCTTGCCAAAATTTGTAACTTCTCACTTGGTCCTAATAAAAGCATAATATCAAAATGCGGACTTCGGAGTTTCATATTCTTCGCCTCCATTTACCCATGTTGTTATTCACATGGATTTTCAGGAGTTCAACAAACTATTTACAGATTAAAATTCTTTCCTAGCCACTTCTGGTTAAGAAGAAGTGAATTTTCTATTCCACGGGCATTCCAGCCTGCTGTTTGGAAGATAATTTGCAAAAAGAAAAGAGAAAGAGAGAAGAAAGGAAGAAAAGGAATGATTATTTTGGTGTGGCAGAGGCTGTCACCTCATTTCATTGTACTAATTCCATTCAGAAGCCTAAAAGAAAAGAGATGAAAAGAATGCCAGGTGCCCCTTGTGCTGTGCTGCCTTGCGCTGCGGGCCAAGGAAGGCGGGATGGTGGGGAGATAAACCCTGACAGAGCCATCGCTGCCGCTTCAACTTCTGCCCAACTCCCTAGGGCTCAAGAATAGATAAGGATCTTAACAAATCCACCAAGGTTTTATCTCAGGGCCAAACTAGACTTGACAGCTGAGCTGCCTCTTTAAAGGCCAGTGTATGTTTGTGTGTGTGTGTGTGTGTGTGTGTGTGTGTGTGCGCATATCTGGAGAGGAGTTTGAGTTACAGAAACAGGGACCTAGGAAGCTGCCTGACCATCAGTCCATCTTGCTCTGCCTTGTCTATTAACACTGGTCCTCAACTAGTGGACCTCGACCTGATACAAGGTGGGTGGCAGCAGAAGCACTGCCCCCATGCCAATATCTGGTAAAAGATCAATATATATGTTCTTTCATAAGTGGTGGACCTGTAAAAGGGTAAAAGAGTATTGGGAAATAATTTATAATGAATTGGAAAAAAAATGTTTTAAAGTACTTTTCCAAAAACAAAAAAAGAGTCCTTTTTGTTGGGGGTAATTCAGATGGAAATTCCCAGGTGTCAAAAAAGGCTATTTATGTATGCCACAAAATGAAAAACGAGCAAGGTCCCAACTAAAGAAGAATGGCAGCTTAAGTTGACAGAATATGCACAGCTTGCGCATCTAACATATATTATACGAGAACAAGAGGAACATGTGTTTAAAGAAGATTGGAAAACGTTTATTGAATATATGGGAAATAATTATGTACAGCTGAAAATGCTGGCAGCATTAAGATAAATTCAACAGTGTAAAAAAGTTTTGATGGATTCCATAATGGAATACCGAATGGTACAGTTTTTGTAAAAAATGCAGGGATTTATGATATGTGAAATGAACCATGGAAAGAGAAGAAGGGAAGTCATTGATATCTTAAGGATGTAAAATGAGTATCTTACATTGTAAAACAGAAAACTTAATTAAAATTATTTTAAAAAGAAATAGGTCAAAAGTAGGTCCTGGGCCTGAAAGGTTGAAGATACTTGGTCTATAACTACTGCCTATGGCTTTCCAGGTTTCTCTCTGGCACTATCTTGGAGATGGTGGGAGCTGAACCTGGATGCTTTGCATGCAAAGCAGATTCGCTGCTACTGAACCATGACCCTTCCGCAAAAGGGCAGGTGGGCGAGGGGAACCAAACCTTCTCCCCCCCCCCCCGCCTTCAAGTAATCTTCCTATTCCCACAAGCCTTCTCCACAGTGGGGATGAGAGAAAAATTCCATTCTGTTTGCATTTAATGGTGAACCTACCTATTCCACAATTTCTGACACGATACACAAACTGGAACACAGCCATCGTTTGGAACCGGCACTTCTCTGAATTTTGCAACACAGTCCTCCAGCCAAGTAATGTGTCCAAAAATGAACATATTGGTGAAAATAACATACCAAAGTTAGGAGAAATTCACAGTAGAATACTAATGAATTTCCACAGACTTTTTTTGGGGGGGGGTGGATCGCAAACTGATGCAGAAATGTGGAGAATTGAACATAAGTTTGGAAAAATGAAAAACAAAAGAAAAACTGAAATGGGTGGATTTGCCCATCTCTACTACACAGCCCCCTTCATGGATCACTGCCTTGTTGTGGCAAAGGGGCTTGAGTAACTCAGAGAAGCTATGAGCTACGCCGTGCAGGGCCACCCAAGACAGACAGGTCATAGCTGAGAGTTTAGACTAAATGTGATCCACCTGGAGAAGGAACTGGCAAACCACTCCAGTATTTTGCCAAGAAAACTGCACAGACATAAAAAAGGAGATGCTTTGAGAAGAAAGTGAGAGTTTCCAAGGCATGCTCTGGTTCATGGGGTCACAGAGAGTCGAACACGAGTAGGACGACTAAACAACAATAACTACACAGCCATGTATCTCCAAGCTACGATCAGTTGGCAAAGAAGGGGGGAAGGCGTTGGGTGCATAGACTCTAAGGAGGTAAGCTACATAGGGATGATGGTTGGGGGGAGAGAAATTCAGCACCCCTCACCTATCCTCCCCTATTGCTCATTAAATTGGAGGGCATTCACATTTTGTATGGAATAGGGGCAGACCCATATTCAAAATAGGGCTGGAACTTTCCTGTTAAATTCTTTTCTCCTTAAACTACTTAATTTTCCATACTGCTGTCACAAATACAAAAGGGTCACTGGGAGGCTGCTTCCCCATTATGGCATGGGCTCCCCCATCCATCACTCAGAGAAGAAGTAGCTTGCTTTGGCCCCACTGATGGAAAGGACACCTGTAAGAACTCTGTAACCAGGAATGACTGCCTGAAATTGCTCTTTCCCCCCACTCCCTCCCAGTCACTTTGATGCCTTGCTTTTTAAATTGTAAACCTGAGGGCAGAGGCCTTCTTGCTGCTGGTTATTGTAAACCTTTGTAAACCACTCTGGGTCTCTTTTTGATGGAAGATAAACGATGGAGCTACTAAGTGCCCTCTTTAGACTATCCCAGTCAAAGCAAAAAGGTTCCGTGGCTGCATATGTGTTCCTCGACCCCAGTGTTTACCAAACTTGGGTCTCCAGCTGTTTTTGGACTACAACTCCTATCATCCCTAGCTAGCAAGACCAGTGGTCAGGGATAATGGGAACTGTAGTTTGAAAACAGCTGCAGAGCCAAGTTTGGGAAACACTGTTCTCTCTACCCTCTTGTTTTTGAACACCTGAAAAGAGCTATGAAAATTTGTAAAAATAACATGGAAACACCCTGAAGACTGATTAAGGCTGCAGACCCACTTACCTTATTCTAAGCTCCCTTCAACTCAATGGGACTAACATCCGAGTGAGCATGCATGGTGCTGTAATTACATTTACTGTAAAGGTAAAGGTAAAAGGACCCCTGACCATTAGGTCCAGTCATGATTGACTCTGGGGTTGCGGCACTCATCTCGCTTTATTGGCTGTGGGAGCCAGTGTACAGCTTCCAGGTCATGTGGCCAGCATGACTAAGCCGCTTCTGGTGAACCAGAGCAGCTCATGGAAATGCCGTTTACCTTCCCGCCGGAAGCGGTACCTATTTATCTACTTGCACTTTGACATGCTTTTGAACTACTAGGTTAGCAGGAGCAGGGACCTAGCAATGGGAGCTCACCCTGTCGCGGGGATTCGAACCACCGACCTTCTGATCGGCAAGTCCTAGGCTCTGTGGTTTAACCCACAGCGCCACCCGCGTCCCCTACATTTACTGTACCCTGAATTTAAAAGGACCAAGCCCATTGATGGTGTTCAACAATCTTATTAGTATTCAAGCTCGAAACAATCCCCAATGTGTCCTACGACCTTTACCAGCAATTTGCAATATTTGATCACAAGCAAAACACGGTGGGATTAGAAAGGACACCTGAAGGCTTAAGTGCTAATGAGACGGATAAAAGAAAGGGAACTCAAGCTGCACCACTATGCTTCCCTTCATGCAGAATGACTCAAGTCAGCTACAGAGATGAAAAAGGAGAAACAACAAGGATGTCACAATAGCACATTCCGTTCCATGGCCAAGGCAGCAAATTGTGCAGAAAGCAGGGCCCAAGAGGGCACACTGTTGCCACTGTGCCAAGGATGGAAAACGAAGACCTTTCTCATTGTGGCATTATCTACCTTTATAGCATGGCTCTCTTCCAGGGTGGACTCGGGACAGCAGGTCTGATATCTTTAATTCATGTGGAAAGTTTTAAGCACATTGAGCCCTTATTCTAAAAATGGGGAATCTGCGATGGCCTGCCTGGCAGTGTATCTAGTGCACATCCCACGGAGGACATCTATATATTTGGAAGGGGTGGGGTGGGGGAGAAGAGAGAAGCCTGTTTGGCATGCTTTGGCTGCCGCCTGCCAAAAGACCTTCAGATAAAAAAGCATGGCTACAATGTGCAATGTGGTAATTTATCAAAAGCAGTGGCAGCTGGGAACTACAACACTCGGGGGATTGAATTAATAGGCTACATAAAGTCCTTCATCTCCCTGCCACCAATGCATTTCCGGCTTAGCTTGGAACACTGTTGCCATATGGAATTTGTTGTGCGGCGTCTGTGCAAAGCACTGAAAGGGCTATTGGCTGGCTTCAAACAGGCAAGTAGCAGCATAACTAAGTGCAGCTGTGTCAGTGACGTTCATCCTGACAGTTCCATCAGAATTGTCCATTTATAATGACCAAATCAATCAAGTTCTTCCCAAGATCCTCAGCTCCCAACTGTTTGGTTAAGAGGATCCGCCAACGGACATATTCCTTTGTTGTGGGCCTTCTTGTTGAACCCAACATCACCCCAGGAGACACTATTTCATCAGAACCTTGTATTGTTCTGCATCTTGAAGGTCCAAGTCATTTGACAGCCAACCCTGACACTTTTCATGCTAAACTGGTGTGTTCAAAAACCTTGTTTACTTAGAAGGTTTATGCCTTACCTTCAGCACCGGTTCAAGTTTAGTAAAAGTAAATTAAAATACATAGGTCAAATATAATAAATAATGTTTATTTCAGCCTGCCTTCTTACTTACATCTAGATTTCCCATACTTCAAAAAGTGAAAATACAGACACAAAAGTTGTTGAGCTCTTTTAAAGGAATTCCCCAGACATTTGTACTGATTATCCTCCCAGACACAATTTTTGACGGACGAATCCCGGATATGTATGGCAGCCCTATTATATCCAGCCCAGGGGGTGGCAATGGCTGCCTGCTTCCTCCTCCTTAATCTCAGTGCTTCCCTTGTAGAACTCAGCAGGGAGGAAGGCAGAACTAGAATTAGTTGGCTCTGCCTGTCATTGGCTCTGGCGCCACCTACTGTTGACCTCCTTGCCTTCCACCCCACATGTCACATGGCGCTAGCCACCACAGGAGGCTTGACTTCCAATGTGATTGAGAAGGGGAGGGGAAGAGAAAGATGTGGCTGTTTGTGTCCCACTACTAACCCATTTGTAGTGCTTCCTCAGTACGGAATAATTCATACTTGCCTTCAACATGCTGCTTTTCAATCTAGATTTCAATCTAGATTATTCTAGATGCTGCTGTTCACAGGGGTGGGTGCAGTTACTTGATATATGCTTGAAAACCCTCCCCTTAATTAGATTATCCATGCCTTTTTCTCCCTGCACATGCCCCATGTAAATAAAAAAAGGAGTGGTGATTGCTATCTTGGTATAGTATATGCAAGTCCACCCACAATGTCAGCCCCTTACAACTGTTTTCAAAGGGGCACACTATGGGGTGATCAAGAATCAATCAGCAATGAGCTTTTACTGTATTTTTTGGAATTAAACCAGTTTCTCAAGAAGTGCTTTTCAGGGGCAAAATATCTAGTTTGTGTGTGGACTACATAGGAAAAAAACAAACAAGTGCCTGGTCTCCATTGATTCTAGAACAAAACGTCATGTGTGTATAGCCAAAAAGAGCTCATGCTGTATGTGTTTTCCAAGCGCTTTAAGGAAAAATCACAAAAAGTGAGTGGAAGCTGAGGTAAGCCAAGGGAGTTCACCCTTCACTACTACCCCTGGGAAACGTTGCTAATCATATCAAAAGTGTTTGATCTTCCCTCAGCCATTTTTATTGATGTTTTGCCTGAGTGAGTCTTCCAAGTTTTCTTTCAATTTCACTTCAGGCAAAATTCAATGGCAACTCTAAACAAGAGAAAACATTCGCTTGAGGAATGTTGAGGGCAGCCTGGTCTTCATTAGTGGAACCACGAGCATTCACATGAATTTGGGCTTAACGGGGACCCGAAAGCAAGCCACATGTCTGGGAGGAAGCCATGACCTGGGTCAAGGCTGGGATCAGTACCTGCTATGATCACTGTTGCCTGCTCTGAGGTCCCCCTTTAAACGAAAATTCCTGACCCACAAGCCCAAACAGCACAGGATAGCTGAGTCTCGCCATCATTTAAATTCCACATAATGCTCCAAAGCACAGCTATGGCAGGGGCATTGTGGGAAACCCCGGAATGCCACATGGATAGCCAAGTCTGTAGAGCATGAGACTCTTAACCTCATGGTCATGGGTTCGAATCCCATGCTGGGCAAAAAGATTTCTGCATTGCAGGGAGTTGGAGTAGATAACCCTTGGGGTCCCTTCCAACTCTTCAGTTTTATCAATCTATGTCCCCCACTCCTGTGTTAAGCAGCCAGGAGGGCTCTAGTGCCTTGCAAAACACTAACAGAAACAGGACAAACCCTGCAGAATATTCTTATTATTTATTAAATTTCTATACCAGCCTTCACCCAAGGATCATAGGGTGGTTTAGAATTAAAAAATGGTATGCCAATGCCTTGTCTTGCATAACTGTAGCTAGTTGCAGAACTCTTCCTTTTGAACAGAATACTGTACAGTGGTACCTCTGGTTAAGAACTTAATTCGTTCCGGAGGTCTATTCTTAACCTGAAACTGTTCTTAACCTGAGGTACCACTTTAGCTAATGGGGCCTCCCGCTGCTGCTGCGCCACCGCTGTTCTCATCCTGAAGCAAAGTTCTTAACCTGAGGTACTATTTCTGGGTTAGCGGAGTCTGTAACCTGAAGCGTCTGTAACCAGAAGTGTCTGTAACCTGAGGTACCACTGTACTTCATTTTTTTCCCCCTTAGCAGAGTGCGCTGCACAGAACAAATGGAACTGTCTGCCTGATAACCTTGCACATCTCCAACTCTCTGCTTTCTTAACTCAAGCTGGAGGGAACATGGACTTCCCCCTCCTCCTTTGTTATGTGAGCAGTTAGCAATACCAGAAGCAAGCTGCTGCCGCTGTTATCTTTCTTTGCTTCAGAGGTATTAACGTCAGAAATATCCCTGGGGAGGCGGCGGCGGCAGGTTGGAGGGGGGGGAACTAGGCTTAAACAACCAAAGTCTTGTGAAAAGAGAGCCCTGGGGAGGGACAGGTCTGAGTGGAGGGGTGGCGGGGATAGAAAAGAAAAATGGAGAATGCAAAGTGCCGCAGGCAATGCCTTTCTCTGCCCTGGAAGAAAATGTTCTCTCCTTACAAAAGGCACCTTCCTGATACCAGCCTCTCTCTTACAGCTTCCTTCTCCCCTTCCGCCCCCTCTCATTCAGGACAGCACCCAGCGCCCTCACCGGGCCAGTGTCCCTTACACAGTCAAGGCCGAGGGGGGAAAAACTGAAACAGAAGCTGCCTCCAGATCCCCTTTCTGCTCTTTGTAAATAAGCCTGGCGGCGATATTTCGGAGGCCTTTAATCTGGGGGATCTCAAAGCAGCGGGAAACACTAATTGATTGCACCATCAAAATCGCATACGAAGCAGCCTGCTCAAGGTCACGCAGCAGGCATTTCGGAGGCGGCAGCGGCAGGAGCCAAAGCCGCAACACAACGAGGTGTTCATTTTGCTCATCATTCATCTTTCCCCCCTTGGCCATCTCTTGCCTAGCTATCAGCTCCAGATGCATCTTAGGAAGACATTGTTTAGGGATCAGAACAGGGTTCTGAATGGCCTTGCCAATTTTTAAATGCCCAGGCACCCTTCCCCCACCTTAGTGCCCAGCTTTACAGCTTTTCGGGAGCGGTGGCGTGGAGTGTCAATCCCAGTTGCTGACCCCTCACATCACCACTAGGGCAGTCTGACTTTGCTGGAGTTTAAGCTCCAGCCGTCATATACAGTGGTACCTCGGGTTACAGACGCTTCAGGTTACAGACTCTGCTAACACAGAAATAGTACCTTGGGTTAAGAACTTTGCTTCAGGATGAGAACAGAAATTGTGTGGGGGTGGCACAGGAGGCCCTATTAGCTAAAGTGGTACCTCAAGTTAAGAACAGTTTCAGGTTAAGAATGGACCTCCAGAACGAATTAAGTTCTTAACCCGAGGTACCACTGTATGTGGGTGTTGACCTCTTGCGCTGGGTAGCAGTGCTGGCAACAGATGGTGTCATCTGCCATGCAAAGGTAAACATGACATTTGTTGCATTCATCACTTTTTCTGTCCAAGGGCCACATTCCCTTCTGGGCAACCCTCGGGGGTCACAGGCAAAAGTGAGAAAAGCAGTGAGTGTAATGTTTACCTTTGTGCAATAGGCTAGTGTCTACACCCACACCATCCCCCATGAAGGCAAGTGCAAGGACACATTCCAGCCAGGCAAAAACACTTGAGGATGCAAAGCCGGGTTGTTAAGGAGTGTGGCTGGTGAGGAAGTATAGCCTGGAGAGCCAGAGAGATAGGCCTGGATGGCTGCAAAATCTCCCATCTGGCCCATTGTGAAACATGATAAATAAGACTTGTATCCTTTCCTCTTGCACACTTTTAATTTAAAAAGGTGTGTGTGTGTTTAAATACAGAAATGCCAGTGCATATGCCCAGAGGGGAGAAAAGGCAGTGGAGGGTGAGGAGAGTGATTATGTTATACATCAACAGAAGTATAGTGTGAGATCAGTGGAAGTAATAGTACCACTCTATTCTGCCTTGGTCAGGCCACACCTGGAGTACTGTGTCAAGTTCTGGGCACCACAGTTTAAGAAGGATATTGGAACACGTAAAGAGGAGGGCAATCAAGACAATAAAGGATCTGGAAACCAACCCTTATAAGGAACGGTTGAGGGAGCTGGGTATGTTCAGTTTAGAGAATAGAAGACAGAGGTGAAATGATAGCCATCTTCAAATATCTGAAGGGCTGTCACAAGGAAGATGGAGTGAGCTTGTTTTCTGCTGCTCCAGAGGGTGGGACCTGAACCAATGGATCCAACTTACAAGAGAGGAGATTCCGACCAAACACCAGGGAGAACTTTGTGATGGTAAGAGCTGTTTGACAGTGGAGCAGACCCCCTCAGAAAGTGGTAGACTCTCCTTCTTTGGAGGTTTTTAAGCAGAGGTCGGATGACCATCAGTGATGGATTCTTTAGTGTGATACCTGCACTGCAGAGGAGTGGAGGTCCTCTCCAACCTTACAATTCCATGATTCTATGATTGCAGAGACATACAACCACCTCTCAGGATGCCTTCCATCAAATTCTGGCAACTGGTGTGGATGGAAAATGGTGGAATAGCAATGAATATACATGACTGGGGGGAAATGGAATATGTGGAAGCTAAGATATCAAAGAGGCACAGTGAAACATTGGAATGGAAGAACCCAGTTGTGATATAAGACCCACATCTGGATGAACCATGATAGCAAGTACAGTGGTACCTCGGGTTACAAACGCTTCAGGTTACAGATTATGCTAACCCAGAAATAGTACCTCGGGTTAAGAACTTTGCTTCAGGATGAGAACAGAAATTGCATGGCGGCAGTGCGGCAGCAGCGGGAGGTCCCATTAGCTAAAGTGGTACCTCAGGTTAAGAACAGTTTCAGGTTCAGAACAGACCTCCGGAACGAAATAAGTTCTTAACCTGAGGTACTACTGTATTTGGTAAACACTTGTCAGTGTAAGCCAAAATAAGCCAGCTGGTCCCAGACTTGTGGTCAGTCAGTGGTAAATGAATTATGTGGTGAAGGGGAAAAAATGAAGCGAAAACACATCTGCAAACAGCACCTTTTAATTTTGCATCACAATACTACATGTACTATTTGCCATGAATAGTTTTTCTCCCTTAACTTCATTATGTCCTCCACAATGTAGAGTCTACATAAACAGACCATTTCTCTTCTCCCTTCGTAAGCTGCTCTTTCTGTTGGAACAACTCATTTTTCTTGCTCTCCCCCCCCCTTAAAGTGATTAGGCAAGAGAACTCATTGTCCCCGTTACCCCCATCCTCATCTCATAGAGGGAATAATAAGTTTGAGAGTTCGCCAAAGAGTACCCAGAGTTGCTGAACCACAACAGTGCATTCAAAAGGGGAGCCAGCTCACAAATGAAATAAAAGCAGGCCATGTTTTCATAAATGGTCCAAACAAAAAGGCTGATGAGGTGCATGGAAGTAGTGATCCGGTTTGACAACCACTCTCATGAAATGTTCCACCTTTCCTAGAGCCAAGCCCTGATAGGAACTCCAGCCAAGAAAAGGCTTAGTGCACTGCCAGCTTCAGGGGCCTAGAAGCAAAACCTTTCAGGAGGGAGGGGTGGCAAGGTCATGGCAAGGAAGCCTTAGCTCCAGTGTAAGTCCAAAAGCTTTGTTTGTTTGTTTTTAACCCTTGCATATTTTATGGGTGCGCATGGGCCCCAAAATTGGTTTTGCATTTGCATCTTTCTAATCCATTTGGTCTCTGAATTGCTCTCTGCTTCAGCCTGTGCTTTGTGCTCCAAGCTAAGAAGCTCTGTTTCCATTCACTGAAATGGGATATCTAAAAACAACTACTGTCTAACGCCTCCCCTGTTGATTAAAGTGGAATTAATTTACATGCATAGGAACCCCTCCAGAGTGGATTAAATTTTGCAGAAAAATAGGGCCAGGGGCTTTTTATGGGAGAAGTAAAAGGATTAACTTTCCTACATAATCCATGTTAGGGCAATACTAACTTTATTAGGCCAACAATAACTCCAAAATCTATAATAGTTGCATATTTTTGAAGGCGGGGGGAAGCAAGGCGTTATTTCTTGCTGTTCCTTAAAATAATTAAGAGGTTGTTGAGTGGTGTGTGTTCTTGTTTTATATTTTTAAAAACTTTGCAGCTTGACATGAGACTTCAAGGAGGCCTTACAAGGAGGAGCTGTCCAAAATACTGCCTGCAGATTTCTGAAGTGTTCTAGTGTTGTTGCTGTTTTTTGTTAAAGCAGAGCAATGTAAGTTTCTGCCCAGACACTGAGGTCCAGCGCCGAGGGCCTTCTGGCGGTTCCCTCGCTGAGAGAAGCCAAGTTACAGGGAACCAGGCAGAGGGCCTTCTCAGTAGTGGCACCCGCCCTGTGGAACACCCTCCAACCAGATGTCAAAAAGAAAAATAACTACCAAACTTTTAGAAGACATCTGAAGGCAGCCCTGTTTAGGGAAGCTTGTAATGTTTCATGGGTTATTGTATTTTAGTGTTCTCTTGGAAGCTGCCCAGAGTGGCTGGGGAAACCCAGCCAGATGGGTGTGGTATAAATAAATTATTACTATTACTATTATTATTATTATTATTATTATTATTATTATTATTATTATTATATAAGCAGATAGAGTGGCCTCAAAAGTCCAGCCTGGTCTGTGGGTCCCCAGTTAGAACTCGCAGAGGGTCATGCGTTAATCCACACCCTGCTAGGCCTGCACAACCAGCAGTTACTGTCAGTTTAATGCACACAGTTAGAGCAGCCATGATTGATTAAGATGGATGGCCCCCATTTTATGCCTCGCATTGTTTTTGCGCAAGCTTCTTGGAACGCCATGCTAGATTTTGCCAATCGCCAGAATGTTGGCATCCTGAAGGATGATAAGAGCAGCAGAAAAGCAGTCATTAAGCCAAAACAAAGGTGAAGGCATAACATGTTTTGGCAAGGAAGTGCTGAAGTGTGTCAGAGTGCCATGCGTAGAGAGCTGCTGCTGAAGCAGGGGTCCTGGCCACTCTTGCCCCCCTTCAGGATAGACTATGGTTACTCATAGTCCATGTCTTATGTGGGTTGCCTTCCCAAGCAAGTAATGAAATTAAAGCAACATTAATGGAAAGGTCTAGCCTCCCGGTCCATTTATTCAGCGATATAAAATGTGTATTTAGTTTTTTGAGCTATTTCTTATCGGAGAGCAATGGTATCGTTTTTCTTTCATCTTCTTTCTTGCTACTTGCCTTGCTGCACCCAACTGAAGACCACAAGGCCCAGCCTATTGCCTTGGATTGGTAACTATGAATTTCATTGATCTCATATTCTAGGTAACTTAGCATTGTTTCCCAACTAGATGGGCTGCAGGGAGTTAGGAGGAGGTTAATCACTTCATACGAATAGTATCAAATTGCTTTAAGTTGCTTAAAATTTCATCATATGTCAGTTGCTTTATTTTCAATTTTTTAATGTAACTTATTTTATTTTCTATAAACTCTGAAAGTTTTCATAACACTATTAAGCTTTGTACACTAATAAACTGAGTGATCAGTTCCAGTTGAGTTTGTGGTTTTCACTTTTTAGGCCTAACTGGGTTGCTGCTGAGCAAATTTGAAACTTGAACGAGGGATCCCATGGATGTTAGTACATTGGTCAGGATTTGGCATGGTAAGTGCTGGTCTTGATTGGCTCTTCAGATTAGCATTGTGCAGTTAATAAATCTATCCAGGTTTAGTCAGACATTAATTGGTATCGATAGGGCTGACTTCTAGGCAGGTAGATTTGCAGCCGAACAGTGCAATTCTAAAAAGTAAGTTCCATTGTACCCAATGGGGTTACTCCCTAGTCAGTGTATATAGGATTCCAACCTTACTCTAGCACAGGAATTCCAACCCTACTCTAGCCAGCATGATCAATGGTTTAGGAAAACACAGGTTGTGCAATTCTAAAAAGTAAGTTCCATTGTACCCAATGGGGTTACTCCCTAGTCAGTGTATATAGGATTCCAACCTTACTCTAGCACAGGAATTCCAACCCTACTCTAGCCAGCATGATCAATGGTTTAGGAAAACACAGGTTGTAGTTTAACACCATTTGGATGGCCACAGCTCTAGCAATTACCCTGTTCTGTTTTCTATTGGCACCATAGATGAATCCTGATTTTCCCCCCAGCCTTCTCGTATGACTGTACCTTAAGGTTTTTATATTTTTAAAAAAGATTAAAGCAAGAAAGTAACCCGCAAAGGACTCTTTAGACAGCAAACTCCCCATCCTGGGAAAACGAGCTCATTGGAGCTCTGGAGAGTATTTAAAGCACCATTCCCAAGGGTGGTGTTCTTTATAGCTCTGCGTTGACATTTCTTTGCTAACAACCTCCTGAACTTGCTGCTTATAGAGTCAGCTACAAGTGTGTAATCTGGCATGCGAGTTTCCATTCGCTTTATCTGCTGTTATCAGCAGCAAGGAAAGGATGTGGGCTTGTTGTGGCTTCTCCCTCAAGAGCCAGCGTGATAATCCCTAGCTGAAAGTCAATATTCCTGAGGCCACCTTGACCTTCGCCATGATCTTGACCATGCTCCGATTATTTCCTTTGTGATATGATAGCGCTTCTGTAACTCCACATACTGCACTTTCCTTTCGGCCAATCGATATTTTGGCAGGTCTGCTGAATCCCTACTTATATCACATACGCATGGATAGCGACACATTGAGGCCGTGTCTTCCACACATTCAGGTTGTTAACAGAGCCTACACGCGTTACAATAGGAAGGTTGAGATGGTAATCATCCCCTGCATGTAAAGAACACATAACCAGCACTGCAATGCCTAATCAGGATCCAAGGATCTATGTTCTGTGTGCGTAAGTCCAATACGCACATAGAGACCCTTCAGACTGAATTCACAGATGCATGGCCACCAGGCACAACATTAGCAGGGGAAATACTAGGCCACATGGCCCCACAACTCCCTCATGCTTTTAAATGTGTATGTGTTACCGAAGCATCACCCCACTGCATAAATTAATGAATTAAACTATTAATGAATTAAACTAAACACCTCCTCCAATAAACCTTTCCACTGAACCTCTGGTGGCAACGAAGAAAAGAGCCTCTGAAACAACTCCCAGATCTTGGGCCTGTTTGTAAAGGGAGAATGCAGTTCCTGAGGTATCCCAGGCCTAGGCCGATTGGGGCTTTATGAAAGGTTAGCTTCTTTGCACCTGGAAACCAAGAGCTGAATCTCTGGGCTCCATCCAGCATGCTGACAGTGGCCTTTTGAAGTATACGAAGTTTCCAAAATGTATTTTAAGGTGGGCCCAGATGAGCTCCACAGGCAATCTGTAGCCCTTTGAAATGCAGGACAGTGCAACATTGCTACACAGTGGATGGGCCCATTCTGCAGCCCCAGGAGCGCTGAAGTTACCCTCCATTTGGCTGGTTTCATGTCATTGCCCTGCTCATGGCTACTAACAGTGGATCCAGCTATTCCGCCATAAAGCAGAAGTACAATGGTACCTCGGGTTAAGAACTTAATTTGTTCTGGGGGCCCGTTCTTAGCCTGAAACTGTTCTTAACCTGAGGTACCACTTTAGCTAATGGTGCCTCCCACTGCCGCGATTTCTGTTCTCATCCTGAAGCAAAGTTCTTAACTCGAGGTACTATTTCTGGGTTAGTAGAGTCTGTAACCTGAAGCGTCTGTAACCCGAGGTATCACTGTACTGAAAAAGGCACTCAGACACAATGTAACATGTGCATCCAAGCAGCAGGGAGTGGCTCACGGTAAAATAGGGCTGTGGTGTGGCAGGGAAAAAAACCTTAAAACATGGAACTCTTGTGCATGAACATGCTCACAATGACTTTCCTGGTTTGAACCCCCATTGAATTACTTTGAGTCACTCCAAGTGAAAACATGAGGGGATGGGATCTGCTTACTGAGATGCAGGTGGCGCTGTGGCCTAAACCACTGAGCCTCTTGGGCTTGCCAATCAGAAGGTTGGCGGTTCGAAAACCCCGTGACGGAGTGAGCTCCTATTGCTCTGTCCCAGCTCCTGCCAACCTAGCAGTTCGAAAGCACACAAGTCCCAGTAGATAAATAGGCACCGCTGTGACAGGAAGGTAAACGGCATTTCCATGTACTCTGGTTTCTGTCACGGTGTTCCGTTGTGCCAGAAGCGGTTTAGTCATGCTGGCCACATGACCCAGAAAGCTGTCGGGGGACCAGAGGTCAGCAAACTTTTTCAGCAGGGGACTGGTCCACTGTCCATGAGACCTTGTGGGAGGCCGGACTACATTTTGAAAAAGAAAAAAAAAAAGAACGAATTCCTATGCCCCACAAATAACCCGCAGATGTGTTTTAAATAAAAGCACACATTCTGCTCATGTAAAAACACCAGGCAGGCCCCACAAATAACCCAGAGATGCATTTTAAATAAAAGGACACATTCTACTCATGTAAAAACACACTGATTCCCGGACTGTCTGCAGGTCAGATTTAGAAGGCAATTGGGCCAGTTCCGGCCCCCGGGCCTTAGTTTGCCTACCCATGCTGTGGACAAACGCTGGCTCCCTCGGCCTGAAAGCGAGATGAGCGTCGCAGCCCCATAGTCACCTTTGACTGGACTTAACCATCCAGGGGTTCTTTACCTTTTACCTTTAATGAGAGGCCCATAACAGAGTGTGTCCTAAGAATGTAAGAAGAGCCTGCTTGATTAGGCCAATGGCCTGTCTAGTCCAGCATCACAGTGGCCACCAAGATGTTCAAGCGGGAGCCAAGCACAAGTGCCCTCTCTTCTCCTGTAGCCTTGACAGTCAAAAGCATCGCTGTCTCCAACTGTGGAGGCAGAGTATAGCCATTGTGGCTGGTAGCTGCTTATCCTTCGCAAATTTGTCAGACTATCTGGGGCCGGTGACTCCCACTCCCAAAAGAGAGCCTGCACATTGTGTTCCCAAGCTCTTGGTAAAAGCTGAATGAAATTATTTGGCCATAGCTTGGGAATTTATTGCAGAGATTAGATAAGCTGAAATAAATGGGGGGAGATAATAGATATTTACACAAAGGAACAAGAAGTGTTTCTTTCCTCCAAAATAGCTTCTTGTGTTTTATTTATAGCTTTGCATCCCTTTTGAGATGGAGCGGGGCATTTGCATAAGGAGGCGACTGGCCGACAGCGGGGTGGGGAGGAGGAGAGAGAAGCGATGATGATAAATAACCGTTCCTTGTACAGACTGAAATCATCATTATACCTGCCACTGTGGATAGATGTTTCTACTGAAGGGAGCACCAGAATTAGAAAGGATCATTTTAAATGGCTGAGATTTTTAACCAGCAATGGGTGAACCTCATTTAAGTTCATTTCCAAACACCACAAAGGCTAGGAGATAGGAGCTTTCTGCAATTTATATTTAGCCCCTGAAAAAATGGCAGGCAGACAAAAGAACGGAGCGTTAAGGGGTCAAATCAGTCTATGGTCTGTTCTGGAATCTAGAAAAAGTATGCAAGGTCCACAGCATAATTATGGAGCAACATGAGAGCAGCTTCCCACATTATGTTTATGTGACATAGGAATGACCCCACATGGCACTCCTATAAATGAAATAGACGTGTGCACTAACTATTGCCAGGCTGTTTTCAGACCTGGGAACGACACGCAGAAACAGCCCCTAGTCACTTGAAAGTCTTAAGGATGGACATACCTTCTGGACAGTCTTGGGCTGTGTATCCTCAACAACTTTCCACAAATGAACCTTCTTTTTCCATGTTACTGGCAAAAATACTTGGGGAGATGGTAAATACCCAGCTTGTTATTTTATTTGAGGAGTTCGCCTTCTGAAAATTCACCTCCTAGCCCTTTAGACCAAGTGGTTAATACAGGCTAAAAGTCGAGAAGATGTCACAACATACAAAGCTTCCATTGCCGATAGTTATTGTTTTTTATTTAGCAGTGTGCTAAAAAAAACAAAAACTTGAAAAATCTGATACATTTAATGAAATTAATAATGACTAATATTCCAAGATACTTCACTAAGTTTGTAACTGAATATCTCACAGTTTTCCTAACAAAGCATATGGATTTAAATTTCCTTGTACCTCATCATACATGATAAAAAGGTCAAATTTTGAACAGAACAGTCAATTCTGTCTATCCTCTCAGATCCAGAACGCACTGGTCAACTTAACCACACAGGCAATGACTCAAACTTTGGTCAGCCAGTTCTCCAAAATTGGAGGTCTGATTTTATTCCATATTCAACATGCCTCAGAGGAAAATCAGGCTGTGTGTCTTTCGGGGCTGTGATCTTGTGGGAGGTAGCCAACTTTGAGACTCCACAGCCTCTTCCCCCAACAGGTGTCTTTTGTTGCTGTCATCTCACAGGAGCCAGGGAACTTGTGCAAGAGCACAGCCCCCCAAATGGCTTCCTTTCAGGTCCACCATCTTGCAGGAGCCAGGCGACTCACGTGAGAACACCCCCCCCCGCAATGTGCATCTTTTGGGACTGTGCTCTCACAGGAGCCAAAATGAGACATCCCAGCATTCCAGTCATAAGCCACAATGGCTTCTGTAATTCTGGGATGTCCCACAGGGTAGTTGAGGGGTATGTTAGTCCAGTTATAGGCAATGGTTACATTGACTGCACTTGATAAATAGAAGACCATCTCCCTATCACTGAATGGTACTACTTGGGGTAATTTCCTACATAGCCAATTGGTATCCTGGAAATAAACTTATTTGCTCTATATTATCCCCAAAGTAGATTGTGGGGAGTTAGAGAGCCAGTGTGGTATAGTGGTTAAGAGTGGTGGATTCATAATCTGGTGAACTGGATTCGCTTCCCTGCTCCTCCACATGCAGCTGCTGGGTGACCTTGGGCTGGTCACACTTCTCTGAAGTCTCTCAGCCTCACTCACCTCACAGTGTTTGTTGTGGGGGAGGAAGGGAAAGGAGATTGTTAGCTGCTTTGAGACTCCTTAAGGGGAGTGAAAGGCAGGATATCAAGTCCAAACTCTTCTTCTTCTCGTCTCTAATATTTGTTCCAGCTTTTATATTACATTTCAGCTTCAGAGCTGAATGAAGCCTTCGGACAAGGCAACATCTCTGCAACCTGAATGTCTCTTATTGTGCAAAGGCAACTGAGGAAAAAATGATGATTTTTTTCCACGGTTGATGTATACGAGCCTTGAGAACTGTCACTTCTGCTCCCTGTGTTGCAACCATCCTGTCTGTGAGATGGAGATCTAAGATAATTGTCATCCCAATTAGGGTGTGGTGGCAAATGTTTAGCTTATGTTTCCAAAACCTTAAAATTAAGACTCACCCTTCAATTTTCCATCATGGATGCTCAACATTGCCATCTGCCTGTGTACTAAGGTAACTCCACTGGGATCAAGATTCTATGTAAGGGTTCCACTTGTACTAACCATGGGAGGGGAGAGTGCTCTTGCCCTTGGGTCCTCCTTGTGGGTTCCCCACTGCCATCTGAGTCACTACTGTGAGAAGAGGATGCTTGACACGACGGACCAGTGACATGATCTAGCAGGTTCTTCTTCTGCTCCTGATGTTTCCTAACTGGGTTCTGGAACAGATTACTCAAGTTCTGTGGTACATTAAGAGAGTCTGCAAGCTTTCATTTCCCTCTCCTCTTGTAGGCTTGAGCAGGGTCTCTTTCTCAGAATTGGGGTGCAGTGGTGTTTCTGCTACTTACCAGGGAGAGGGGTCTTGTGTGAGTGCACCAGTAGGAGCACCAGATTAACTCAGCCCCAATCTTCTTGTTGCATCTCTCTTTTGATTCAGACCTTGGAGTTGAGGCAGCATGCTTGTGGCTCCTCAGGTGCTAGAATCTTCTCGTGGTTGGTTGTAATAAAGGGCCCTGTTGTGAAGGTTCCCAAGTCTCCTGTGTATTGCAGAAGCTGGGGTAGGCTGCAAACTGAATAAGCAAGCTCTCTCTCACACCCACCCACACCCATGCCAATGGCACCTAGGACAACAATGTCCTTTTATGGAGCTGCAGGCATATTAGTGGTAATCAGGAAAAGAGGGCCTCATCTCCACATCTCTTTTGACTGTGGGAAGGATGACTCACCTCCCCTTTGGAATGCCCATCAACTGGAAATCCAACTGACATCTGCTTTAGCTGGTTTTCAGCATCGGCTAAAAGCTTACTCTTCTGCCAGGCTTTGGAGGCTATCACGGGTATGAAATTTCCGACCAGTGATTGTGGGGAATGAGAAGGAATAGTGGAGGGAATTGAAGGAGGGAATTGGCTGGCATTTTGTGGGAGGAAATTGACAGACACAGGAGAAGTTAAACAGCCCTTCCGATTTTGCCTTAAAGCACACACTTCCTGCATTAGTGGATTAGCAAATGAAGGTCCAGTAACTTACTTTTGTGAAAATGACCATATTTTTAAAAGATTCTTAAGGGGATATGGTATGGTCTGAAGGCACACCAGATCACCTCCTTGCTGAAGCTAAGCAGATCTGGGTCTGGTCAGTGCCTGGATGGGCAACCAGATGGGAACCACATGCATCCAAGCTTTGGGTTCCATGATGGAAGAAAGGATGGAATGTCAGTGCAGGAAAACAAATAAACAAAAGGCATCTGATGAATTTATTAATGATATTTGTATGTCACCCCATAACATGGCATTCTCCAGGTGGCTGAAAATAAATTAGTAAAGAAAATACAAAGAAAAAGAAAGAAAACCACCCTTGAAACCATTAAAAAGTTGAAGCTATGCAAATAGAACTCACCATCTCAAAATATACAAACAGGGCCTGGCTGAATAAAAATGGTGTTGAAAAGGCCACAAATATGGTGCCAAGTGAGCCTCTGTTGGAAGGCTGTTGCATCACAGGGGTGTCCCTATTGAAAAGGCCTATCCTGGCGGCCTCTCCACCTCACCATATTGCAGGGGGTACCTGGAGAGCAGGGCCTCCAAAGTGGGTCTTAAGATTCAAATAGGCACATGTCCTGTGCCTCAGCCTGGTCCTGAGTTGTCTATGAATTTGTTCATCCACGTGATCAACCGGCCTGTTTGAGATGGATGGGAATAATTTACAACCTTTCTACTTGTATTATGTAGCCCTATATATCCCACCTTCCCTCAGTTTCATGCCACTGGGGATCATAGAGATGCAAGTTTCTAGAGTGTCACAAGTTCAGGACTTTGAAGTCAGAAATGACTGGAAGAAAAAGTGAGGAGGAGCTTCCCTTGTTTTCTTTAGTAAATATAAACTCTTTGGTCAATCACTGCTGATGGGAAAGGAAGTGCAGAAGAAAGTACATGGCAAGTTAATGGGGCTTGAGAGCAGGGAAATGTGTGTTTTCTTAACTTTTTAGTTATGTATTTTTAGCTCTACAAAACACATCACTAAACCTTGGACAAAAATAGCAAGTCACTTACATAAGAATCTAGTTCACTTAAAAAAAATATATCCAGGGTCTACAGGCTCTTCATCGGATTCGGACATTAGGTTAAGATGGAAACAAATATTTGTCTTGCTTTTCACAGACTCTTGCGAAATAGCCTGGGGGCAGGCAGAGGATTACAGCCAGAGGTGGTGAAAGCCCTCGCTCTCCAGTGCTCCATCCCAAGTAACTCCAGTGATGGGGTCTCTTTCGTATGTGGTGCCTTGTCATTCCTGAAGACTGGCTACAAAGTTATGGTGATGCCGGTGGTCGTAGTGATGGCAGTGGGGAGTAGGCAGCACAGAGCTCAAAGAAGGTAGAATATGAAGGCAAAAGGGAAGAAAGGGGCAAAAGGATGGAGGAAGTGGAGAAGGAAGGGTGAATCTAAACTGTCTGCTATTTGAGATGGAGGAAAGGATTGACTCCCAGTCTGAGGGGACTCTTGGCAAAGTTCATCTCCTATTCTGATGTCCTGCTGATGTGGGCTTATCTGATAGCAGAGGTGGGGCTTCCAGCAACTCTTTTATACCTAGAATTCCTGGCCTAGCTAGCATCACTCTCCAACATTGTGGGAAATTCAAAATGGCTTCCCATAGCTGCCTGGCATGGTGGGCCTAGGGCAGTGGAGGCTAGTTTATTAGGGAGAATAATGTGCTGCCCTTAGCCAGTCCCCACTTGCCTTTCTCCTTAGTCTCAGTGTTGCCATTACAGAACTCTGTAGAGAGGAGGATGGGGACAAAACTCACTGAAGGCACCACCTCAAGCGGTGGAAACCCTCAAAGTGGCTCCTCCACAGGAGAAATAGAATGGAGGTCCCCTGGAATTGAGAAGAACTGACTGATTGAAAGAGTGAACCCTACAACATTTGTTTCAGGGCCCAATTGCATTTTACATAATTGGTTTTTAGGAGCCTACAAGACGTCCTGAGGCCATGGGATAGGGTGGCACATGAATATAACTCATTAGTAACAATAATGAAATAATTGCCTCATTTTCTCTGAGTTATTGTGTAGACAAGCCTGGGCAGGCTGGGCTGAGCCACTCTGTTAATGAATGTGTAACTCTCATGTTACAGTAGCACAGCAGACTGGTTGTTGTGTGGTGGAGAGGATTTGCCATGGCTCTTTATTGCCTGTACACACCACGAGGTTGAACAAAGGACATGTAAAGAATTAGCAGAGGCCTCCCTGAAATTGAGCTGCCCCTATGAACATCTTCCACGGAAACACGATGCGTTGTGCACACAGAGCCATCAGGTACAATAATTGCAAGAGGAGTTCCGAGTTCACCGTCATCATGTTATGAGCCAGATTCTTTCCTCACTCTGTGCCATTTGATTGCAAACTTTGCCTCAGTGGGGCCATCAGAAGGGGACTTAGGGGCAGAAGTCAAGGAACTTGCACAACAGAATGAGCAGGGGTGCTTCCCAAACACCAAGGCTGGTAAACCATTTTTGGCCCATGGTCAGGGCCAGTTCTCCAATCTGTTAAGGTCAACTTGAATCTCGATTCTGTTTTCTGCAGCATTAACTACCCCTCCCAGTTTGGTGTCATCTGCAAATTAAATGAGCATCCCCTCAATTCTTTCATCCAAGACGTTTATAAAGATGTTGAACAATGGGCCCAGGACAGAACCCTGCAGCAATCCACTTGTCACTTTATTCCAGGATGATGAGGAACCATTAGTGAGCTCTCTTTGAGTTCAGTTAGTTAACCAGCTACAAATCCACCTAACAGTTACCTTGTCCAGCCCACATTTTACCAGCTTCTCTGCGAGAATATCATGGGGGACTTTGTTAAAAGCCTTACTGAAATCAAGACACACTATGTGTGTCTTGCATTCCCCTCATCCACCAACCTTGAAAGTCTATAAAAACAAAAGGAATGGGATTTGTCTTGTAAGAGTTTGACTGCCATGTAATGAAGCAAGATAGCACAAACGAATTTGTATCTAATTTGAAGAGAGTAATATTTTAAGACACATTCTGAAAACAAATTATTTGGTGAGTTGGAAAGCAGTCTACATTGCTTTACAGATAAGGTTTTAAATATAATTTTGGAATTTCTCTCTTTCTGCTTGGCTCCACAGATCCCTTAAGACAGCTAACAATAATGTCATAAAATAATAAATACAACAGTGAAACACATCATTATAAAAACAGCAGAGCTGAAATCAAATATTCTGAGCTACCCTATAAGGCAGCAAATATTGCAACAACATATAAAGCTAAATGAAAAAGAAAGTTTTTATCATGTTGGTGACCTACCAAATCCCAGAATGCCTTTGAGGCTAGATTTGAGAGTCTGAGGTAGCTATATCTCAGCAGGCAGTTCCATAGGAACATCTAGTCCATTCATATTCAGTTGTTCTTTCTCCAAGGATTAGTTTATCACCTGTTACAACCACTTTTGCACCAAATACAATCTCAATGGCCATGACTAATGCAGCACTATTAATTTCAGTGGATCAGCTCTGAATAAAAGTTGGATACAACTTGCTCTGTTGTTGCTGTTTTTTTAAAAAATTAACAAATTGGTGGCACAAAACCCCATTGGCTTCATAATATCACAGCAAGAAGAACAGCAGTTAAATAAATAAATGTATGAATTAATTTTTTAAAAAATTGGAGAAATTGCAAAAATGTTTTAGCATCATGACATCATAGTGCAGCACTCATAGTTTGTAAGTTTACTGGAATTTCCCCTCAATGTTTCGCTTTATTGTTTGTGCGTCTGATATCCTAGGCTCCTTTGGGAGGATGGGAGAGCTATACATTTCATTGTTTTTAATAATAATCATTATAGGAACAGAAAAATAACATTTAATTGGGAGTATCTCAGGGGGCTGTGAGTTAGAATACACACATGTGATAGACCACCAGAGAAGCGGCGTTCTGTTGAGTTGTTGATTAATTTTGAATAAGCCGATGTGAGCAGATGAGTTTCCATAGACCTCATGGAAACAAACAGGCCAGCCAACAATGACCCTGAAATCTGTGACAGTGATCCACAGCCCTTTAAAAACACATGCATTCATATGTAATCTAAATTCAAGTCTCTCAGTTCTGGAGACTTCAGAGCCACAAAGAGACCAAGCAGTAAACAGCTTGGAGCTGCATTTCCAATAGCAAGTTAAATGGAGATATTGTACTCGGAGAGCCTAAGAATAATTCTATTAGGACTCTTCTGCCTCAGGAGAATACAGTGGTGTGTTTATGGGGATTTTTACAAAAGAAAATCTTAGTGATACAGAGAGCAACGTGACTGGCTGAAGCACCAGGCATGAAATGAGAGACATGAAAGTTGCAGACAAGAAAGGTTTTAAAATTCATTGGAATATTAACAGGTCAATGATGATGATGATGATGATGATAATAATAATAATAATAATTTATTACTTATACCCCACCCATCTGGTGGTCAACTTTGCATGTGATCAGTTGCAAAGGAGTGGAGAATATGCAGTTGAAATGTGAGTGTGTGTTTCTGTCTTTTTGTGTCTGTGCATGTATTCAGCAGAATCTCAGGAGAGACAGGTATTCAACAGGTGTCCTCCACTCTCATGACCTGCCACACTGTGACCCACCCAGCTTTCTTACCCCATTTTCAAATCCTGTGAGACCATTACTAGCTGGCCAATCAACAGAAGAATCCCCTCTGACACCCCTATACTGTGGGAGTCAACCCAGCAGTAGCAACAGCACCAAGAGCATATAATGTGACAAGACATTTCAACAGCTCTTATATACGTCTGTTTGGGATAATCAAGCCCTAGAGCTAGTAAGTGATGCACTTAGCCAATGTGCTTCCCCAGTCCCCACCCCCAAAGCTTCTCCTGTGTCTTTAATTTCTTTAATTTATATAAGCACTTCAATCACACTCGCCCAGTGCCTATGTTCAACTCAGTGGAGTCGACAACACTTTAAAACTACAATATGGTATAAAACAATGCATTAAATAAGAAGCTTTTTTAAAACAAAAAACAAACAAACAAAAACAAAGCAGAGACAGGGAATGCAATCAAACCATAACCTGTAAATAAAACATTAAGTACTCAGCAAGGCAAAAGTCTGCACAAGAGGGAGGGGAATGATATTTTCACAAACTGGCCAGAGACATTCAAAGAGGGGTCCATCTACGTTTCCTGGGCAAACTCTTCCAGCATATAGATGCAGCCACTGAGAAGTCTTTTGTCTCCACCAGCTGTGCTTTCACCCTCCACACGACCAAAGAAGGGTCCCTCCTTACGATCTTAGAGAGAAGCCAGGTAGGTTGGTGCTGGAGGAGGAGATCCCTCAAAGATCTGGGAAGTCATAGGAATGGGTGGAGGGCAGTGGCGTAGCATAGGTTGCCAGTGCCTGGGGCAAGAAGAGTATCCTTGGCACCGCCCACTGATAGGCTGGAACAAAGGGGCAATAGTTTGGCAACCTACCCGAGTGGCAGCTGTGAGCATCAAGTATGGCGAACAGGACGGAGGATTGGTCGGGAGCACGTTTCTTTCCATGCAGACTCCAACCAGCTGTCACCCAAATCCATTCCTCGGCCCACCCCCAAAACACTGGGAGCTTTTCTGTATGAGGGGGAGGATGCACTATTGTTTATTTATTATTTCTACTTTCTCGTTTTGTCTTTCGAAATTTTGTGCCCCTAAGAATTTTGCGCCCAGGGCAACTGCCCCTGTGGCCCCACCCATGCTACGCCACTGGTGGTGGGAACTGTAACTCATTGGTAGGGCACATGCCCTCAGCTACGTGTGAGAGTGCTTCCTGCCTGAAGCTCTGAAGAGCTACCAGTCAGTATAGACAGAACTGAGATAGATGGATCAAGAATGTGACTCAGTGTTACACTGTTTCCTATGTTTCCAAGGCTTAAAAGAAGCAAATTGGCAACCAATGCGTAGGCATTGCAGGATCGAGTCAGCAACATGATCCCAAGGGCAGACTCCCACTAACATTGTTGCTACTGCATTCTGGACCAGCTGCACCTTTTGGAAACTCTTTAAAGGTAGCTCTGTGTACAGCAACTGCTCACTGTTTGATGCTGGTTATTTAGCAGGCAAGGATTTCCCCATCACTTTATTTCCATACCAGGAAAAGCTCTCCTCTTGCATTTCTACCTGCTAAGCAGACGTTCAAAGACACAGGAGTGCTGTTGAGGGAAAAGTTGGCAACCAGCCGGCATTGTACGTCTATCATAGCCTATGTTGAGTAGATTATCCAGCCCAAATTTGTCTCACTTGACAAGTGAGGTGCTTCTGCCAGGAGCAGGCATCACTCAGCATCCACCGAGGTCCATGCACTCCTGCTTGGGCTTCACTAGCCCTCTGGGCAAACTTGTTCTTGTTCCTTATCCTCTTGGCCAGTATTCCCTGCATTTACCTACTGTCTCCAAGCATGCACACAATGAATGACAAGAGCGAGAAGATGCTGGAGCTTCCTCCATCTGCCTTGGGGTCCCTCCTGGGTGGTTTTATGGATTGAGTCCAGAGGAAGAGAGCAAGCCAGTGGCTAAAGGTGTTTGGAGAGGAGGACAGGGGCCACAGACATGCCCCACCTCACTGAAGACACCTTGCCCAAGATTCTCTCCCACCCATCCCCTTTCAAAACATGGAGCTGGCCCCATCTTTTACAACTGAAACAAAGAAACCAGTGTTCAGCCAAACTCCTTTTTCTACCCACACTGCACTGCAGATTTTAAACTTTTTATAGAAGCATTCTTGATTTCCTGGAGAGGGTTGGGGTTTTTTTTGGGGGGGGGAGGTTGATATTTTCTTTTAATCTCATCTTTATCCCACCAGTTGGCCTAATCAGCCCCTGAAACTGAGCGATCACAGGAAGCAAGGCGGAGAAAATAACTCGTGAGAACCAAAAAAAGAAAGAAAAATGCTTGGGCATGTAGGCTATTAATAAAATCATGTTCCGCAAACCCTTGCAGTTTGTTCCATGCAGCACTGAGCAGAGAAAAGTAGCTCATCAATTTGGGTCAAGCCCATTGGAACAATGGCATTGATTTGCAAGCCTTCCCTTCCCTGAAGTGTCCCTTTGGACCGTAGGTAGCCAGAAACAGCTTAAAAGGATGTAGGAATAACCTCGTTTTTGTAGGAACTTGGTAGGGCTGTCATACCCTACGGTCTTTCAGCCACCCCCAGCAATACTAGTTTAGAACTGATGCTTTCTCAGCCACAACATGCTGCCTCTCCCTGGGGAAACCCAGCCAGATGGGTGGGATATACATGTTGTTGTTGTTGTTGTTGTTGTTGTTGTTGTTGTTGTTGTTACAACAGCCCTCAATGCAATATGGATATACTGTATTGGCCTGAATATCAACCTCACTCCCCCCCCCCCAATTCCAACCGTGAAAAGTTAAAGTGTGGCTTATATTCACGACCTTACAGTATGCAGCCAGGAGCTCAGGGCAAACAGCGCCAGGAGCATGGCAAAGTGGTGCCTGCCCCATGCATAGTCCCCCGTCCTCTCCCCCAAGCCAGGAAGGGAGAGAGCAAGGCAGAAGAAAGACCGCTGGCAATGGAGCACGGCTCACCCCCCTCCCCCAATATGCAGCCAGGAGCAGCAAGGAATGGAGCGACTTATATTCGTGTATTTTTTTCTCTCCCCCCCCTCCAATTTTAAAATGTGGCTTATATTCAGGCCAATATGGTACTAATGAGGGTTTTATGTGCATTTGCTTTGGCAGGATAAATTCTATAGCTTTAAAAAAAGGCCACCTGTTGAGTCAGTCATTTGCGTGCACAGTTTACCTGATGGGGTCTACAAAAGTGTCCAATTTCAAAGTGATCTGATAAAAATGCCACAGGTATGGCAAGTTTAAAAGTGCTAAATATTGATACTCCAACTATTTCCAGTTTTTATCTGAAGCAGCTCATTAGGTGGAATAGAGTTTCTATGCTACTTTCCTGGGAGTTGGGTCACTGCTGCTTACCATGCTGAGGTGGTGTTGAGGTCAGTGTGGTGCAAACGCATGGGCACTGGAGTGACTCTGCCAATGCGTTTGCACTGTGCCAACCTCTCCCCTCTCCCAGCTGCTAAGCAACAGTGATCTACCTGCCTGGAAGCTAGCATAGGGGATTCACCCCACTTAGCAAGCTGCTTCTGGGTTTTATCCAGTCATATCAGTTATTTCTTTCCAATATCGGTGAAAACTGCGGATATACTTTACTCAGGCTTACTGCAAATGTGCTATTTAGCCAATGTTGATATGGTATGGTATCCTAGCTGGTGATTAGTGCCAACTTCACCTCTACCTTAGAGCTGGGTGGCTGTCAATGGCAGAGTGGTGGACCTAAGTCTCAAGATTTGTCTGTTCCTGGGAATAGAAACATAGACACTGAAGCTATCATGCACTTGAAGCCAGACACTACCAAGCTAGATGGACAAACAGTCTGACTCAATATATGATGCAGCTTCCTATGACATCCAATCTCTGTAGGATCCCCTCTGTTCACATGTTGCTCTTTTAAAAAAATCAAAAGGTTTAGTGAGCCCCGACATCCCTGTGAATAAGTTCTGCCCAACCTCATCCCCTCCAACATTTATCCAATGTAAAAATGGATGTCCTATTACATCCCCTCCAACATTTCTCCAATGAAAACAGGAACATCCTATTAAAAAGCGGGACAGTCTGGAATCAGATACCAGGACAGCTTCTATAAATCTGGGACTGTCCCTGGAAAATTGGGGCACTTGGAGGGTTTGCAGCCTTCTTCATCTGGGGCTTACTTTTCTATGTGGTTAAGCTTATCCATGCTTTGCAACATTTTTTCTGGGGCAGACATTAGTCTGGTAGGTTGGTGTCACACAAGTACCTTCCAGTCCTTTGTTAGCGAGGCTGGTTTTAATGCTTCCACATTTTAATTAAACGATTTCACATCTGAGATCCTTAAAAAAAGTCTGCAGGGTGTCTCTTGATTTGTGGCCTGTTTCTCCCACTAAGCTCTTTGTATTTCTCCCTGCTGAAATCCTTTTTGCTGCCTCCCAACCAATGAATGTCACACGGTAGCTATTCTGAAGATTGTTTTGCAATGTTTGAAAGTATAGCAGAAGCAATAAACCATCAAGCCAAACTCCTCCGGCAACAGGCAAGCGCATAAGCAACATTTCTTTGCAAACTGAAGCTACAACACAGACAAGCTGTCTCTTACAGAGTGAATCTATCTGGAAGTTAAACACACAACAGATATTGTTCACACAACAAAAGCAAAGGATTTTGGGAGGAGGGGAGTCCTTGAGACTCTCCAGACTGACCCATGAAGGAGGCAACAGGCCATCATCCAGCAAAGGAGAGACCATCACCTCCCAAGGCAGTCTGCTCCATGGGCAAACAGCTCTTACCAGCAAGAGATTCACTGATTTTTCCATCACTGAGCATAAGAGATTAAAATAAAAGATATTCTTTAATATGTGACTTCAGGGGTGGTCCATGACCCCCTGCAAAAAAGCCCTCCCCCCAACAAGCAAATAAATGGCACGTGGGAATTTGTGTGTAAGTACATTTTTCTGGGGAGGGAGAGATAACTTTTATCTGATTCTCAAAGGGGTCCTTGATTCAAAAAAAGAAAAAGGAAATAAAGCTTAAGAGCCATTGGTGCAGATAATACTGAACTTGATAGACCAATGGCTTCCATTAATTCACAGTGATCTGAAATTAAGGGGTTATGATTAAAGAACTTTGGCTCTTCCACCTAAAAATCCCAAATGCTGAATGTATGGAACAGCTAGGGGAACAGCTAGGGACCGAGGTGCCAGGTTGCAGGGGGTGGGTGGGGCTGACATCACACCTGTGACATCCCAATGTCCTGATGTCCCGATGTCATGCACCTGAGCATCGTGCCTCCCCTGCTCAGCCAGCCAGAAGCTTCTCAGGATTTGGGAAGGAGGCGCTAGGCTTTAATATTCTAATTTACCAGGAACACTTTGGAAACTAGATTAGTCCCCCTAGTCTAGTCCCACTGATGGAATCTCATTTTTACATTGTGAACAGAGAAAAACCCCTGGGAGTAATTGTGCTCGATTCGTAATGCACCTGAACTTTAGAAGCTGGACAAATTTATATTCCAGTTCAGATGGTTATAAACAGCAACATTTTGAAGGGCAGCCCACCAGGGCACAATAGTTGTGGGTTCACTACTGGCTTGTAGTTGTCAGGCAGCTGGCAGGCCACAATACAGGGCTGGCAGGCTGTGTTTGGATTATGAGTCACCCGTCTGCAGGCCTGCTTTAAGTCGGGCGTGAGGAACCTTTGGCCCTCCAGATGTTGCTGAACTACAACTCCCATCAAACCTGGCCATTGGCCATGTTTGCTAGGGGTTATGGGAGTTGTAGTTCAGCGACATCTGGAGAGCCAAAGGTTCCCTCTTCTGCTTTAATTGATGCAGAGTTTAGGGTCATTTAAACAGCAATGAGTGTTCTCACATGACATACTACATAAGGGATCAATTACTGATCAAATGTGTGAGGATTGTTATTTATTATCATTTATTAAACATATTAGCTGCTCTTTTTTGCCATTGCAACCCAAAGTGACTGACAAAACTAAATTAATAACATACATAAAAAACCATCCTAAAACAAAGCATGGAAAAATCTAAGACACATTTATATTTTTAAAGGGCAGAATTCCTTGATTGCTCATGAATATTGCCAATTAACTAAAACAATATTTTTCCACGCACCAGTTGCATATATATTTTTTGTCCACCCCAGTCTTTGAGGAAGCCTAATTGTGAGTTTACATATTTGATTGATCATGTGGCTCCTGGATAAACGGATGATGTGAATTTGTGAAAGTTGTGGAACTGGAAGCATCAGTCATCATGCAATAATACATCACAGAACACTGCCTTTGTCCGCCACAGGCAAATGCTCCCAAATTAGGAACCAGACTAGGATTTTAATAGGATCTGCCACAGCTCACCACCTGGTAATTGGTGCTAGCAAACTGAATGTGTGAACTCACCCCTATCCCCACCAAACAGGTTTTCGTTTAGCCCTCTGGGCATCTGGCAATGCCTCGATTTCTCATATATCTATTTGTCAACAACAGATTTAAATCCATAGGCTGAGCAATATAATAAAGGGGGGGAGCAGGTTTATTGCTAGGAAACGAGAATTACATGGCATTCGGACGTAAAAGAAAATATTTCAAACTCTGCTTGAAAAAAATAAACTTTGGAAAGCATGACAGAGGCAAGAATCATTACATATTTTAGATGCCAAGTTTCTAAAAGTCTTTGTTTGGGTCCTAAGATGGTGTCAAGCATGTATTTCCTGGGCTGTCTGAAGCAGTTCCAATCCCATGTGTCCATTTGCTAGCATCATAGAATGATAGAATGATAGAACTGGAAGAGAACCAAAGGGCCATCTAATCCAACCCCTGCAATGCAGGAATAAGAAGAGAAGGGAGAACGGAATGTCCCGGGAGAATGATGTCATATGCTTCCATAGAGAAAACATTCAAGATGGAGCAGGTGGTATCCACTCCCCTGGCAACGTGTACCAATTGATATTTTATTATTTATTTCATTTATAGCTCACTCACCCTCCAAACTACTGAGGAGATATTAGGCCCCTGTACTTATTTCATCATCCACAAAACCCAGTTTAGGCTGAGAGATCTTGACTCTCCCAGTGAGCTTTATGGCTGAGTGGAGATTTGACTAGGTCAGGCATAGGCAAACTCAGCCCTCCAGATGTTTCGGGACTACAACTCCCATCATCCCTGACCACTGGTCCTGTTAGCTAGGGATGATGGGACTTGCAGTCCCAAAACATCTTGAAGGACGAGTTTGCCTATGCCTGGACTAGGTCTTCCCACTAGGAGCAGGCGGCACTGTGGTCTGAACCACTGAGCCTCTTGGGCTTGCTGATCAGACGGTCAGTGGTTCGAATCCACGCTACAGGGTGAGCTCCCATTGCTCTGCCCCAGCTCCAGCCAACCTAGCAGATTGAAAGCACACCAGTGCAAGTAGATAAATAGGTACTGCTACGGCGGGAAGGTAAACAGAGTTTCTGTATGCTCTGGCTCCCATCGCAGTGTTCCATTGTGCCAGAAGCAGTTTAGTCATGCTGGCCACATGACCCGGAAAGCTGTCTGTGGACAAACACCGGCTCTCGCGGCCTGAAGCGAGATGAGCGCTGCAACCCCAAAGTCACCTTTGACTGGACTTAACCATCCAAGGGTCCTTTATCTTTGTCAATTATGTAGGGCTGGGTTTGCCACCTTTTCAGCACTAGGGTGAGAGAAACAGGCTTGTGAAACCAATCAGGGAAACTCATGCTTATAAGCAAATAGGCCAACCCAGTATTGAAGTATAATTAGAACTTTACTTAAGCATACCGTCCAACATTTCTGCAATGAAAATAGGGACGTCCCATTCCATAATGATAATTTTACTATTTGTACCCCACACATCTTATTGAGTTGCCCCAGCACTCTGGGGAATTTCCAACATACTGTATATAAAAACATAATAAAACATTAAATATTTTTTTTAAGAAACCTTGCCTATACAGGATTGCCTTCAGACAGCTTGGGAGTTGGATAACTCCATATCCTCCAACATTTCTCCAAAGAAAATAGGGACATCCTAAGGAAAAGCAAGATACTCTGGGATCAAATCAGAAACCAGGACAGCTTCTCTAAATCAGGGATGTCCCTGGGAAATAGGAACACTGCTTAAGTGTCTGCTTAAGTGATTAAGGGCCTGCTTAAGTGATTAGATTAATTAGAAAATAGGGAATCGCTGCTTGACATCCTACAGAGTAGCTTGAATGGGATTAGCTTGAACGGGAACTTCAGTAGCATTTACAGGCTGCTCAAGGGTTAAGTGGCAAAAAATCTAAAGTCAGGAAGAAAGAAAGGAAAAGAACTGGGCTCTTATTGTTATAACAATGATGATTTGCTTGTTACTAGCTTGGGCCACAGACTCCCCTTTGGGGAGCATCATGTGAAAATGTCTCAAAGCAACTGGCAAACAGGAAAGTATTGCTTGCTCCAGTTTATTGTTTTTGGTTTGCAGAGAGAGAGATAATGGCTGATAGTAGCTTCAAGAGCCAGCTGATGCTACTAAATCACCAGACTGATCCCACTTTGCAACAGCTTTAAACATTTCTGAGTCACAAAAACTGGCTTCTTTGCAAGATGCGTTCGTGGGACAGTATGTCTGGAATTAGCTTTACAGAAGAGCCGTGTTTGCTTAAGGATTTTGTTTCCTTTCCATATTCACAGCCTAAACCCCACTGAGACTCATACCAGCTGCTGGAACTATGAAAGCTCTGAACAACTGCTGGGGCCTGGCTGCACACCGCAAAACACAAACATGTGTCCCCGGATGCGGTCGATGATCATCCCTGCAGAGGAAGAAGACAACGACAACTGGACATTTTTAGTTGTTGGGATCAACCTGCCAGGTTACTAATGTGTGTGCCCATGTCCTGAAATTGCCCACTGATTTCAGCTTTCTGACAGATGAACAATGGAAATTAGCACTTGCACTCATAACTTCAGTTAATCCAAAAGCCCCAGTGTCACGTAAGTGGCTAGGCTTGTATACTGGATGTGTAAGTTCCTTACAGATGTTTGGGATAAAACACCATGGATCTGATGTTACAAAGGGTAGTTGTAGCGTGAAGACCTTTGAACATAAGAAGCTGTTAACAATGTCTACTGGCAGGAGTTGTCTGGGATTTCCGACAGGCTTTGGAAAGGAAGGGAACTGTAGAGTTGGAAGGGATGGGTCATCAAGTCCAATCATTTGCAATGCAGGAAGAATTAGTGCTAATATTGATTTTGACAAATGCTGTGAAAACATTGGTTGTTGTTCTTTCCCTCTTTCCTTCCTAGGTTTACTGGAGAAGGTACTAGGACCATTGTTTCCTGTGACCCTACTGTGACAGTATCCATGCTGACTGCACCCAATTGCATTACTGTCTGGGTCAAACTCATGGCATGGTCATAAGATTTCACTTTTAGCTGAAGCAGACTTGATGCTGGCCACCTGTTTGGTCAGCACAGCCCACAGAGCTGATCCTGAACAACCTGCCAGAGATGCCATGCAGGGGATGCGACAGAGACGCCACGTGGGCGTTTGGCATCAATGACTATTATGCAACGTGGGTCGCAAAATGGTGACCCAGTGAGATGCAATTAGTGCCACCGCCACACAGGAAGGGAACATGTTTGTGCAGATGCGTTCCGATTTTCATTGACACCTGCTTGCTTGCCTGAACCAGATTACTCAAGAAGCAGCTAATTAGCACTTTCTTGGAAATGTGGCTCTCTCTAGGCAGAACTCTGGCATGGCATTTCCTTGGGGAGAAGTCTTGCTAATTACTATACAAGGAGAGTGCTGTTAAAAAGCAAGGAGTGCTTTCATAATAATTAAGGGCGGACTCAAAGCTCACCTTCATATGCCTGTTTCACCCATCCATAGGTCAGCCAGAACGACAGTGTAAATTAATGTCCTCTTTTGCTTTCTGCTCCTGTATACCATGATTATTCCTATTATTCCTTAATGTCATCTTAAGTCTTCATGGAGCTCTCTTTTGATGAATATGGCTGCATATACACCATGAATTTAAAGCATACAACTTCTCTCAAAGAATTCTGGGAACTCTGGTTTGCTAAGGGTGCTGGGAACTATAGCTGTGTGAGGGGCAAACTACAGTTCCCAGGATTCTTGGTGCTTTACATGTATGGCTTTGCCTCACATTTAAATTGTGCCACAGTTTCTCTTTAGCAGGGCAGGGTGGGGGGGGGAGAGTGTTTCTGATTAAATCTTCATAAATTGTATGTGGTTGTGGTGGAGAGTACCTTTCTACTGTATAAATCGTGCCTTTGCCTAACTACAAAAGGAAATTAAGTTTAATGTGTGTGAAAAAAACAGACTGTGTAATATTTGTCTTTAGGGCAGGACTGGGGAACCGGTGGCCCTTCAGAAGGGGTTGGATTCCAACTCCCATCCGTCACAGACCCCAAACAACATGTAGCACAACAAGAATGGGAAGATCACCAGTTCCCCATCCCTGTCTCACAATTTCATGGGTGACCTAAGTTACAGGACTTTATTGTCCTGTGGCTACAACAGTGAGCTGAGTATGGAAAGAACAATCTGGCCCAATTCACTGTGACTAGTTACCCTCCGGCAGGAAATGCTGTTCTCAGAAGTGCCACCATTTCAATAAGCTCATTTGGAGATGATCACGAGATAGTTTGTGAAATTCGAGATAATAGCATTGTGACTTCCTGATCCTGTTCCCCAACGCCCAGGGAAGCAGGCTTGTTGTACAAGAGCTCCAAATCAACTTTCATTGCACAGCCTGAATTTGCTGGTACGTGACTGACTCTCACGCAAAAATAGCAGCAGCCAGGAAGTGTCCGCCGAGTTGCCCTTGTAGAACTCAACAGGAAACAGAATGGTGACAAAACTGGAATTAGCTGCCTCCACTTGCCACTGACTCTGGCTCCAGCTGCTGCTTGTCTCCCTGCTTTTCCCCCCTACCAATCCCAATGGCCACTGGTCAACACTGCTCAAACTAGTCTTCCATGTGTGCAGACACACACACAGTGGATGAGGTTAGAGAATAATCTTCCATGTGGGGAACATAGGAAGCTGCCTTATACTGAGCCATTGGTCCATTTAGCTCAATATTGTCTACACCAGCTGGCAGCAGCCTTCCAGGGTTTCAGGCAGTGTTCTCTCCCAGCCTTATCTGGAATTGCTGGGGATAGATTCTGCATCCTTCTGCATTCAAGGCAGATGCTCGACCACTGAGCTACAGCCCTTCCCTCGACATTACTTGCTTTCATACACACGGGCACCTCTGCATGGTAACAGGGGAGAACTAATGGAGAATTAGTTCTGTTGAATTTGGAAGTCCCCACGGAAGCAAAACATCTGAGGAATTTTGAGGGCAGCCAAAAGAATTCCAATAAAATGAGCAAAATTCTACACAACTGCTTTGCACCTTAGGCCGCTTGCCACTGAATTCTGCCCGCAACAAAATTGGAGGGGAACTCAAGCATCCCTACTTGGGTGAAACATTTGATGAATTTCAAGGGAACACTTGGAGTACTGACACAGCTAGGAACATTTCCCAATAGTGGGGAAGCCATCACAAACCCCCATGTTTTTATGGAATAGTGCTGAACGGGTGAAGAAACAAGTGATTCCTTGAAGAAGTGGTCCTCAATGAAAAGACACCCAGTGTGGCCAAGTAGGAGCAGCGGAGAATTCCACACAAGAACTTCTCTGGTCACAAAAAAGTTTTCTGTCCCACTTGACTTATTTTTCTGGGGCTTGTTGCTTTGATGCATAAATGCCAGATGAGAAATGTGATCAATTTCAAGCAGGCTATATTAATGATCCTCAGTGAAGCAAATGTGATTGCATTAATAATCCATGCTCCAGCATGAGGTAACCTTTAATTACTCAGGGAAGCTTGTTCTACTCATTTCTATTACAGAACTTCCTTTATGTTTCTTATTACCTTAGCGGGCTACCATTCCGTGCAGAAACTTGGAAAAAGGGAAATTAGGCTTGCCGGTTCCGAATGAAGCAATTCTTCTTGAAAGCCCTGGACGAGCCCCCAACCCTTTGATGGCTATTGTCTTTGACTCTCCCATTTAGACAAGGAAGGAAGGAAACCCCTGGCACAAAGGGACAGGGACAGATTTCAGTACGGAGCATCTGTGTCTGAATGTGTCTGCAAAATACAAATATTTGTGGCTACAAGTGGGGAAAGAACAGTTTTATTGAAATGTTCTGTGCATGAGAGAATAAGTTAACATCTGGAGGAAACCAGACCTCCCCCCTTCTCTAATGATATTTCTAAACTGAAACAGGAATGATGGATTTTATAATATTTTATATAGATGGATAAAAGCTCTGAGTTGCTATCAGCTAGCTTTATTGTTCAGTTTATACAGTGGTTCCTTGGGTTAAAGACACTTCAGGTTACAGACTCCGCTAACCCAGAAATAGTACTTCGGGTTAAGAACTTTGCTTCAGGATGAGAACAGAAATTGCGTGGCGGTGGCGCGGTGGCAGCGGGAGGCCCCATTAGCTAAAGTGGTGCTTCAGGTGAAGAACAGTTTCAGGTTAAGAATGGACCTCCAGAACGAATTAAGTTCTTAACCCGAGGTACCAGTGTATCTGTTGTTTTTAATTTGCAGGGAGCCTTAGGACAGCCCTGCTAGGTCTGATGTCATTCTCCCTATTTTATAGATAGGGATGGGGCAGTTTCCTTCAAACCAAGCAGAGCAAAACCATGGGAGAAGTGGCTAATTGTACCACCCTGTGTAATGGATATGCCAAAGACCACAGCAATTGCTCCTCTTGTGCCCAGACTTCCTTTGGGGGGTGGCGGCATGGTTGGGACTCTTTAATTAGCCACCTGCATTCCTTATCTTGTGTTCAGACACCTGCTGACTAATTTCTTATCTGTGACTTAGTCCCGGGCAGGGATGGCAGGGCTCCAGGGTCCGTCACCTGTTAAAGGAGCACTCGGGTCTAGTCATGCAGTTGCTGATAATGCTTACATTTGTAAGATATAAAAGCGGTTTGCATAATCTCCCCCACAAACCTTAATGTAGACCAGGACCATGGAAGGTACTATGAACAAGCCACTCCAGGAATCCTCCATTGCTGTTCTGAGGGAGTTCTCGGTGACCAGTGCTTTGCTCTTCATTCCTTGTTTTGCTTTCTCATTTTCCTGTACTTCTGGGTCGCCACAGGACATAACCTGAAAGAACGCAACATGAAGCAAACGTAACATGAGGTATGACTGTATGTTGATTCACCAGCACGTATGCTAATGAGTTCCTCTGCTGTAATTTGCAGCCTTCCATTACTAGGGGTGAAGGCTGGGGACTGACATTGTGAAAAACTGTCCTTCAAAGCCCGTCCCCAAATGTTCTTCTGGGGGTGGAGGTGGAATAAAGCATTGGCAGAGGTGAGCAAGGAAGAATATGAAAGGAGAGAAGGGACAGTGACACCAACAAACTGTCCAACTGCGATTCAGATTAGTGAATGTGCTCCCCCCCCCCACGCAAAGGAAGATTTTATCCGTGTCGTTCCAATTTGGCTACAAGGTTGCCTTGAGCCACTCTAATCCTTTAATGGTAAAAAAAGCTAACTTGAGGAAAAACAGACTCCCTCCATTTCACAGGAATGTGAAATATGGGGTTGGAAAAAGGACAAGCCTGGAGAATTTGAGACCGATTGAGCATTTCTCCAGCTTTCAGTCATGTGGGGTTCCGCCATGCTCCGCTTCTGGCTTGTAAGAAGACAGATGCTCCAGATGTTCTCCCAAACAGCAAAGCATTAGAAGAGGTGGTCCAGTACCAATTCCTGGGGCTGAGAGCTTGCTTGCTTGGCTTTAAACATTCCTTAATAAAACACACGTGCTTAGTATAGATTTAATTTGGTGTAGACATGCCTAACATGCAGTTTAGATGCCAGTCCAGAAAACAAGACATCAATAAAACTTTAAAATGAAATTTGTGTTTGTTTGCTGGTTAGACCATTTATATCCCGATACTAGCAATAAGCACTGCAATGCCATTCTGATTGTGTGGGCAGACATCAGTACAAGCTTATTGTTGTTTTTTTTAAAAAAAGTTTAGGGTAACTATTATTTATTATTATTAGTTATTAGTTATTAAATCTATATACTGCCCCTTCATCCGGAGATCTCAGGGTGGTTCAAAAGATAAAAAATACAGGTTAGAAGCACAAAATAAATAAATAGTTAAGACAAAAACAAAACAACAACTCTCTTCCTCCCACAAACACATTCAAAAGGCTGTAGTCTGCCAAAAAATATTCATCAGCCATTAAATCTATATACCGCCCCTTCATCCAGAGATCTCAGGGTGGTTCACAAGATAAAAAATACAGGATAGAAGCACAAAATAAATAAATAGTTAAAACAAAAAAAAACAACAACTCTCTTCCTCCCACAAACACATTCAAAAGGCTGTAGTCTGCCAAAAAATATTCATCAGCCATTAAATCTATATACCGCCCCTTCATCCAGAGATCTCAGGGTGGTTCACAAGATAAAAAATACAGGATAGAAGCACAAAATAAATAAATAGTTAAAACAAAAACAAAACAACAACTCTCTTCCTCCCACAAACACATTCAAAAGGCTGTAGTCTACCAAAAAAAAAAAATCATCAGCCAAAGGCCTGGTTAATCAGCCAAAGGCCTGGCTAGGAGTGGGCTTTTGTGACCTTAGTTCAGTTGTAGTAGTGAACATTTGTTTATTATATTGATACCCCAACTTTCCTCCAATGAGTTCAAGGTGGTTCTTCCCCATCTACATATGACCCTCACTCTACTGTGGTTAGGCTGAGAGTTGACTACTGGACCGAGATCACCCAGTGAGGTTCATGGCTGAGAGGGGATTTGAACCCTTGTTGCCCAAGTCCTAGTCTGACATTGGCTCCATAACATCCTAAGCTTCTAATCTGCTCAAAAGCATCCTGTTCTAGCAGTATGCCTTTTGCACCTGGCTGGGGCTGGCAGACCTTGGGGTTCTAGTAAAAACAGAAGTAGATCCAAACAAGCCTTCTCACTCCTGCTATAAAGTTTCCAGCCTCCAGTGGCAGAGACCACCAGCGCCAGACCAGAGAAGAAGCCCTCATGGGTCTCCTGCATCAAACAAGGTCTTCTTTTCCACTGCATCACTAATAGCACTTCCTCATGCCCTAAAAGGTTTCCTGCCTGAATTATGATCAAGCAAGATGATCCTTTGGCAGGAAGGGGGGGAAATACAGCTTATGCAGCTAGTAAGATGGCACAGCCTGGATATTTCTGTGGGAGGCAGTAACCCTAGTTTTCATTGTGGAATCTGAAACCGGACGTGTTGTAGTCTGTTACTCTGGTTACTTAAGCAGACAGGCACATGGAGTTTTGCTCAATGGCCTGTTATTAAACAGAAGAGGATAATGTTACCTCCGAGATCAGGTTATAAGCTTAGGACTTAACAGCCTGTCTCAGAAGCCAGAGCCCCTTATTTCCATGCCTTGCTTGCTTGGTGGTTTGCATGAGGGTTAAAGAGATGATGTTGCATTCACCCCCCTCAATGCCCCCCCCAAGATTGACTGGCAGGATGGGTCAGCTAGGGGACAGTTGCTCTGCAGATCCTATTTCCTTAAGGTCTATATGGAAAATAGCGTTGGGGGGTGATGATGGGAGAGGTGTGTTCTGCAAGAGCACTTGAATTATCTGAGGAGCCTATGTATCAATTAGCTAAGATGGGAAGGCAAAATAAAGGGAAATGGTTGAGGTCCTGCTTTTATCTCTTGTCTGAGAGGCAGATGGCACAGCAACTGTGGTACAAAGGATGGATTCACTGGGACCCATGACTGTTGGTCACTCAGCAACTACAATTTTGACTAGAGATGGGGGATAAATTTGATCCAGTTCCCATTTAAGACTGGATTTATCAAATTTGTGCTTTCAAAAACAACACGAGAACTGAAACACAGCCATTCTTCAAAATTCGCACTGATCCAAATTTTGCAATGCAGTTTTCCAGTCTACCAATGTTGATCAAACATGCATCTGTTAGGTAAAAGTGTACATAAAGATGAATATATAAATGAAAATAGCATACATAAATGCATTTTATTGGGATGCATACACACATGTATTTACTAGGAGAAATTCAGACTGCTAAAATGCTGGTGACTTTTCATAAAGATTAAAAAGAAATCACAAATTGCTGCAAAATGTGGCATGATATGAGCTAGAAGCTAGCGGTGGAAAAGCAACATGCTGGCAGTCAGAGTGATGTTTTCTGTGGTTATGGGGGAAGTAGGACACTCTTGGGGTGTTAATGCTGCGAACCTCTCCATTGCAGACTCAGGTTGTATATAAATGTAAATAAACCATATATCATAAGGACTCCACAGTCTCCGCTGTGCCTCATTCTGAAGGAAACACAAATCCTGAGTAAGTGCCTCGAACCCCTGGTATCTTGCACCACTCAGAGACTGGGGTGGTGTGCAACAATACTTTATAAGATCACTGCCTCTGAAAGTGACCACTTCTGCTCTTTTGGCTGCAGAACTCTTCAAAAGTAATTATTTGAATGACCATGTTATAGACTGATGTATAGATGGTTTCTAGTAATTTTCATTGTTGTATACTCTATATTTTTCTGTCTTTAAAAATGAGACAAAAGACCTTTGAATCTGCTGATAAATGTGGCAAGCTATTGGCTTGGCAAATAAAGAGGAGACAAAAACTCAACACGGTAACAAATATAGAAGTGGAAGGAAAAAACATAAGCAACCCAGCGGAAATTAGGAATTGTTTTCAGAACTACTTTAGACAACTTTACACACAAGGGCCGCAGAAAGAAATGGACATACAACAGTTCCTCGAGGAAAATGGGCTGAAAAAGGTTTCGCAAGAAAGTAAGACAATATTGAATCAGGAGATATCAGCACAAGAAATTGAAGATGCCATTCAAGGCATGACGCTGGGCAAATCCCCCGGACCGGATGGACTGACTTCCAAATATTACAAAGTTTTGAAGGAAGGGTTGATACAACCTCTGAAGGAAGTCTGCAACGAGATTATGGAGGGGAAAAGGGCACCCGATACGTGGAGAGAGGCCTACATTACACTTATACCAAAGACAGAGACTGAAAAGACCCAACTTAAAAACTACCGACCCATCTCGTTATTGAATGTGGATTACAAAATCTTTGCTAATATTTTAGCAAAGAGACTGAAAAGAGTTTTGATGGAGGAGATTCACGGGGACCAAGCGGGCTTTCTCCCAAAAAGGCATTTGTCGAACAATGTAAGGAATATAATTGACATTTTGGAAAAGCTGGAAGTGAACATAAACACTAAAGCTGTTTTGATATTTGTGGATGCCGAGAAAGCCTTTGACAATATTTCTTGGAGTTTTATGTTGAAGAACCTCCGGGGGATGGGGGTAGGCCAAGGGTTTGAGAATGGTATAGGTGCAATATACTCTGAACAGAAAGCTAAACTAATTGTAAATAATGTGGTTACAGAAGAGTTCAAGATTGAAAAAGGGACACGTCAGGGGTGCCCTATTTCCCCACTACTTTTTATATCGGTCCTGGAGGTTTTGCTTAATATGATTAGGAGGGACCAGTTGGTTAAAGGGATTCAGGTCGGAGCTAAACAATATAAACTGAGAGCATTTGCAGATGACTTAGTACTTACATTACAAGAGCCAGAAGCTAGTACGAAAAGAGTTTTGGAAATAATTCAAGAGTTTGGTCAAATGGCAGGATTTAAATTGAATAAGTTTAAGACAAAGGTTTTGGAGAAAAATTTGACACAGATAGAAAAGGAAAGGTTTCAGAATGAGACAGGGTTAACTGTGGTTAAAAAAGTGAAATATTTGGGTATAAATATGACAGCTAAAAATGTGAATTTGTTTAAAGATAATTATGAAAAAACTTGGAGAGAAGTGAAAAAAGATTTGGAGATTTGGTCTAACTTAAAGCTTTCCTTGTTAGGCCGTATTGCAGTTATAAAGATGAATGTATTGCCAAGAATGTTGTTTTTGTTCCAAGCATTGCAAATAATTGATAAAATGGATTGTTTCAAGAGGTGGCAAAAAGACATATCTAAATTTGTCTGGCAGGGCAAAAAGCCCAGAATTAAATTCAAGATATTAACGGATTCAAAGGAAAGAGGGGGGTTTGCCCTGCCAGACTTTAAACTTTACTATGAAGCGGCAGCTTTCTGCTGGCTGAAAGAATGGCTACTTCTTGAAAACACAGACATTTTGGATTTGGAAGGTTTTAATAACATTTTTGGGTGGCATGCATATTTGTGGTATGACAAGGTTAAAGCACATAAAAGTTTCAAAAATCATATTGTCAGAAAAGCACTATTAAATGTCTGGGTCAGATATAAAGACTTGTTGGAAAATAAAACTCCAAGGTGGCTGTCGCCAATGGAAGCTAAGGCAGTTAAAAAGTTAAATATGGAGTCCAAGTGGCCAAGATACTGGGAAATTTTGGAAAAGGAAGGGGACAAATTGAGATTGCAGAGTTTTGAGAAATTAAAAGGGAAGGTGAGAGACTGGTTGCACTATCATCAAATAAATGAAGCGTTTAAACTGGACAGTAAAATTGGCTTCCAGGTGGAAAAATCAAAATTGGAGACAGAACTGTTAGAACCCAGTACTAAGAATTTGTCCAAAATGTACAATTTACTGCTGAAATGGAATACACAAGACGAAACGGTTAAATCGGTCATGATTAAATGGGCTCAGGACATTGGTCATAATATTTTGTTTGCTGATTGGGAAAAGTTGTGGACCACCGGGATGAAATTTACGGCATGTAATGCCTTAAGAGAAAACATTATGAAAATGATATATAGGTGGTACATAACCCCAGTCAAGCTTGCAAAGATTTACCATGTGCCTGACAACAAATGTTGGAAATGTAAAGAAACTGAAGGTACATTTTTTCATCTTTGGTGGACTTGCCCGAAGATTAAGGCATTCTGGGAAATGATCTACAATGAACTTAAAAAGGTATTTAAATATACTTTCCCCAAGAAACCAGAGGCCTTTCTCTTGGGTATTGTCGGCCAAGGGGTGTTAAAGACGGATATAACTTTCTTTATGTATGCTACAACAGCAGCTAGAATACTTATTGCGAAGTACTGGAAGACGCAAGAGCTACCCACACTGGAAGAATGGCAGATGAAGGTGATAGACTACATGGGCTTGGCAGAAATGACGAGCAGAATCCGAAACCAGGGAAGAGAAGCAGCGCAAGAAGAATGGAAAAAATTCAAGGACTATTTAAAGAAATATTATAAAGTTAATGAAAGTTAGAATGATGTTGGACTGGAAAGTAATTGGTTACTATTAGTAATGGTTAAGACAAGGAGAATAAGAAATAGTCTAAATTTAAACTAAAATAAGGGAAGATTTGCTGAACAATTGATAAGAATCTGGAATACAGAAAGGGGAGGCATGAGGAAGTCGGGGAAGAAAGGTATATGAAATTAGGATATGAAATGATACATGTTTTTTGTTTTGTTTTTGTTTTTGTATGTTTATGTTTGTTGTGTTGTGTCTATATGGAAAAAATAAAAATATTATGAGAACTTAAATATCTTTGCTCACAGTTAAAAGAAATAAGCAAAGTAAGTAAGCTGTTCAGTATACATTTCTGCCCTTAAGGGTCCAATTCAATTCAATTACCACATTTTCCATGTATAACACGACCTCATGTATAAGATGACCCTTATTTTGGGGGGACCAAAATTAAGAAATTTAAAAATTAAAGATGTTGCTGAGCTTTTTTTTAAAGAAATTGCAAAAACAGTTGCTGAGCTTCTTTTGTAAGTTCACTGAGCTGTTGAGCTGTTTTTTGATGATCCCCCACTCTGGCTGACGGAACTGGTGCCGTAATTCACCATGTAGTGGCACTCAACACGTACTCTTCCTAAGAGCAGGCAAGCACCTGTGGCTCCACTCCTCACTTACTTGCCGTATTAACCCGTGTATAAGACGACCCCCAATTTATCACTAAAAAATTTCAGAAAAAAAGTTATACATGGAAAAAATTCAGTAAACGCTTCCCCCCCCCAATCAGTTTTCATAGCTCTTTCCCCCTCCTTCTTTCAATAAGTTAATGTAATACTTTACACAGGCATTGAGCATTTCTCATATTTCAGCCTATCATGACCTGTAATAGAGATGGGGGGACTGGATCCACAGTAGAAAACAACTAAACATTAAATATAATGTTTTAAAGGCCAAATATATGTGTGTGTACACAAAGTTCCTACTATTGGAACACTCGGTATCCAAAATCCGTTATCTGAACAAAAATCATTATACCCAAATACTGCTACACGAATGGCTGATTCAACTATCTGAACAGCCAGAATTTGCCCACTTCCTTACCTGTTTGTATTTTGCTGGTCAGCAGCCATTTTAGATGGAAAGCATGGAGGAAGGGAGAAAGATTGAACAAATTGGGGATCAGGAGATATCAGGCAAATCCCTTTTTCCTTTGTTTTGCTTTTGATGATTAGCTGCAGCAGTTTCGGGCAGAAACCATGGGGAAGGGATGGGGGAGGGAGAATAGACAAATCATGGATTAGAAATGTTCTCATAGGAACTAATGGAAATCATAACCTAATTATGTGAATGCGCACCTAACAAACGATTCCTGGGAACACATTGAATTCGGAAAGTGAGACCTCTCCTTCTCTGTGTGTGTGTGTATGCATACACACACACACACAGGTGCAATTCCACATGTTCCCAGTGTAAGAGGGTACATTTTTTAAAATGTGGGAATTTGTTTCTTTATTCTTCCAATGCCTTTTTGTAATCAGGGTTGAGTTTACTGTACGTAACTAGAAGAAATACAGGTTGTGCAATATGGGAACCCATGTTACGAAGTTATATTACCTCTGTATAAACCTCCAATGTTAGTTCTGATTGAAGTGTTTGAGGCCAGAGGGAAATATAGAATCTGGAATTGCAATCTGTCACATTTGGGGAGTGGCAAATTGAAAGAAAGAGAGCTAAAGTGTGAGGATGGAAAGGGGAGGCCTAGGAGCCTGACATCTGCTCCCCTGGCCACTGAAGGTCCTGCTTTGAGACATCAGCAGACACTGTGCAATCGTATTAGAAACTTGCTTCTTCTTTTAATGGAAATATAAAAATCAAAGGAGGCCAAATCCTGAATCATGCTCCATTTGTGGACTTCCCACAAACACCTGGCTGGCCACTGTGAGGACATGATGCTGGACTAGATGGGCCATTGGCCTGATCCCTCAGGCTCCTCTTAAGTTCTTCATTGCACAAATGTTAATCTATTTGCATGTCACTGTGTCAATGGTTGGTGTGGTTGGCCACCTGCTAAGGTCCATGCCCTAATAAGCAGCCCATAGCTGAAGGTAGGAGTTATGGGCCAGCAATAAATGGAGGCCCACAGGTTAGCTAGCACCACAGTGAGACCATTGCAGAGGTGAGCCTCAAACCAAGGCCTCTAACCTCCAAGTCTGTCCATTGGGCCACATATAGAACTGCAGTATCTGTCAGGCAGCTGCCTTAGCACTTGCACAATATAAATTTCCCATTCTCCATAGCAACCTCAGAGTGAATAAGTCTCTGCTGAGCTTCCAGACCCGACTTAGATTCCATTGTTGACCCTCTTCCTCCTCTAAACCCTACAAAGACAACCCTTCTTTTCACGCCACTGACAGCTGGGACTGAAGAAGAGAGTTTTACGGGCACAGTAGATGGAAACACTCACCTTAGGAATTCTCATTCTGTCTATTAAGTTTAGACTCTCTGGTGCCTCTTTTATACCTTTCCTTTTTTATTAGCTTCTCCTCAAGGTCATAAAAGAGCTGGTCTGAGAAACACATGGACGCATTATCTGAAGGGAGTGTTTTACTTAGGCACGTCATACACATCAATATTTCCAAGTACCTCATCAGTTGTGGATCTGGGCCTGTGCATGCATGTCCCTAATTTGCTTCCTCTTTGATCATACATCAACATACTTGCGTATTCTGCCACGGAGAAAGGCGCAACCATGAGCTAGATGATCTTTATCTCCTGAACTAACACCACAACTCTTCGGGCTGAGCGCCAAGTTTTCTCATACTGGTAACAAGTTGAGTGACAGCGATTGGTTTTAATTGAGAAATGGGATCCAGCAGCTATCATTACTGCTTACATCTCAAAATTATGTGCTGATGTGGGACATAGGAAGTTCTTAGGTCCACACAATTAAAGAATACTGTGAGCTGTAGTTTGTTAAGGGTGCTGGGAATTGTAACTCTGTAGGGGGATAAACTTACAGAGTTATATCCCATTCCCAGGATTCGTTGGGGGAAAACATGTGCTTTAAGTGTAGGGTGTGGATGTGACCTCATTTTGAGTCAGACCATTGGCCCTTCTAGCTCAGCCTTTATGGACAAGCAGTGGCTGTTCCTAGTTTCCTGTGGAGGCATTTCCTAGACCTACCTGGGGTGCAAAAGACCTCGGATTTTTTGCATGCAAAACATGTGCTCTACCACTGAGTTTTGACCCATCCCCAGAGCATGCAGAAGCAAGGCCCATTGCAAGCAAAACACTTGGGACTGCTGAGATGTAAGCTCTAATTGGGTAATTTATTCATACCCCCTCACCACCCCTCGTTCATGTCCAAGAAGCTCATGATAGGGTTTTCCTCATTTTATCCCCTCAGCAACCCTTTCAAGTAAGCTAGGCAGAGAGAGAGAGAGAGATAGAGAGAGAGAAATCTTGCGAGCTTTATGGCTGTGCAGGAATCTGAATCCAACTCCAATATTCTGTCCAGTACAGCACCCTGTTGTAATGAGATTAAAGCTTAACGAAAGAGGTGGAGAAGCTTTATTCTTTTAAGGTCAGTGTGCTTCATTGTCCTTCTGTCAGAGGTAATATGGTGGACTGGTCCAAAGCCAGTCATGGTTGAAGCCAGAGCCCTTCAGTCAGGTTGACCATCCCCTCTTTTGAACATTTTAAAGGTGCATCAGATAATTAGACAAGCAACTGGAACGTTCCTAGACAGTAGGCTGGTCACTTGCACACTACACACACAAAAAGGGGATGAAAGAGGATATGAATCTGTTTAATTTTTTCATATGCTAATTTGTCAGCATAGGTGCAGATTTAGAAATAATAGCTATAATTAAAATAGAAACACACCTCAGCTTAGTAGCGAGAACTGAGAGAAGGTGAACTGTGTGCCTGCTCAGTCTGTTGTCTCGATGCTCCTTGTCAGTGAGGCAACTTCATGCCCCTTCTCTGCTCTCCCTTCTGATGGTTCTTTATCTTTAAACTGAATTTAGGCCTTCAAACAGAGGCCTGTCCTCTACGGAGTATGACACATGGCCATCCTACCAAAGAGTACCTTAGCTAGAGCAAGGAAATGTAGAGTTTAGCAATGAAAGTGTCATGCATCTCACCAGTACGCTTCAGTGCCTTATGAAAGGGCATTCACTGTACATTTCTTTGCTCCTCTAAACCCAGTCAACATTGCAGCAGAGGTGGTATGCGGTGCGCACAAATATTATGGCATAACAACCCGGTGCAAATGATTCTGTCCATTAACAGAGATGGAACTCAACCGGGGGGTGGGGTTGCTTGCAGAGGTATCCTCCATCTTTTGAGTAACGTGCAGTTCTCCCCTCGATCAAAATCTTTTCAGCTTCAATGGGCTTTATGTGTGTAAGCTATTATTAATAGAAACTATTTGTCATTATAAAGCACTGATATTCTTCTTGTTGTTTAAAATATGCTGCACCCCAGATCGAATGCCTGCAAGGCAGCTCTATGGGTCCCATTATCAGTACTTCTCGCATAGCGATGGTGGTGTATAATGCCGAGGAAGATGCCTGAAATTCTTTCCAAACCACAAAACACTCTCCAACCCATCACAAAGATATCGTCTGTTGCTCCAGTCTCTGGAACTCTTGAAAATGCAATTAAAATTAAAAAGTTGGAGGCTGAAATATCTCCACTTCAGTCGGTTTCTCTGCCTATAAAACATTCATTAACAAAGCCAGCCTTATATGACATTGATTCAATAGAGGCAGCTGTCGGCCTCTATCCCAGATCATCAAAAGTTCATTAGAGCTCAGTTCCAAAACAGAACCCGGCTCAGAATTAAGACCGCTTTCCCAGAGGTTGTGGGGAAAGCTCATTTAATGGTTTAATGACCTTGAAATTGCCAGTTACTGAGCTGATGACACACTTCAGCGCCACGCCACAAACTCAGTGTTCAGCTGTGCAAGTTGCAGATGCAATCAAGAAAATGTGGGTCAGAGAAGTCTTGCACAACTCACTTGCTAACAATGTAGCATGTATGGGCCACATGCCTGCACATGGAATGCATTAGTACCATTCAAACTAAATCCTACGGTCCTCCAGACATTGCTGAACACCAGGTCCCATCTTCCCTGGCCAGGGAATCTCCTTTCTTGTAACTTGAATCCACTGGTTCGGGTCCTACCCTCCGGAGCAGGAGAAAACAAGCTTGCTCCATCTTCCATGTGACAGCCCTTTAGATATTTGAAGATGGCTATCCTCTAGGTCTCCTTTTTTCAGGCTAAACATACCCAGCTCCCTCAACTGCTCCTCATAAGGCTTGGTTTCCAAACCCTTGTTCATCCTGGTTGCCCTCCTCTGCACACATTCCAGCTTAATTCCATTCTTAAATTGTGGCACCCAGAACTGGACACAGTACTCCAGGTGTGGTCTGACCAAGGCAGAATAGTCCCAGTCTATTCTGCCTTGGTCAAGTTACAAGAAAGGAGATTCTGGCTAAACATCAGGAAGAACTTTCTGACAGTAAGAGCTGTTTGTGGAATGGACTCTCATGGAAGGTGGTGGTCTCTCCTTCACTGGAGGTTTTTAAGCAGAGGATGGATGGTCAGCTGCCATGGATGCTTATGGGGTTGGACTAGTTGACTCTCAGGGCCCCTTCCAACTCTACAATTCTATAATTATATGAAATAGAAGTTGCCTTCAAATAAAGCGCTGTTCTCTGCAACATAGGGCATGTGGCCACCCACTCATATACATGGTGCTTTAGGGTGCATTCAGACATGTGGAACACTGCATTAGTGTTGTTGTTTTTTATTATAATGCTAACATTTCTCTCTTGTTTTCTAGCATTCCTTTCACACTGCAATACCCATTGCATTACACAACTGTGACTTTTTGACAGATATACGGGCATGCTGTGCTCAATTTCATGACACAACAATGAACATCACTGGACAACATGGCTACTCTCCCACCCTTTCCCCACATGCATGCTTCGGTTCCCTCATGATTCACAGCAGGGAAACGGCAAGAAAAAGCCGTATGCCAGTATACCATCTCAAATTTCATCACTTAACTCCCACAGTTTTCTAGGTTAATGAGTTTTGGGGAATTTTTTCTTCTTTTTTTCTGGAAGCAATCAACACAGAAATGAGCACCAAACCTCTACTGTATTCCACAGAGTTCCAGAAATGGCTCTTACATTGTGTGGAAATTCAAATTAACAGTTATAAACTGCTGTGTGAATGTGGCCTTATAGAGCACCAGAAGAAAGGAGATAGCAAGCAGACTGTCCCAGAATATCCAAGAAAATAGGTCGCCTTGGTCCAAAGTTTTCCAGTGAGAAGTTAAACTTCAGATGTGAGAATTCTTTACCAACTCCCTTTATGATAATTTCAGCAGTGGACCCAGCCAAGATATCAGCCTTCTGTTTCTTTGACAGAACTGAGTGTTTCTGAGGCACCCCATTCTTTACAGAGGGAACAAGATTAAAGTAAGCTGCACGGTGTGCACAGTCTAAATGGCTCCTCCAGGGCACAGGATGTTGAAGTGAAGCTTGGGTCAACTTGAACCAGGCTGCCATGGTCTGGAAAGAACATTGTTATGTAACTTTGCTGCCTGGAGACGTTTATACCCTGCAAGATTTCACAAAGGAATTGAGATGTGAGCGTTTTATGTTACAGGTGCAAGGGATTCCTAAGAAGAACCAGCAGGTTGCAGTGGTTAGGGACCCAGGAGACCCAGATTTGGTTGTTACCTCAGCCGTGAAGCTCTCTGGGTAACCTTGAGCCTGTCACAATTTTTCAGCCTAACTTACCCCACAGGGCTGTTGTGAGGAAAAAACTGGGAAGGGAGGAGCCTCAAGCAACTTGGTGAAAAAAGTGGGGTAGAAATCTAATATATCATTAAATACCACGTTAGTAAGTGATAGTTGATCGAGTTCTGTGGGAATTTGATTTCATACTTTGGCAAGGAAGGAAGCCACTGTGTATACTCAGCAAACAGCCCTTCCACCCTGGCACATATGTGTATCTTTAACACATATTTGTGTTAAAAATATAATGAGTGCATTAAAAACACAAAGTGACCAACAGATGTAGTTTTTAAGGGCACTAAGGGTTGTTAGGAGATGCCTATTCCTCTCGGAGCTACATTTCTCAGACTTCCCTGAGAGGATTTGACTGTTCATCCACTCTGAGAATCATAGCTCTGTGTGCACTCAGTATCCCTAACTAACTACAATTCCCACGATTCTTTGGGAAAGCCATGACAGTTTAAAGTGGTTTGATACTGCTTTCAATGCGTAGTACCGGTGAAGCCTTGTTTTCCTCAGCGTCATAATCACCAGAGATGCTACACTTTCACAGCATTCCTCCACTTATATTTTTATATGCAGACACAGCTCTTCAAATAGTATTTAAACGTTGACTCTGACACTCTGGGAAAAGTAACACTTCGAGTCAGTGGTGGCCCCTGGTCAAGCCATTTCCCATGATCCTCTTCTCCCTACTACTCCTCACATCGTAGTTTAGAGATTGGGGAGCAGCAAAGTGTTGTCAAGCTGCCCTCTGGAATAACATTTGTCGAGAAACATGCCGGATAATCTGGAAAATGCATGAGTAATAGGGACTTCTAAAGAAACCTTTCCACAAAAATATTATCAGCATGAGAGTCTGAGCCAAAAGGGGAATGATTCATATTAAAAATGAGTGTGCCAAAAGAACCGAAGAAGGGGATAGGATAGCGCAGGATCCCATCATCCGACCCTCGCCAGAGGAAAGGAAATGATAAAGCAATGACTCTTTCAACAGCCATATAAAGCTATCTCAATGGCTTGTGGATGACGGATGCTCTTGGAAAGAATGTAGGAGAGAAAGGAGACGTAATGCTTGGCAGAGAGGCATCCTGGAGGTAGGAAAACTTGGTGCTGAGATTGACAAGTAACCGCCAAAAGAGTTATATGGTGTTTGCAGGCCTTCCGCGATTTCTTTGGCAACGCCAGGCAAAATCACTTATCCTCTTTGAACCTGATCCTTTCAGAAAAAGAAAGAAAGAGAAGGGGGAAAGAACAAAATACTTCTCTCTCAGGAAGATTGTCTCATGCACCAAAGGTACTGCTTTTGCTATACAGCAGGAATGGGGAACATTTCCAGCCCAAGAGTCATGTTCCCTTTCGGACCACCTTCTGAGAGCTGCATGCCAGTGAACTGTGAGGGGGAGTAGAGGCAAGATGTAAATGTTAACTTGGTTCTGAAGGCTAGTTTCCACACACACACTCACACACCCCTTTGTGTCTTCTGTTAAGATAAGCAAGAGGCATTATCAGAACTCAAGGCAAAAAACACTCCAGGAGCTTGTGAAGCAGGGCTGGCAAGGAATATGGCCTAGGGAGAGAAAATATGGCTGGGGAGGGGTGTGTGGCCTGGGAAGAGTCCCAAGGGCCAGATTCACCCTCCCCTCAGATCTGAGGTTCCCCAGTCACGTTATCTGGGAAACTGCTAGCTCATGGTGGACAGCTCATGGTATGACATAATAGGAATCACTGAAACCTGGTGGGATAAGTCCCATGATTGGAATGTAAAAATGGAGGGATACAATCTATTTCAGAGAAACAGACCAGACAAGAAAGGAGGAGGAGTGGCGTTATATGTCAGGGATGTGTATACCTGCGAAGAGATCCAAGATTTAGAACCTCAAAGCCAAAGTGAGAGCATTTGGGTCAAAATTAAGGGAGAGAAGAATAACAGTGACCTCATTGTGGGAGTTTACTATAGATCCCCAAGCCAAACTGAGAACATAGATGATGCCTTCCTGGAACAGATGACCAAGCATGCAAAAGGAAGGGAGATAGTAGTAATGGGGGACTTCAATTACCCGGATATTTGTTGGATATCAAACTCAGCCAAGAGCATAAGGTCAAACAGATTCCTCACTGGCCTTGCAGACAACTTCATTGTCCAGAAAGTGGGAGAAGCAACAAGAGGAACAGCCATTTTAGATCTGGTCCTAACCAATGTTGATGACCTGGTTAGTGGGGTAGAAGTGGAAGGATCATTAGGCGCGAGTGATCATGCTCTTCTGAAGTTTACTATACAGCAGAAAGGAGCAGCCAAGCATACTAGGACTCAATTTCTTGACTTTAAGAAAGCCGACTTCATAAAACTTAGGGAAGTGCTGGGTGAGATCCCATGGACAGTAATACTAAAAGGAAAGGGAGTTCATGATGGCTGGGAGTTTGTTAAGAGGGAGATAGTAAAAGCACAACTTCAGGCAATACCAATGAGACGGAAACATGGAAGGTGCCTAAAGAAGCCAGGGTGGCTATCTAAAGAACTTTTAACTGAGTTAAGATTAAAAAAGGATGTGTACAAAAAATGGAAAAGGGGGGAAACCACCAAAGAGGAATTCAAACAAATAGCCAGCACATGTAGACACAAAGTCAGAAAAGCTAAAGCACAGAATGAACTCAGGCTTGCTAGAGAGGTTAAAAGCAACAAAAAAGGCTTTTATGGATATGTTCGTAGCAAAAGGAAGAACAAAGAAACAGTGGGGTCACTCAGAGGAGAAGATGGTGAAATGCAAACAGGGGACACAGAAAGGGCTGAACTCCTCAATGCCTTCTTTGCCTCAGTCTTCTCCGGTAAAGAAAACAATGCCCGACCTGAAGAATTTGGAGCAAATGATTCAGCAGAGGAAACACGGCCCAGAATAACTAAGGAGATAGTACAAGAATACTTGGCTAGTCTAGATGTATTCAAGTCTCCAGGGCCAGATGAACTACATCCAAGAGTATTAAAAGAACTGGCAGATGTGATCTCAGAACCACTGGCAGTCATCTTTGAGAATTCCTGGAGGACAGGCGAAGTCCCGGCAGACTGGAGGAGGGCAAATGTTGTCCCTATTTTCAAAAAGGGGAAAAGAGAGGACCCAAATAATTACCGCCCAGTCAGTCTGACATCAATACCAGGGAAGATTCTGGAGCAGATCATTAAGCAAACAGTCTGTGAGCAACTAGAAAGGAATGCTGTGATCACCAATAGTCAGCATGGATTTCTGAAAAATAAGTCATGTCAGACGAACCTGATCTCGTTTTTTGACAGAATTACAAGCCTGGTAGATGAAGGGAACGCAGTGGATGTAGCCTACCTTGATTTCAGCAAGGCATTTGACAAGGTGCCCCATGATATTCTTGTAAAGAAGCTGGTAAAATGCGGTCTTGACTATGCTTCCACTCAGTGGATTTGTAACTGGCTGACTGACCGAACCCAAAGGGTGCTCATCAATGGTTCCTCTTCATCCTGGAGAAGAGTGACTAGTGGGGTGCCACAGGGTTCTGTCTTGGGCCCGGTCTTATTCAACATCTTTACCAACGACTTGGATGATGGACTCAAGGGCATCCTGATCAAATTTGCAGATGACACCAAACTGGGAGGGGTGGCTAACACCCCAAAGGACAGGATCACACTTCAAAACGACCTTGACAGATTAGAGAACTGGGCCAAAACAAACAAGATGAATTTTAACAGGGAGAAATGTAAAGTATTGCACTTGGGCAAAAAAAATGAGAGGCACAAATACAAGATGGGTGACACCTGGCTTGAGAGCAGTACATGTGAAAAGGATCTAGGAGTCTTGGTTGACCACAAACTTGACATGAGCCAACAGTGTGACGCGGCAGCTAAAAAAGCCAATGCAATTCTGGGCTGCATCAATAGGAGTATAGCATCTAGATCAAGGGAAGTAATAGTGCCACTGTATTCTGCTCTGGTCAGACCTCACCTGGAGTACTGTGTCCAGTTCTGGGCACCACAGTTCAAGAAGGACACTGACAAACTGGAACGTGTCCAGAGGAGGGCAACCAAAATGGTCAAAGGCCTGGAAACGATGCCTTATGAGGAACGGCTAAGGGAGCTGGGCATGTTTAGCCTTGAGAAGAGGATGTTAAGGGGTGATATGATAGCCATGTTCAAATATATAAAAGGATGTCACATAGAGGAGGGAGAAAGGTTGTTTTCTGCTGCTCCAGAGAAGCGGACACGGAGCAATGGATCCAAACTACAAGAAAGAAGATTCCACCTAAACATTAGGAAGAACTTCCTGACAGTAAGAGCTGTTTGACAGTGGAATTTGCTGCCAAGGAGTGTGGTGGAGTCTCCTTCTTTGGAGGTCTTTAAGCAGAGGCTTGACAACCATATGTCAGGAGTGCTCTGATGGTGTTTCCTGCTTGGCAGGGGGTTGGACTCGATGGCCCTTGTGGTCTCTTCCGATTCTATGATTCTATGATTCTAGGTGTGTCCTAATATCAGAAAGTAAAGGCCAGAAATGATGCCTTGTGCCCAAGAGGGAGAAAAACACTTCTTTCTCCACTTTCTCTGTGCCATGCCTAATTGGTGGAGACCACTTCTACCGTCCCTCCTCTTACCTGACTTTTCTCGAAGCTAAAAAGCCAAAATGTTGTAACCTTCCTTCATAGGGGAGTCGCTCCATCTCCTTGACACACTTTTGCAAACCCTTTCCAACTCCACAATATCCTTTTTGAGGTGAGATGATCAAATACGGCACACAGTATTCTAAGCACAGCCACACCATCGATTTGCATAACATTATGATGCTGGTATTTTTATTTTCAATTCTTTTCCTAATGGTTCCTAGCATGGAATTTGCCTTTTTCACAGTTCTGCACACTGGGCTGACATCTTCACTGAGATATCCACTTTGCCCCCTACGGCCTCTTTCCAGGTCGGTCAAAACCATTCAGAGCCTATATGTGAAATTTTGAATTTTTTTTGCCCTAGCGTGCGTCACTTTCCACTTGCTTACACCGAATTGCGTTTGCCATTTTACTGCCCACTCATCCAGTTTGGAGACATCCTTTCAGAGCTCTTCACAATCCCTTTTTGTCTTACACACCCTGAACAATTTGATATCAGCACACTTGGCAGCCTCCTACAGCCATGCTGGCTCACTACTTTCCATTAACTATGAACATGTCAGTCTGGAGAATGCATCATATTCTATACTGATATTCTTGTTATCCGCAATATGTGAAAGGAGAAAAATTGGGGCTTCTTCTCTACACGACTCCCAAAAGTAATTCTTGTGACTACAGAAATCTGCAAACATCTTGTCTGAATGACTAATGCAGATGGCTAGTTGGACTCACAAGGCATAACCTTCAGGAAGTGGCTGAGCAGTTTACAGGTCTGGCTGGGAGACAAGATGTTCAGAATCAGACATGATCTCTGCATATCTTTGCAGACTCTAGATGCAGGAGCAACTCTGGGGAGTATTCATCCACAATGGGTCGGAATCAACACGAAAAAGAAAAAGCTGGTTAGTAGAAGATTTAACTGAAGCAACTCAATCACTGGCTGATTGGGTTTGCTGAGCGGGATGTCAATAAATAGGGGGGGAAACCCTTTGTAGGGGCTGGCAGAACAGAAAGGAAAGTCACAATACTTTTGTGTGTTTATTATGGCGCGGCACATTCAGGTTTTATACTGTGTGTTGTATAATATTTTATGGGGTAAAAGTTTCTGCCCTCACTTTGCCCCTACAAAACGCATGCCATAGATTGCTGTAAAACTTAACTAGCCAGCACTAACTGCAAATGTTTAAATATCTGGAAAGTGGTGCTTTTTTGTTTTTAACTCGCTGAGGTTAGTTAAGCTTAGAGGAGGCACAGCTGGGAAGACTTCCTACTTAGCCATTAGCACAACACAGAATTGTAAGCAGGGAGAACAGCACTGGCACTTTCTGGTTATCTTTTAGAAGAAGAACAAGAGATGCAAACATGCTGGAACAATATTTACTTATTAACCTACAACTGCCACCCCCCACTCCTTAGCCATGCACAGTACTGTATAGGGAGGTGAAGCACATTTGAAGAACAGCTCCTCCTGAACTCTTTGTACAGCACAATAAATAAAATGCTGACTGCTCTGAACTTAAATAAACTCTCATGAGAGCCAGAGCCCTGAAGAATGCAGCCAGGGAACTTGGAGTCTGGGAAGAATTTCAAAAGGGGGAAAGTTTTGCTCGACGTCTGGAGAGCGAGACTGACTGCAACAATCCCAGATGGTGCAGTTTGGTAGGTGGGAGCTCTTTTTGAATTTAGCAGGAGGACACTTTCACATCCAAGTCTTGCCACTTTGTTGTCCAAGCAAGCACTGCTAGGGTGTCCAGGGGCGCTTTCAGATGACCTGTTTACATGCTGATTTGTTCTCAGGGATTTGAGACCATGCCGGCTCTTTATTAAGCACGCCTTCTGCTTTGTTAGCAGGGAGATTAGACGATGTCAACTTCCAAGTGCCTTTGCATCGAAAAAGGTCTGGTCTTTTGTGGTGGAAGTAGGTAGATTGTGTGAGGCTTCCAAATCAACTTAAATTGGGTGACTAGCAAAAAAGAAAAAAAGAAGACCCGAATTTGCCAGCATGTGATTGAATCTCACCCCAAAATAGTGACAGTCTGAAAGTACTCTGGATGGAGGGCAGGACCCTGGTACCATTTAACCATTTGTTTTTAAAAGGAGGGAGGGAGTTGAAATATGCAGCTTTTGGGGTGCAGCCAGGGATGAGGAAAATATTCACTTTCTGAAACCCATGGGTAGGCAAACTAAGGCCTGGGGGCCGGATCTGGCCCAATCACCTTCTAAATCCAGCCCACGGACGGTCCGGGAATCAGCGTGTTTTTACATGAGTAGAATGTGTCCTTTTATTTAAAATGCATCTCTGGGTTATTTGTGGGGCATAGAAATGCGTTCCAGCTCCCCCCCAAAATAGTCTGGCCCCCCACAAGGTCTGAGGGGCAGTGGACCAGCCCCCTGCTGAAAAAGTTTGCTGACCCCTGCTGAAACCCCTCCTGCCACACAGCAATTAAAGGACCATGGATCCCTGATTTCCTTTGCAACTAGTCACAGTATACAGACAGGTCATTTGTCTTAACTCAGTTGCAGAGTCAAAACAAAATAATAAAAAAATTCCTTTCAGTAGCCTTAGAGACCAACTAAGTTTGTTATTGGTATGAGCTTTCGTGTGCATGCACACTACTTCAGATACCAGAGAAAGCTCATACCAATAACAAACTTAGTTGATCTCTAAGGTGCTACTGGAAGGAATTTTTTTATTTTATTTTGACTACGGCAGACCAACATGGCTACCTACCTGTAATCAGTTGCAGAGTATAATGTCAACCAGGACTTGGTTGTGGAATCTGATGTCTATGTCAAGGCTCAGTCCTAAAACATCCAAAGCGATCATAAAAGAAGAGAGCACTTGAGGAATCCAGCCCCAGCACATTTGAGACTAGGGAGAAATGCCAGCTAGGTCATCCTTCCAGGCAGCCCTGTTTCCAATGGTTGATCCCAGTCAGGGGTGAACCCTAGCATACCTCACCTTAGCACAGGGACTGGCAGAGCTTTGGCTTGTCAGATCTACTTCTTGTTGTTTTTTTTTAAACTAGAACTTCAAGTTCTGCTAACCAGACCCAGGTTAGGCATACCAGCACTGATGTGAACCAAGAGGGGAAGTGTGCTTTCCACTTGCCTTGTCTCTCATTTTGTTTCCACACAATGGCCATCCTATTCACAAAATGGTGCTTGATGTGAACATTCATGCTCAGTGGTAGCTGGTGTCCCTTCAGACTGGTGGGGCGGAAAGTGCCAAGAGGAGGTGGAGTGAGAGACAATAATAGGCAGAACCAGAGCAAGTTGCAGGAAGAGCCGACTAATTTCAGTTGCGTCCCCAGCCTTGGCCCCGCCTGTTGGTTTCCACAAGGGGCAACACTGAGACGAAGGAGGAGGAGGAGACTGGCAGGCAGCCACCCCCCTGGCCTGGATGAAAGAAAGGTGGCAGGCAGGCAAGTAGGACCTGTCTGAGGGCAGAATCATCTAGGTAGGGCAGTGCCCCGCCTGCCCTCTTGAGCCAACATCCACTACTCATGCTGTAATATTTTTATACTGTAACTTTTATGAAGTGACAACACTCTACTGGGTATAATATGCAGCAGGGATGGGCAATGATTTATAAGCTGGCAACTGTACGTCTAAATTACTGCTTGCAAAATCTATGCAGATTGTGTCTTCTTTCCTCCTCAGTTTTGGCAATGCGTAAGTGAAGAAACTTTAACGTTGAGATTTCATTTAGACACCGAGGCTATGAGGTATTGATAGAGCTCCCTTTTGGCAAGTGCAAACTAAGGGTAGTTTTCTTGTGAAAACATGTGACTTTGTCTTAATTTATTTCCACAAGGTGTATTATTTCTTTTCTTAAAAAAAAGGAAAGGAAAAGGAAAGTCAGGGTGACAAAATGGAAACCAACCAACATAACACAGAAAGAGTCTAAAAATACATAGCTATTGTTCCTTTATTTATGACCCAGATGAGGTGAATTGTTTTGGAGAGGAAGCTGGAAGATAAACAGTTCCAACAGGCTGAGGGTTTTATTCCAACCAGATCCATGAATAAGAACTTGAGACTCTTTGCCACTGATGGTAACCTGCTAGCTGGGTCTCTAGCTGGGCTGAACCAACAACTCAGGCTGCAGCACACCCCTAAATGTAGTAGAGCAGGGACACTATTTGGGGAGCACAACTCCCCCCCATAATAAGTCAAAGCTTGCATTGTTTATTTACCCCATCCCCACTTTTCTCCTCTTTCCTCCAAGGTTCAGAATTTTAAGAAAATTATAAAACCTCATCTGTTATCCCAGCCATTTAATTGCAAGTTTTATTGTACCTGCTTCTTCTAATGCAGTCCTTAACAGAATTTTGAAATGTATTATACTCAGTCTTGTTTTAATTTTATTTATTGCTTTATGATTGGTTCTGTTTTATGTCATTACATCTGCTGTACCCAGGTATCCTTTGAAAGGAGCAGAACGGAAAGGTGTTAAATGAAGGTGCTCAGGCGACAACCACAGTGTCACTCAGCCACGGTTCATGGCTAAGCAAGAATTTGAACCCGGGCCATTTTGGTTCCATTCCAGGACTCTGTTCACATACTGACTTTCCACTTGAGGTTCTTGTGGACCCACTCAGGCACACCAAGGAAGAGTGGAAACATTTTGTTTGCTTTATCCTGGCCTAACATATGAGCTGAGCTTTGAAGGGAAAAGCACACGGCCGTAAAGGGAACTGGAGGAATGGATACTCTCTGGAAAGTCTGGTTGGCTTAACAAGCTCTGCGTCACCACTAATGTCTTGTGGGGGAGAAAGCTGGCTTCTTCTATGCCAGCTTGCATGCTTGGGCAAGCAATTCCTCACATACTGAAAATAAGCTATAATTACCATTGCTTTCAGCAGCTTTTACTTTTCTAGGCCTAGCCCAGTAATTACCAAAACAGTAATTGCAACTTTGCTTGGTCAGATTGTCCAACGTCTGAAATGCTCCCCGCCCTGCCCTTTGTCTCTCATCTTGTTGTGTGGCCCGTTCAAATTCCTGCTGGAGGCTTAAAGGCCGACACAAATCAAAGAGGCCCCATTGCATTTCACTCTGGCTTCTTGAGGGAAGTTCAAGCAGGATGGGTGAATCTGTCAGTTTTGGTTTCTCCGTTTCAAATTTTTTACAATCTTAAATTCAATTCCTCACATTTCCTCTTCAGACTGCTTTTTTAAAAAGTCATCATGAAGAGTCATCAGCATTTTCGTGCAAAGCTCCTCTTTTTATGTACTTTTGTCAAACACACACACACATTTTTGCAAGCGGTTTCCTCTAATATAATGCATTTGCGTACGTTGTTTTCGCCAATATATGCATTTTTATGCACATCCCCACCCCCAGTATATGCATTTTTGTGTGTTACTCAGTTGGAGAACTGCATTGCAAAATTCAGAGTAGTGTGAATGTTGAAGATGGCTGTGTTTTGGTTCACATATTCCTTCAGAAAGTGCAAATTGCATAAGTTTGCTATTAAATGCAGTATGAACTGAGCTTATTCCCCACACCGCAAGGTGGAGAGGAGGATTCGTTCTGACAATATGGCCAGCTGCTGTGTTAAGTTCCTCTGAGGAAAGAATGCCTCTTACCCAAAAGCCCTTCCATCTAACTAGGGTGTATGGGGTGGTAAAGGCCCTTTATTCAGGTTTAGTACCAAAATGTATCACAAGGAAGAGCCACACTGAGGATGCATCCACAAAACAACTTTAGACAAATGGCTTATGGAGGGAAAAACCATGCAGAACAGGAACTAAAAGAACAATGCCCGAGAGCCAACTGAGGCAGCTCTGGTATGGAAACTTAGAAAGGCCATTATACTACAGAAACCACTCTACATGTTATTGTTTCACATGCTCTGAGACTGGTCCAGGGTCTGAGGCTAACTTTGTTTTGGTTTTGGTTTTGGTTTTTAAGATTTTATTTATAATTTTCATTTATATAACAACAATTATTCAATCATAATTTCAAACTCTGGCTCCATTCCCCCTCTTTCTGTGGTTCCTTACATTTCTTTTCATCTTCCGGCATACTCCAAATTATCTCAACATATTACCGGTATTTTATATATCTGTTCCCGCATATATCCCATACATATTTTGAAACTGCAGGTTTTTACATTAATCCTGACAATGTCTTAATCTGTTTACAGTTTGATTGTAAATTCTCAATAAACCATTTCCATTCCTTTCTTTTCTCGATTTCTTATTCTCCCCGTAAGTTTCACCATTTCTGCGTAGTCCATTAACTTCTGTATCCATTCTTCTCTCGTTGGGACCTCATCTTCCTTCCATTTTTGGGCAATTAACATTATTGCAGCTGTGGTTGCATAAATAAATAAATTTCTATACTGTTTAGGTAGTTCTGATCCCACAATTCCCAAAAGAAAAGCTTCTGGTTTGTTTTAAAAAATAAGTGTTATCTTAAACATCTTTTTCAGTTCATTATATATCATTTCCCAGTACAGTAAGTTTTAACCTTATGGATCTGAGGCTAACTTTGAATCAGACTAAACTATGGATGGGGAACTTGAAGCCCCTCCAGATATTGTTGAACTCTATCTCCCATCAACCCCAGCCAGCATGGTGAGCAGTCAGGAATGTATCGAGCTGTCATCCAGCAAGATCTGGAGGGCTGGGTTAAATGCGGAGTATATGGGCATTCAAATCTGGTTCAGCCACAACCATTATGAACTTGCCACAAGAGCATTGTCTGAACTTTCAACTTGCCTCAGCCTGATCTGTCTCCCTCTCGCTTTGCTCTGTGTGGAAGCATCCCTAGTGTTTGACATTCTGAGAAGGCCGCCAGGGATCCTCATGAATTTTGAAACAAATTGCCTGTATGTGATGGGTGACAGCTTTTGTAAACATTTCAGAGGTGGCTCCGGAAGGCCCCGCTGACTCTCTTTCTCCCTACCTCCGCCAAGGCGGTGCCTCCCAGGTCCCTCATTTTCTTCTCATCAAGCTGCAGTCCAGAGACAAGCAACTTCTCTCGCAGCTGGAAGCGGCTGACTAATGAAGATCTGAGAACATTCATCAGCTCCTGCATTATGCAGCGAGGCTCTAAAAATAGCGAGTGGTGCAGGTCTGAGTCCAACTTTGTCAAGAGAGATTCATACGCCAGATTCAAAAAATGATTAATCACTTGGTGGCCATGGCAACAGCCATCGCTGAGAGAGATAAAGGGGTCTTGGTGGAATGGCCAAAGGCATGATAACCATCTCTGAGTCCAGAGCTGCACTCCCTTATCCCGATGTCTGCAAACCATGAGTCCTATTCAATGCTAAGAAGCAGGCTTCTAAAATGGATGAGTGTCGGTACCCTTTGTGCACAGACACATTGACTCTCCCCAGTCACTGAGGAACCAGAATATACAGGCCCTTCCTACAGGCGCACACAAAATGATGCATTTCTGTAACCGCAGCTCTGTGACACAGGTAACTGTTATAACTGCTTTGCAGATGGAGAACAAAGGTATTTCCAAATGAAGCCCCTTACCTGGGAGGGGGCAATGCTGGTTGATGTGGTTCTGCTCTAAATCAATATTTCCATCTCCACATAATGGAAAGTGCAGGCTTGACTTGCTCTGTGTTTGTGTGTGAGTGTGTCTGAGTGTGTGTGTGTGTGTGTGTGTGTGTGTGTGTGTGGTGCTCTGGGTGTAATAGCAATGGCTCAGTGTTTTGTTTTTTTGTTTAAGTACGTACTGGCAATGTCCCATTTACATGTGTTCAAGGTGCATGTGACAGCGCATGCGCGTATCACCGCAAACCCACAAGTGGCACCAAAAGGGGGGGGGAATGGCCCTTGAAAGAGCATGAAAATGGCAAAAATGATGCAAGAACAGTGTCTAGCAATACCAGGAGCCCTTGCACCACCCTTTGAGGCCTGTGGAGAGTTGGAGCTTGAACAAGGCAGTTGGGAGGGAGCGACCGTTATGTTTGCAGGCTTTTTCAATGGTGTTCCCAATATATGCGATTTCACTTAAATGCGCACTGCCTTGGAATATGCGCATTTCCCCTGGAAATGCGCAACTCCCCTGCATAAATGGGGAGTTGCCTGTACTGAAAAGGACAAGTACACACATAATTAATGAAGAAAAAGGGAGAAGGATAAAAAATGGGAAATAAAATTCAGCATGGTGTAGAAGGAGGAAGTGTGTTAAGAATCTTTCTGTGATGTCACAGACGTTTAACCAAAGGCATTCACAGCAGTAGGACAGCCATATTCCACATAGCAACAGCGGTGTAATAATTACCCTTTGAGCTGGCCTTTGTCACTTAAGAGTTTTGTGGTTTTCGTGAGACCACCTCAATTGCCTGATGTATTTTCTTTGATTAGTTTTCCATTGTATTATTGGATTTTAATATTGCATGATTGTAACCCACCCTGAGACCTTGTGGTGAAGGGTGGGTAAGAAATCTCTTAATTAATAAATCATGCTTTTTTAGAGCAAGCATTGCAACCTGAACAACAAGAGTTAGCAGTCTGAGTGCTGGTTCAATTATGACCGTACAGCCTTCTCGAGTAAATGTCAGTCTTCTTTGCTGCGAAATGAAATAGAAAGTTAAGACTGGCCATTATGGACAGCAATTGCTCTATTCTGTGCGTACACGGGAGGTCAAACAGGGTCAATTCCATTCTCATGAGAGATGGAGGTCATTTGGCTGTCACTAGAAAATCAAGACAAACCTCAGAAAAGAGAGGCTAAAGAGCATTTGATTCAGCTTGTTCAAGAACTTGAGCTTTTTGGTGTATGTTGGGGGTTCACTTTGCTGTGTTTGTGTTGTGTGTGTGTGTGTGTGTGTGTGTGTGTGTGCGTCCACACACACTGACAGCTGAACATTTCTTCTTCTGCCAGCTTGTTTTGTGTGGCAATGACAGTTATAACCTTTTCAGAATTCTTTCTCGGTGCTTTCTTTCTTTTAGAAGCTGGGTGAGAATGGGCCGATCAGTGGAAGGAGCGGAGCGGAATAGAAAACATTCAAGTTAAAAGTAATTGTGAGACAGCTGTTCCATGTACCTTTTACAGGTTGGGCAGTCTCTCCTTGCCCCCCTCGGATGCCGGAGTGGCTTGAACAATGCAGATGAAATTACCAGCTCCTGGAAATGAAAGGTTCCCGTCTCCTGTAAAATGAGCACTTCAAGCTACAGTGTGTGCAGCGGGGACCAGACACACAGAGAATTCAAATAGGCCCCGGCTGCTCAATCCTATTAAACCATAATGAAATATAGTGTATCTCGGGGAAGTTGTTGACAGGAAGCGCTGTACGTGACTGGGAGCCACGGAGCACACATTAGCCCCAACAGGAGTAGAAAGCGTGAAGAGCAGGAAGGGAGAGCGAGGGAGAAATGGGAAACGAGGGCAGCAAGATGGCAAGATGCTAATGAGAAGGTGGAGAGGAAGGCAGAAGGGACGTTGCTAACAGGAGGTGGCAGGGCTGAAATAAAAGGACACAAGAAGAACAGCTGTTCTGGACATGCCGCCCATCAGTTCTATCTGGTCTCCTGTCTCCAAGGGAAGGGAGGGCATGCGCAGGAAAAGAGAGCTCTTCTGCCTTTAATATACAGGGATAGCCAATACGGTGCAGTCCATATATTGTTGGAGTGCAACTCCATTGCTTTTGCTGTACCTGCATGTGTGTATATATATATATCCTATATTCAGATCAAAATGATCAGACAACAGCAAAGGTTGCTAGATTTATCGAGGGTGCAATGAGATTAAGGGCCACTATCTGAACGACAATCTTGGTCATTTGATTGCCCTTTTTACCCATTGTTGTCTTTTTATTTGTATATATTGCTTGTTTTATGTTGCCATGGCCGTTGGCTAATGCGAATAAAGTTTATCTTATCTATATCCTATATTTATTACTATGTAGTGCTTATTGTTATGAATCGTATTTATATGGTTTGGGTTTTCTTGTATTTTATGGATATTACTGTATGTATGTATGTATGTACACACACACACACTGTTTATTATGTTCTATGTTGTCAACTGCCCTATGGTATTTTGATGAATGGTGGTATATAAGCTTTTAAATTAACAAATAGTAACATCTGGATGGCACCACATTGGCTATCCCTGCCTTTAAAATCACAGGTGACCAATAGAGGTGTTAGAGGGACACGGGTGGCGCTGTAGTCTGAGGCACTGAGCCTCTTGGGCTTGCCGATCGGAAGGTTGGCGGTTCGAATCCCTGTGACGGGGTGAGCTCCCGTTGCTCGGTCCCAGCTCCTGCCAACCTAGAAGTTCGAAAGCACATCAAAGTGCAAGTAGATAAATAGGTACTGCTCTGGCGGGAAGGTAAACGGTGTTTCTGTGCACTGCTCTGGGTTCACCAGAAGCAGCTCAGTCACATGACCCAGAAAAACTGTCTGCGGACAAACGCCGGCTCCCTTGGCCAGTAAAGCGAGATGAGTGCCGCAACCCCAGAGTCGTTCGTGACTGGACTTAACTGTCAGGAGTCTTTTACCTTTAATAGAGGTGTTGCTCTTCTATATTCTGTCTCTATATGACCGCCTGCAAACATTCCCTCTGCTTCACAGTATTGAAAGTGCAGGAGTCCTGTCCTCCTCTGCATTTGATGAGCATTCCCAACATTCATCACAAGGATCAGTATGCCTATGGCAAATTTCCTACCACCACTCCGGCCAAATTGTCACTGGTAAATTGAGCGGCCTACACTTGATGTTATGGATGACCATATACAAAATAATGTGGGTTGATGCTGTGGCCAGTCAGATTCAATGGCAGTGAGGACAACTAAGGTGAAAAGAAAAAGATTTATGCAAAGAAGAATCACTACCCAGAGGAACAAAAGGGCATGCTAAATTTTTACTCTACTGGTAATCTGTTCAGATTTTTATGGTTCATAGCCGGTAGCCATTACAATATAATCTGTTCGGCTTTGTTGAACATGCAGATTCTGCAGTGGGCATCAAAAATTAAAGACTATTTGGCAGGGCTTCTAGTTATAACAGCACAGGCTCCTAAAAAGAGTCAGTGTTGTAGATCTCAGAGCATGGGAAGCAAGCAGCATGTGAGAATGCATAGGAATTCTGCATTCTAGGACAGTACACATGATGCCCTTCCCATGCAAGGTGTGAAGGGGTTGTGGGTTCGCACCACCCAGCCCTTCCACCAGCCACATGTTTGACCTGTGAGAAATGGCCACTGTGAGAATGGGTCTTATCCACATAAAAATGTACAGATATAGAGCCCTCCATTACATATAGATCTCTATGGACACAGGGCCCCTTAATACAGTGGCTGAACATGTGGTTGGGGGGGCTGGTGTGCATGTTGGTGATGCGGGTGTTAGACCAGTTAGACCAGGCATAGGCAAACTCGGCCCTCCAGATGTTTTGGGACTACAACTCCCATCATCCCTAGCTAACAGGACCAGTGGTCAGGGATGATGGGAATTGTAGTCTCAAAACATCTGGAGGGCCAAGTTTGACTATGCCTGGCCTATGCTGTGCAACCTCATAACTCCTTGCAATAGGAGCCCTGCTATTGACTGACAGATCAGATGTAGGGAACCTGTGATGCATCAGATGTAGCTGGACTATAGCTCCATTAATCCCTGGCCATGGGCCATGCTGATTTGGCCGACGGAAGTTGAAGTTCAATAATGTCTGGAGGGCTGCAGGTCCCCCTGGAATAGATTACTAAATTTATCTTTGTTGAAAATATAGGCCAATTCCAGACCATTGCTATTTTGTGGGTGGAATTCAGTTAGATGCTGGCAAATTCTGTTTGCGCAATTAAAGTTTGGAGTCTATGCTTTTGTGCAATAAGCCCACTTCCAAACTAAATCAGACTTTTTGCAGTAAGGAAGGTGATGGGAAAATTCACTGGGATAACAATTGCCTGCTTTGACATCACATCACTTCCCCACAAGAAAATCAGAATGCATGCCGAATAAACAGCAGACATTGTATATAACCTCCGCACAAACTTTGTGCAAATGAATCAGGATGAATGCTCAATAAAAAGGTCACCTCAAAGAGACCCGAGGCCCAGCATATAGTACTTGCTTTAAAAGTTATTGTTTGTGTCATTGGTGATCATTATTCTCATGAAATATTGTAAAGACAATAAACATAATCAGATATGTCTTTCCCATAGGGCTTAGTGGTGCCTCGCGCCAGGGCACCGGCCTCTCAGGGGCGCCCCAGCAAGTGGAGGAGCTGTGCTGCCTTACCGGCAGCCTCCCCTTTCCCTGCATGCTGCCAGCTTCCCTCCCAAGTCTCCTCGAGAGGAGAGCAATCCCTGCAGAGGCTTAGGATGGAAGCTGCGCCCCACCAACCATATGGCTGGGGGGGCGCACAGCTTCACTCCCAAGCCTCTGCAGGGATCGCTCTCCTGCAGTGGCATGGGGGAGAAGTTGCACCCCCCCCCAGATGGCTGGCAGTACGCAGCTACAGCCACCCCAGCACTATCCGTGGTAATTTGGGGGCGCTGGGCTGATATTTGCACCCTGGCGCCGCATCTGCTAAAGACAGCCCTGAACATAATAAATAGGTCGTGAAATGAACTACTTCTTTTCTGCAACTGAGCCTTGAATATATCAGACAGTGAGTCTTTGACTCTTGTTTCCCGCTCCCCCCCCCCCCCATTTTCTCAGGGCAATCTAAAGTGGCACACTTGGATAATAACAATCATCACAGCCAGACTTCTGCTTCGGAGAATATATTCAGCTACTTTTTCAATTGGGCTTATTCAATTTAATTTTACCTCACTCATTCAAAATGAGGGAAAGACCAAAACAAATTATTATTTTTTAATAACGCTGGATGGAAAGTGAAGTCCAAGCGATGGCAAATATATCAAAAGCAAATGAGTTCCGTTTACATCCTGTAGGCAATACACAAACACGGGTTGAATTTTTATGGCCTTTTAAAGGGAACTTTATGAGCTTTTAGGGAGCAGCAGTATAATTTTAAGCCAGTGGTGGTGGTGACAATATAATATGAAACATGTGTACCTGGAACACGCTGCTAACATTGTAATATATTATTATATAAAAGAGAGAGAGGAGCACAGGGTTGTATCCCACACTGCGTGCTTCAGGTTCCATTCCTGCATGGGACCTCTCCTTCTCCTTCCTCCCATCACTTGGCATGCCCTTAAAATCTGCCCCTCAACCCCTCTGGAGCAGATTTTGAGAGTTCCCAGAGGGCTTCAGGGGAGAGGAGAATTTCTGTTGTGGAAGTGTGCTTCACTAGCAGAACAGCGACATTGGATACTGCCCAATATTTTGTCCCATTTTATGGTTCCATGTGCCCCTTATTTTCTCAGTCACGTTTCTTCACTGGCCTTAGCTTTATGAGTTTATCCAGTAGGGAGAAGTTACCAGGGTGGCTGCTCACTCGGGAAGAGATTGGCCAGTAATCAGACAGAATGGGCTGCATGTGGGAAAAGGTGGGGCTGATGAAAGTCTTGCAAGGCTCCTCCTGAAGCAGGGCTTCTTTTTAAGCCGGAACTCACCAGAACTCAGTGCCAGCACCTCTCAGTGGGTGCCATTGCCATTATAAGAGAATTCATATTGATTTATATATATTTGTTACTTTGTATTAATGTAACATTTCTATAGGTAACTGCATTTTTGTAATATTAAGAATAAGTTGTCTGTTGCTGCTTCCGTTTTTCTGCACATTAAATGGTATGTTGTTGTTGTTGTCATCCATCTTTCTTGAGAGTCAATGGAGTGTGCCTCTGGGGGTGAAGCCAAACCACTGTGTTAGCAGCAGTGAAGTGACTTCCCCAGGGTGTGAGTCTGGGGAGTGTGTATGGAGGTCCTGGTGCTATGGAGATTAAATAATCAATTAATCAATCAATCAATTCAGGGGGAAAAGCTCAACTGTTATCTGAGAGTCCACTCCTGAACAGTGGAACAATGAGGTCTAGAAACTTGCTTTCTGGAAATATTTAATAATCTAAATTCTGCTTTAGTTACCAGATTTCCTGTGCAATCCAGTGTAGTTTAGAGGTGGAGATGAATAGCTCAGCTCACATTCGCTTTGCATATTTTTCATTGCTGCAGCAAAATTCTCATGAGATCCACAGAGCTGATCACTGAGCCCTGAATTCTAAATATGGCTGTCCTGGATGAGAACAGCATGCATTGTCCCAAAGAAATACCTACAATGTTACTAACAATAGCAGGCTTTGGCTCAAAGGTCACCATGCCCAATGTCTCCCACAATGATGATAGGAGAGGTTGGCCATTGTCCATGACATTGAACCATGTGCCCGATGAGAAAGAGAGATTGGACAAGATTATCTCAGAGGCAATCTTCAAGTCCTTCATTTGCATGCAGACTAAGTCTAGCTTTTCCTAATGCACCTACTCAGCTTATTCTGCAATTATAGAAATGTTGTGTTTAATGCTAGATCACTGTTAAAAAAAAAGCACTCCTGAATAATCTGTCCATTGCCTAGTGTCCAGCTTTTCCAGCCATAAACGACCTTGAGCTGTGGGTTTCAGTTATTAGTTTTCCAAATGTATTAATAAAGGACACAGAGTGGAAAAATATCTCCACATGACTGCAGCATTGTTTGCTGATGATGATATATTTGGCAGATTCCTGCTCTGCTAGAGGTTCATAAAATAGCCACTGTTGCTGTTGTTTTCTTTCCTCCTCTGTGGCAGAGATTGTAGCATGGAGAAGTCAAAAAATGCTACTTAGAAATTCACGTTAGTAGTACCCACCCATCTGCATGTGCTCTAACTGGAACATTGGTTTTCCATGCTGTGCAAAAAGCCTCTGGCCAATGTAACTTACAGTTGTGCAAGTCAATCCTATGTAAGTTTCCCCAAAAGTATTCAGTGGGGTTGTCTCCCTAGTAAGCATGTTTAGGACTGCAGACTTCCTTTCAATATACACTCAATGGCTTAGCATTTTCTCTGCAAGAACACCCCCCCTTCTATTGATTTGATCATCTCAGAAACCTCATGAATTGCTTGTGAACCCAAGACCAGAGTAACAGGATTTGCTAAGGCCATCAGAGTCTTTTCTACAGCTATTCCTGACTTGGGCAGATGGTGACTGGGAATAAGACCTTTTGCAAAATCTCATTCTTGCATCCCCTAATGCACTGAGGCCGGAGCCTCCTAACCGAAGCCTGACATCCTTCACTGTGTTGGCCCCACCCCTCAACAACCACATGTTGAACACAAAAGTCTGCAAAGGGAGGCCCATGTATTTGCTGCTGTTCTCTTCCAAGTGACAGTCTGAACATGACAGGGGTCCTGATCCAAGAGAAGAATTCAGGTTTGAGCAAGCAGAGGCTAAACAGAGCAAGATCTAGGCTGAGGCAAGGGCTTCTGATTTAGAGACACCCTGGGCACCCATTACAGTATACATGTAAATGCCCTTCTACCACCTCTCTAATAGTCATGGTTTCCCCAAAGATTCCTGGGAATTGTGGTTTGCTAAGGGTGCTGAGAGTTGTTCAGAGACTCCTATTCTCCTCACAGAGCTACAACTCCCGGAGTTCCCCCAGAAGGGGGATTGATTGTTAATAATAATAATAATAATAATAATAATAAACTTTTATTTGTATCCCGCCCTCCCCAGCCGAGACTGGGCTCAGGGCAGCTAACATCAAATCTAAACATTGATATAAAACCAAACAATAATTAAATCACCTCTTAAAAACAAGTCAGGATAAAATTAAAATCTGAATTAGATGGCTTTCCGCAGGATTCCAGTTGGGAACAGTAAATGCTCATAAGGCCCAACTGTGTATGCTGATCTTATATGGGCCTGTGAGAATGCTGGGAGGCCTCTTTCATACTATACAAAAAGGAAAGGGGAGTCAGGCTGAGCCCTGACCAAAGGCCTGGCAGAACAACTCTGTCTTACAGGCCCTGCAGAAAGATGTCAGATCCCGCAGGGTCCTGATCTCTTGTGGCAGGGCATTCCACCAGGCTGGAGCCAAGACCAAAAAGGCACTCTGGGAACTATCGGGTGGAGCAGTGTGCATCGCTGCTGGAGAATATATGTGTATTACTATGCAGATGTGGGCAAAGAGGCATGGTAACAGCATGAATATCACATAGCCAAAGCTGCAATCCTATACATAATTCCCTGGGAGTAACTCCCATTGGTCTCAACAGCTCTTATGTCTGAGTAGTAGACATGCACCATTAGAATGACTTAGTCCTAATTTTTAGAACTATACACACTGCTTCTCGTGAGCATTTCCAGCTGAACCAAAATATGCTCCCCTTTCTCAGAATATCATTTTTAAAAATCACTTATTCGTTTAAATGGCCTTCATGAGTTCTTATTCCCTGTCACCCTCAGTTACCATATTTTCCATGTATAAGATGCCCATATGTATAAGACAACCCCTATAATTTTGAACCAAAAATTAAGAAATCAATATTTTAAACGGAGCATGCCCCACCAAGCATGTCGAGCTTTTTTGCCGGTTCCAGCAGCTTCTTCATGCCAAAGGAAGGTAATTTAAAAAACATTGTCTTATACATGGAAAAATACAGTATATCGTTACGTAACTATATCTGATTGATTGTATCAACCAAAATGATCCTAGATAGGAGGGTGGAGGTTGTTGGACACTAGTAAGCAGGAATGTGTGCCCATTCTTTAAACGGAAGAGCATTAAACATGTGTGCATTTTCTACATAGGCCTCTGGCCAGCAATGAATCAAAATAGAACCAGGGGTGGTTTGCCAGAGCTCTGATCCCACCCACAAATGGCCCAGGACCAAATCCCATTGCCGTGGATGCTGTTCACCAACATCACCCTCTACTTTGGATGTTGTTGACAGCACTGAAGCCGGAAGATACCCCATAGGGTGGGTGGAAAGTAGACCTGGAAATACTGGTAGATCTCTGAGTGATTTGCAGTAGGTTGCAAAGGCTTCCTGACTCGCGATTGTTTAACAACAGCAGCAACAAAGTGACCCCTCTCCTACCCTAAATTATACTGCAGAAATGGAAAGAGGGAAAAAACACCTTGGGCAACACAGCTTGCGTGGAAGGATTATGAGCGCCATTGAATTCCGAAACTCAAAACAAACTCCTGGGCTCAGAAATCTTTAATTCTATGACTTTGGTAGATCTTGAGATTCTTGTAAAAACAAGTGAAAGAAGCCTGAAGTCTGCCCACAGATGGTGCAAGGGACTGGATTTAATCCAGGGACCACCAGCTGCTGGTGTACCTGCATTTCCTTGCAAATCCTGAAAGATTCACTATTCAACCAGGAAATTGCTCATATGTTGATCCTTTGTCATTTCATAATGGACCGTTTGTTATTCTCCCACCAAGTTTCAGTCATCTAGTCAATGATATCCCACAGCCTCCACACGCAATGAGCAACAAACAGCAGAAACCAACTGTTAGCCAGGAAATCCAAATGAGTCCAGATTCTACTGTTAGTCTGAATATAGAATGTGTTTGAAGCTGATATGAGTAGTTTGGGAGTGATTCATTAAGAGCTGGTGAGTCCAGAGCACTTTGAGTAGGGTGATAATGAAGGAAAAACAACCCCACTCTGCAAAGAGTTATTAACCACTATGATGGAATCAAACAGGCTTGAATGGAGCTGAGTAATTTTCAGCATATCCGCACAGAAAAGAATTCTTCTCTTTGTTTTCTTACCATCTAACCTACCGGAGGATACAGACAGAATGCAAGGAATGAAAAATAAGATCTGTGGCTAAGGCACAGCTGTTGTGCTGTTCTTATTCTTATTTTTGCCACAAACTTGGGACAAGTTCACACATGAAAGCTCATCGTACGATGACTGCATGTGTGAATGGGCCATCAAAAAAACACATAACTTATTTTATGTTGTATCATATACAATATTGTGGTATATCAAACACAATGGCACCGTGCAATCGTTTCATGCATTCAACTGCCTTCAGGGGGGCAGTAATCAAATGATACGTCCATATGTCAACTGTCCCTTTTTTGCAGGCAATCATCACTTGTAATCAGTATTTATTTGTACCATAAACACACACACACACACACACACCCCTTTGGGTGTTCTCTGTTTTGCTTTAAAAAAATTTCAAAATGTTATTATTGAAAGAAATAAGATATAGAAAAGAACACAGGTGCTGCAGGAGATCTGAAATCACGTAGGCATGATTTTGGAACTTTCTACAAAGCTATGTGCATCCAGCTCCTGTCTCCCTACCCTCTTCCCTATGCGCTACACAGGTCAGTGCAGATGAATATCTGAACAGTTGCTGAGAAGAAGAGGAAAGAAAAAGGAAGATGGATCCATCTTGGGCAGGTTGGCTGCAGGCTGGCTGGGAGAGATGCCTTGGACTCCAGGGCTGCACTGCTGTGGGGTAAAAGCCCCTCTTGAAATGACCATGCGGTAAGATCTGGACTCCCTCCATGGAGACTGAAGGTGTAAATAGGTGAGGAAACCAAATTTCTTAAAGCTACGGCAGTCTGCACTGTGTCTCAATTTTCCAAAGTACCACAGACCCTGGAACCCCATGGGCTTTTGCCACTGCACCCAAGTTTTGTAACAGTAACTGCCGAAGGTGAAGAACAGAGATGCAAAGACTTTGGGGGATAATAGGCTTGTGCTATCACATCCATTGACCTACATTTCTGGACTGAGCTAAAACCATTCTGAAAATCAAGCGGCTTCTGGCAGAACTTTGGGCTGAGGCCACTCTCTGCATCTTCTTCGCCAGTTCCTGTTCGACCTAGCTGCTTGCGCACTGTGTTGTGAATCACATCAGGTGACACAGATGCTGTGACACACATACACACACTGCAGCTCACAGAAAAGTGCTAATATGAGTAATTATTGCAGTATGTCACTGTGCTATTTAAAGGCTGCTCACCGTGTGCCAGAAAGTGCTCTGTGCAGGGTTTTCATTGCAAGTGTCTGCCAAAGCACTTCCCAAGGGGATAGTGATAAATATAGACAGCAGAGAGCCAGTCTGAAGCCATTGGAGTGAAGAACGGCTAAGCACATGCCTCGGGGTCTGCAGAGCTCATAACCCAAGAGATAGTTAATGTGCCTGGCTCGACTCCCTGAAATGTTTCGGAAGAGTCTGGCAAACTCAAGTGATGGATTTTTCAGGTAGCCTTTTGATATCCTGTAATACCTCAATCTGGAGAGTCAGCTCTCATAGGCACTGCTACCTTTGCCTCTAGTCCCTGATTAATCATTACTTCAGAGCAATGAAAATAATATTTTTGTAGCTTTTTCTTATGCCATGGATCATTGCATTCCATTGTCACAGGCAAACATATGACAAAGAAAGCTGGCCAATTAAATGCAGCCTTGCTAGCACTGTGGGGAAGGTCAGCAGTGCAGTAGCAGGATACCATATAACACCGGTCCTGAAAGATCTTCATTGGCTCCCAGTACGTTTCCGAGCACAATTCAAAGTGTTGGTGCTGACCTTTAAAGCCCGAAACAGCCTTGGTCCTGTATACCTGAAGGAGCGTCTCCATCCCCATCATCCAGCCCGGACACTGAGGTCCAGCGCTGAGGGCCTTCTGGCAGTTCCCTCATTGCGCGAAGTGAGATTATAGGGAACTAGGCAGAGGGCCTTCTCGGTAGTGGCGCCAGCCCTGTGGAACGCCCTCCCAGCAGATGTCAAGGCAATAAACAAATATTTTACTTTTAAATATGAGGAAACCCAGCCAGATGGGCGGGGTATAAATAATAAATTATTATTATTATTATTATTATTATTATTATTATTATTATTATTATTATTATTATCACTTGTACTGCATGCAAAAAGTCCCAGGTTCAATACCAGGTATATTCAAGTAGCACTGGGGGAAATCCCTTGCCTGTAACCCTGGAGAGCTACCACACAGCAGTAGAGAAAACTGACAGCACAGAGCTAGATGGAGCAATGATTTGACTTGATATGAGGCAGTCTCCCATTCCAATCCATCTAAGCAGGAATGATCCTGATTTGAACATAACACCTCAGTCCTGATGGATTGACTGACTAAGCATATCAAGTACAATGCTTCAGCACCAGTGTTTTGTCTCAGGGAAGGCTATTGCTCCCACATGAATACCAGGCAATAAGACGGTTGCACTATACTGATTAAAACAATCACTTAAGGATATTAGGTAGAAGGAAAGAATGATAAAGTAATGACCTAGAGAGATCACCTGTGCTTCTTCTGGTTTGTCTAAGTGACTTATTGGGGTCGTCCAATGAAACGGATTGGCAGGAGATTCAGGACAGACAGAAGGCAATAGAGAGTTGGTGATGCCACTGATTTAAATGGCTTCAAAGAAGAAATAGGCAGGTTCATGGAGGGTATGTGTAGCAAAGCCAAAAAGTCATGATTGCTTTATGTACCTCCAGGATCATTCCATTCCATAAAGTTACTGGAGAAGAGAGCGCTATGACCTTCGTGCCTTGTTTGTGAGCTTCCCATAGGCCAGGGGTTGCCAGCTGTTTGGAAACAGGGAGATCAATTGGAATTTTGAAATAGTGCTGTGGCTCCATATAGGTGTAACATAACACAAAATGGCAACCGCCTCTAAAACAGCCGAAAGAGAGAAATGTGTGAGCATGGCCTCACCTTCCATCAGTGAGGGAAAGAACCTATATCAACCACTACCATCAGGGAATACTATTTGCACCCTTCCTCTGTTCAGAATGGGACAGTGGATGTCCAGTCCTGGCATCCAATGGAATGTTGGCGTGCTTAAGTGGTTATATTCAACATAAGAGAGACTGAATCAGTGCAAACAGGCACTGAGCAGGAAGAGCAAATGGTCTCTCATGCACTGTGGATTTTTGATACTGAGACCTTTTGCAGGCACCATAGGAGGAGCAGAGCTCTTCTTATGTTCTTGTATGTCACACAAGAGCATCCATCCTTGATGAGTTTTTCCATCAACAATAAATATTAAAGGCACATGACTGGAGTTCTCTTCAAACCAAAGCATTAGAAAACACACAAGGTTCAGTCTTTAAAACGCAATGAGTATATATTAACAGCATTCCTGGGAGCATATGGAACTAAGCAAACACACAAGCACACACCCATTATTAGAAAAACTGTCTGCTGTAGCAGTTTTTTGTTCCCTTGTGAAGAACCCTTCTCACCTGTTGGAAACAGGAAGAACAACTGATTTTAGGGCCTTCATCCTTTCTCATGACCTCTAGAGGGACCATTTCCACCATTCATTCCAGAGAGAGTCCTGCTGTAGGTAATGGAAATGGGCAATGAGAAGAGATAGCCATAAAAGTCTTGGATTGGGGTTACAGGTTGGAATTGCAGGTGTAGAAGACATAGCAAGTTCCACTGCAGACAGCAGGGTGATGTCCCTCAGACCCATGCTAAATATGGCTCCGGTGAGTTCCATTTTAGGAAATGCATTGATTTAAATCAAGGCCACTGTCAAGGGTCGGCATCCTGTTATGGGGCCCATTAACAACAACACACCCTTGAACGACTGTGGTGACGAGCTAGGCGCACTGAGGGATGGGGTGTGTCATGAAGTGTGTCTTGCCCAGGGCCCCTCTAAAACCTGGAAATGATACTGGGCAAAAATGTTAATTTTTCACTCCTGTCTTACAGATGAAAGACACTGTTTGCTGGTTTCATGTTACTTTTATCATATATTTAATTTGTGTGGGCCTTTGTTTATATAAATAGGGAATGTTGCTGGACTCCCATCAGTATAGTGAATGGTTAGGGTTGATGGGAGTTTCAGTTCAACAACATCTGGAAGCCACAGGTTCCCAACCCCATATTAGGGAACCAAGGTGTTTCCTTTTGTCCTTGAAATAGAACAGCATGTGCTTAACATGTAATCATCAGGATGCCCACCAAGTTATGGAATACACATGGCAAACACAAGTGCTTGTATGATTAGCAGAACTTGGGTTTTGGTTTTTGCTTGGTCCCAACCCTCAGAAAATATGCCTCTGCCCCCTCAATGCCCTACACAAAACTGAGCTTCCAGGCCCTGGTTTTTCTAGTTGTTGCTCACTCTAGGGTCACAAAGCATGCCAGTCTTTCCTCCTTAAGAACACAAGAAGAGCTCTGCTGGATCAGGTGAAAGTCTCATCTGGTCCAGCACTCTGTTCTCACAGTGGCTAAGTATATGCCTTTTGGCCTGCTCTTTCCTTACTCCTGAGGTACAGGGGCATACAGATTGGTACCATAGCCAATGATGCCACATGCAGTTTCTGGGATGAAGGGAGAGCTTTCTCTTTTGGGGGAAAGGTCCTAATTCACTGAAACATTGTCCATTTACCTTATCTTCCATCTCCACTTTCACACGGCACTTTCCCCACCCAATGCTGGCAAAGCAATTCAAGAGGAAAAGGCAAGCAGGCAGATATGTGGAAACATTATTATGTAAAATGACACAAGGGCACAGGGGGATTAACACAGTTCAGTAATGTATTATAGTGTTTGGTATGTGGGAAGCAAATTACAGAAAATTTATTACCCAGATTTTCCTGCTTACTCAAACTTTTCCTACAGAAGGCAGTTTTGGGCAAGAGACCAAGAAGCAGAGAGGCCTGAAGCTGAATCTTGTTCCAGGTTTCTCTGAAACAATCAAAAACATGACATCCCCTTCAAACCAGTGGCGTAGCGTGGGTTGCCAGCACCCGGGGCAAGGCAAGTAATTTGCGCCCCTAACCCGTGGATTTGCGCCCCCTAACCCGTGGATTTGCGCCCCCTAACCCCCAGATGTTGCGCCCGGTGCGGCCGGCCCCCCCTGTACCCCCCACGCTACGCCACTGCTTCAAACCACACAACTTTATTTGTGTTTTCACTCCCTCCTCAACAATTATGGTATAATTATGGGTCCTTATAAACCAGAGGTAGGGAACCTGTGGCCCTCTAAATGTTGTTGGACTACAGTACCCATCAGCCCTAGTCCAAGGTCAAGGATGATGGGAGCTGTAGTCCAAACTGGATCCGGATGGTGACATTTCCCTTGCCACTGCCTTGTAAAAAAGCAACATTCTAGACACGAGTGATCAATTCTTTGGTCTCATTTCTGCAGTGCTATTCTAGAAAAAGAGGTGTCGGGACTCACCATGAACACCTCCCTCATTCTCTTAGAATAGCAATGAAGCCCACCTGAAAGGTGCCAGAACTGCATTCATGCGAGTTCCTCCTGGGGGAAAAAAAAAGCCCTACACTTCTGAGAAATTAGACCCCACAGTTCTCATTTCATCTTCTTTTAGAATTATAATCAGTAATTCCAGGGGCAAATACTCCAGTTCTATATTTAGAGATCATCAGCACTTCATGAATATCAAATTTGTGCTGTTGTTCTCTGCATACAAAGATGAACATAATTGTTAATTGTTATGCGAAATGTTAGGGAAACAGGTTGGAATCCCCCAAACAGGCAAAGAAAAAGATGCAGCACAACCACTAACAGAGTAAAGATATTAATACATCATCATCATCTGTTTATTTCTAAAGCATTCATATCAATGGCTACTAACTCGTAACTCTCAGAGGTTGGGGTGGCACACAATAATAGATCTCTTAGGTGTCATAGGCCAGGGTAACGAGGCAGTGGCTGGTGCCCATTGAGGCTGGTAGGGCAGAAGGCAGGGAGCTCAACAGTAGGTTGAGCCAGAGCCAATGACAAGCAGAGCCAGCTAATTCTAGTTTTGTTCCCATCCTTCTCTATGCTGCGTTCTACAGGGGCAACTTTGGCATTAAGCAGAAAGAAGCTGACAGGCGACACGACCACAACCTGGGGACTGGTTGAGAACCAGCCTCTACTGGGCATCCTCAACAAACAATGAAAACCAATGAAGGTGCCAGATGCACGTCTTTGGGGAGAAAATTCCAAAGCTATGGGGCTGCCACAGAGACTCTTCTTTCATGCCCCTCTGAATTTCTGAGGGTGGTGGAATTACAACCCCTCTGCTGATCTTAACAACCGATGGGGTCTGTAGGGATGGAGGGCTGAGGGATGAAGGGCTGAGGAATTTCATGGCTAATAATGCCAAAGCACTATCAGGTTTTGACCATGAAACCAGGATGCAACAGGAGTGAGAGGGCAATGTGTTATTGGAAGCATACTAGCAACTAGCTATCATTGTAGGGAAAATATTTGTTTAACACTGACTTCAGTGACTCTGAAACCTTGGGAACAAAAATAGCTGATCCCAACAGTTTACCAGGAAAAGAAAGAAAGAGTGAACTGCTTTGAGTGGGCCTTGGAGTTATTTGGCCTTTCACCTGTCTCACAAGCTGACATATCTTTCTTTTTAGGATGACATTGGGGGGAGGCAGTGTTGTAAGTGAACAGCCTACTCTTGGAAGAGACACGCTTGTTTGACAAAACCTGAATTTATCCATGTAATCCTTCCTCACATCTCCACAGCCAGATTGGAGCAGCCGGTGGAAAAAATTCCTGTCTATTTTCAGAAACAGATAAAAGCATTCAGATTATGAAGTGCAGATCTCAGCTCAAAATGGCTGGAAAAATCCATTCAGCACCCCTGTCACTGACCCCCATGGCCCCTCCAAGTAATGAATTTCAGTAATCCTAGCTCCCTCCCCTGCTTTCTGGCAAGCTTGCCTCACACTCATCACCACTCCCGGAACCGCTTTATGCACCCAACATCTGCAAAATGTCATAGTCCTGTCATAAGTGTTTATGCTGCGAGGGGATGAAGCAGGGAGGTGTTTTGTAAAACAGCTGGGCTTGCAGATATTGTTTACTAATTGTTTTGAATCCCACCATTCCTCCAAAGGGCTTGGAGTGACATGCCTGAGGTTTCCAGGTGGTCTCTCATCCCAGGACTGCCCAGGCCTAGATCTGGTTTACTTCAGACTACTATGCAGTCTTGGTTTTCCTACTTTCTCTGTTGTCTTTTTAGAAGAAGAAGATAAAGAAGACATAACTTAGTTTGAGATCCTATTTCTAGGATCAATCCAGAAAAAAGGCAAGGGTGTGTTTGCCTGGGTTTTGCTGAATATGCTGGTTCAGCACCTGAGGTTTCACACGGAAAATGGATGCCATCTGCCCTGTGGGAAGGAAGGCTGGCAAACGAAACAGCAGGGCCTGCTCTACTTGGACTGCTCCTCACACAGCACTACCACCCAAAGGGCCAACTTTACATTTAATATAATTTCTTTGTTATTTTGAAACTGTAAACAGCTTTGGGTGTCTCAGAAGGAAGGCAGTCTATATGACTGCAATACACAAAATTCAATCAGTAATAAAATGACACTTTCAGCCCTTATGACAAATTGTAGGGCCAACCCTACCATGAGGCACCTGCCTCAGGTGGCAAATGCCAAGAGGCAGGGAGGGGGACAGAGGTGTATGCCTTGCCCTGCATCCCCTGCTGCCCTCAAGTTCTGTGGGGAAGGGACTGCCCATTGCCAGACTCAAAAGAAGATTCAACTGCCAATCTGATAGGCTTTTATGCATGGAATGTATGTGTTGGTGGGGAGGGGCACTATCTTGTCATTCACCTCAGGAAGCAAAATGTATTGTTCCACCCCTAGCAGATAGGTTGGAATGACAAAATCAACATAGATAGCTCAATCTGTCCAGAAAAATGATGCTCAAAATGTAGTGCAAGGTAGTGCTGCCTTTTCTGAGGTAATGCTTTCTGAAGGAGGAGGTGGTTCATTCCCTCCTTGAGATAATGTTCCTGGTGTCGGAATTGGGGGGTGGAAAAGCCAGCTGGCTCGGCCCCAGCTAGAGCGTCTCACCTCTCAGCTTTGCTGCTGCAGATATCCATCGACCTCTGCTCCTCCGACGTTCGTCAGTGACTCACGCTGCAGTGCATACTTGAGCACACTGTTATGTACTGAGTTGAATAGGATCCAAACTGCAGCAGTCTGATTGGTCCTAGAACAATAGGATCCAAAAGGCAGCAGTCTGATTGGTCCTAGAACAATAGGATTCAGAATGCAGCAGTCTGATTGGTCCTAGAACAATGCAGCAGTATGATTGGTTGGCAGGAACCACCCAATCATGCTCCAGATAGAAGGGAATCCACAACCTGATTGGCTTACAGTAGAATTCCGGAATTAGCCAATCATGTGCAGCCCATTGTGTAAATAATGTATATAAACCTTGAGGGGACTTTCATTCATTCCTCCTCACCACTATGAGCTGAATAAAGAGCATGAAATCACTTTGCGACTCTGAGTATATTTCACACACATTACTCAGCAGTGTAAACTACACAACAGATGAGGCTTGAGGCTTGGACACGTACTAAACTACGCATTTATTATACATAAATCAGGACAAAGAAAACATGGCATCTCTCCTTGCCGTCTTCTCGGAGAGAGACTCAAAACAAAAGCAATACAGAGAGGAAGTTCCGCTCATGCCAGCAATTGTGCTGGAATGTAAACAGACATGTGACATGTAACAATCCACATATCTGCAGCAAAAGGGGGAATGGAATTCCCAACATCTGGACCCAGATGTGCTTGGCAACTGTTGACTGAATGCTAACATCCCCTTCTTGGGCAAAGTGCTTTAGAAGCTGATACTTGGATGAAACAAGCCATTTATGCCTGTTTCAGTCTGTCTTCAGGTCTGGTTTAGAGACCAAGGGACCCAAACTGCCCTAGTCAGCTTGGCTGATGGCCTTAGTTGCAGGAGAGAATGGGGAATGCAACCCTGATGATTCTCCATTACCTCTCAGCAGTTTTTCATACCACTGAGCGGCCAAGCTATCTTTGTAGACCGCTTTCGGGAATTAGAAGTTGGGGTATTGCTTTGTGATGGCTCTGCTCCTAACTCCAAGGGCAATTCCAAAAAGTAGCATTGGATGATTTTTGCTCAGCACTGTGAGAGTTGTCTAGTGAGATCCTGCAGATTCTGAGTTCTAAGGCAAATGAGCTACAGATATTATTATGTTATTTTGTAATACAATGCAGGGCAGTGCAATATGATATAATATTTATTTATCCTATATTGTTTATTTATTAGTTACATTTCTAAACTGTCCTTCAACAATTATAATCTTAGGGCAGTTTACAGTCCAAAATGTCAGTGCATTAAAACAATAATATTCCAATGACAATTTATTTTTTATTTTTTAAAGATATTTATTGAGATTTTACAAAAACGTAAGTTTACAAAATAGAAAAAAGTCATATAGAAAGAAAAAGATACAAAAAAGAGAACATAGAAAAATACATAAAAAAGAAAAAAGAAGAATAAAAATACGAAATACAAAAAACAAATAGATAAAAAAGAATTAAAAACAAATCCGTTTTTTGTAACTTTAAACTCATTAGCTTGTTTCCTTGGCCTCCTCACACCTCCCCTTTTTGTATTCCCATTTAAATAATCAAATCAGCAAATCCTTACCCTCTTTCATTTATCTTAACTCTATATCTTAACATATTATAACTCTATATTTTCATCCATTATCAATTCATTTTTGCATATTCTTATTAACTTTGTTGCTAATGCCACTTATTTTCAATCCAACATCATTTTAACATTCATTAATTTTACAGTGTTTCTGCAGATAGTCTTTAAATTTCTTCCAATCTTCTTCCACCAACTCTTCTCCCAGGTCTCAGATTCTGCCAGTCATTTCCAATGACAATTTAAAGCCAACATTAAAATACAACCATAATTTAGAATGCAGCAATTCATCAATGCACAGTTGGTGTCATCCAGATTATCTTCCTCCAAAGGCCTAAGAGAGGTGCAACTGGCACTGAAAACAAACAGTGAAGATGCCAGCTGTACCTCTGAGAGCAGGGAGCTTCATAGACGTTTCAGAGAGTAGGATAGAATATTCATTCATAAGTCTATTGCTGATCTAAATGCGAACCTTTGACGACTGTTCATAATGGAATAATAATCACACATCTGGCAAACAAAAGAGTGAATATGCCTGCATCAAATTTAAATGTGAGTGGACTGCATTTAATACCCCTAAAAATGTCATTGTGGAAGTCTTCAGAGACTAACCATGTAAATATTTTTTCCGCTGCATCGCCAGCACTCCTTTTTATATAATGATTGCATCATAGTTTTATATAATGGTTGCATATGGCAGACCAAAATAAGTTTGAATTTAGCCTGCACAATACTAATCTCACTGCCCTCCAGCTAATTAATAATAATAGCAAAATTGGTGGGATATCAAAAATAGCCCATAGTGACTGTATTCCATTATTCTGGAGAACACACATGCCAATTTTGACCTAAGTCTAAATTAAAAGCAGAGACATCAGTCTTGGAGTAGCCAATCTTCTACATAATATAGCTGAAAGATGCACAAATTCAGCCCAGTAGAGATTCTGGATTATGTCATTTTTAGATAACTGGATACATATTCAACTTTCATTGTTTGTGAGAAGAAAGAGTGATGGCTTTGGTCCAAAGATTGTCATGCGCTACAGGCTGCCATGTGCAACAATTGGCCCAAGAGAGTGCATAGTGGATAATTACAACTGAGAGAGGAATGATTTCTAAGCTTTGGCAGCTTCCAATTGGCTGCAGGAGCTTCCTGCAGCCAATCAGAAACCTTGCTTTGGTTTCCAAACATTCTGGAAGTTGAAATGGATTCCGTTCGACGTCTAATGTACGACTGTGCCTTTAATAAGGTACATGCTTTATATCAGTTCGTGAAATAAAGGCTATATGTTTGAATATCAGAAATATTTAAGAGCTTCCTGTGAAGTGATTTAAGACTTACTGTCTCGAGAAATAAGTGTTGTTGTCAGTTAATTCTCTCTCTCTCTAACACACATACATATACAAGCATTTATACAAAACTATTGTCCAAATTACCTTACTGATCCAATAAGAGTGTGATGTGTGAAAGAAAATGTTGGGATTTGGACTGGGATGACAGAGACAATTTCTAATTTCTGCTTTGTCATGAAATTCACTAAGGACAAGCACATTAATGTATATCATTTGATTTTCACTCCATAGGATTCATGTGCAATATGTAGCATTAATGCAGTAATACTGTCATCTGCATTGTTTTTGAGGTGAGTGGGGTTCTGCCTACTGTTCTCTCATGGCTAAGTCACACATTTAGCTGGATGTTGCAGTTACAGTTGTACCGCGGTTTTTGAATGTACAGTGGTACCTCGGGTTAAGAACTTAATTCGTTCTGGAGGTCTGTTCTTAACCTGAAACTGTTCTTAACCTGAGGTACCACTTTAGCTAATGGGACCTCCCGCTGCCACCACGCCGCCGCACAATTTCTGTTCTCATCCTGGAGCAAAGTTCTTAACCTAAGGTACTATTTCTGGGTTAGCGGAGTCTGTAACCTGAAGCGTCTGTAACTTGAAGCATCTGTAACTCGAGGTACCTCTGTAATCCTTTCCGGAAGACCGTTCAAGTTCTGAAACGTTTGAAAACTGAAAACTCAACAGCCGACAGCTAGGCCTCAGGATCTTGCACTCAACAGAAGCTGCGTGCCATGTGTGACTTCTGAGGCGTGTTTGAAAACCACAGTATTTACTTCCGGGTTTACAGCGTTCGAAAACTGAAATGTTCATCAATGGTGACATTCGAAAACCGAGGTACCACTGTATATGAAAACACATGCATGAGCTAGCCTTTGGAAGGGGCCATTGCTCAATGGTAGACCGTAGGCTTTGTAGGCAGAAAGACCATGGATCAACTCCTGGTATATATCAGTTAAAATGATAATGTGATGGGAAAAACTCTGGAAAGCTACAGTCAGGCAGCAAATGTGTCAGCTTGTCTGACCTGGTTTATAGCAGCTACCTATGTTTCAGTGATGTTGGTGATGTTGCTAACACTTTATGCTAACTTTCTCATGGAGTTGTTACGAGGTTATAAACCTTGGATGCTTCTGACTGAGTGAAAAGAAAGGGGGGGAACGATCCAAGTAATAAAATTATGCCTTTCCCCACAGAAACCTCTGGAATGTTTTATCCTCATTACAAATTATAATCTATTGTTCCAACTAGCAATATAGTTCAGGGTTGCTCTACATATCATGATTTTCTGCATCAGATCAAGTTCTTCTTGGATGTAAGCCACCTCCCACTGAGCTCACTGGCAAAAATCCCACTGTTTCTGGATCGTATTCCTTGTGTCAAAATTCCATACATTTCTCAAGTGTAGCAACTTTTAATAACAATAGAAATAATAAAGATAATAAGATCTCATCGCTGTTCAAAATGTTCTAAACACGTAAGGCAAGCCCAGGAAAAAAAGTTGAACTCTGTCATAACTGTCAAGGGAAAAGAACACATGCTGCATGTATTATCAGGTTTACTCGACATATGGGAACAATACCAGTTATAGAACTACATTTGCATGCAGATGCAAATATCTGCATATGTTATCTGCCTGGATATGAGCTTTAAATATTATAGACCTCAGAGGAAATAAGCCATAGAAATGTACTCAGATATCATCCCTGAAAATCATCCAATTACTTGGAACAACATTCCTTGTATATATAAATATATTTTTGATTTGAAAAGAGTTCCAATGAATATGCAAACACTTTGCAGAAAGGCATTCATCCTTAGTATGGGAGCAACAGGCAAAACACCATTGCTATACATCTCAATTTATTTTAGTGGGGCAATGGAAGAGTTTTGCACAGAAAAAGAACACCAGATGTTCTTAGCCACTTCTGCCCCATCACTGGCCTTGCTTGTATGTCGTTATAAACCATAGCTAAAAGTTTACTGTGAACATGCCAATCTTAGCTGCTTTGCTTTTCCTGCTATTGCATGGGGGGAACACAAGCCGTGATCCCTAACTCAGTGTTATGTCCAATATGGGAATCATGTTTTGTTTTTCTCCCAACAACCATGATCTGTAGGCCAAGGTTTATTCCAGGCTTACTGATTGTGACTTCTTTTGAAATAAACCACAGTCTCCAAGTTGGATGTAACACTCACCCTGGGGTTATGGTTTGTTTTCCCTACTCTCAAGAGGAGAGAAATAAAATTGCCTAGATTGGAGCGCTCCTAGTAAACCATCAACTATGATGCACTGGGTCACTGTAATATTCCCTGTTTAATGCTGAACAAGAAGTATTTTTCTTAAAGAACTATGCATAACAGGTCCTTTAGCTACTTTCTCACTGGCCTCTCCCTATCCTCCTTACCTAGATATTGGAGGCATCCTTAAAGGTATAGTCACGTTTATCCTCACAGCCGCTGCTATGATCTGTTTAAGTCCAAGAAAGTGAATCTGCTTGCAGGTCAACAGGATACAGGAATAGAAACTAGTGGGTAATTAAAATAAGCGTTGCAGGACCTGAGCTGCTTAGAACAAACCTTTGCAAGAATATAGAACTCCTTAAGATTTCAGCTCTAAATATGAGAGAAATTAATTCATTGGCAAATGGCAGTGGAGCATTGCCGTTGCAGAACATCATTGTGCACTGGTTTACAAATTAAAGAATTAGTGGTATGTGAGATCTGGTCAGAGATATAAAATAAGAAAATGGGAAAATCCAAATGAAAATATTTGGGTACCTGAAGATGGACTAGGCAACAGAAGTGGCGTGAACACAAGAAATGCTGGATTTAGGAACAGAAATGGCAAGTTTGTGATATTTCAAAAGCTGGAGGGCACTGGGTAGAGCAACAAGAGATTGCACACTTACTGCCCAAGATTGCGAATCTTAAGAACAGCCTGTACATGTATAAAAGAACATTCATTTCTCATAATCCATGGAGGATATAGCACTGCAACAATCGGTTATGGTGATGTTGCAAACAATGAAAGAGCTGTTCCACAAGCTGTTACTTTAAGTTATACACCAAGGAGTATTAATACAGTGAATCTCATTCAAGGAGCTGAAAACCTGTGACAAAGGCAGGTAAGCCTTTCATTGTGATTACACTTAGCAGATGGAAAACATTGCATGAACCGTCTGGGGTCATGCAGTGCTGCTGGGTTTTGTTGTTGTACAATCATTTTGGTCCTGTGTCAAGGCTGAAAGACAACAGAAGATGAAATGCACAATAAAAAGCAAGTAAATGACATAAAAGCGAGTAAAACAGTAGGCAGGTGTCCAATGCAGTTGAAAGGTAATTGCCTCCAGAGCCTGTCCCAGCCCTACCTAGAGATATTGGGGATATATTCACGGGCAAGATATGTGTTCTGCCACCAGTGAGCCTTTCCCTATACTGTACTTATGCACAAAATGGAATTGGAGGTCCACCATCATTTTGCCTCCCTGACCTCCTTTGGAAGGAAGGGCAGGATATAAATGTAACAATAAATTCATTAAATAAACAAATCATTTTAATTGTATTTACTTCTTTAACCATCCTCCACAATATTAACCCAGGGTAGTCTACAAGGCAAATGAAAGCAACAACATAGACTCAACCCATGAAGATCAAGAAACAAGTGAAACAATTAAATATCAATTAAAATAACAGTGATTCTAGATATCTACTGTTTCATAGACAGCACTGTTCCAATACTTTATACATACCAACCCAAGAATAACCCAATGCCTATGATGCACCTAGTTCCATATCTGGCGCACTACAAATGAGAAAGCCTGGTAGGTAATTTTGGACTTTCTGTTCATACCATAGTCAAGGGAAGGGCTTAGTGTAACCTTCAGCAAATCTCTCAATGGCTTTTTACCATGATGGCTAGTTGAAAATAGAGAGTGCCAAATATGTCAGTTTTGGTTGTTCTCAGTTTCTCATTTCTCATAAGTTGAGTTCTCTACTTTTCTGCATCAGGTTTTTTTTAATACAAACATACACATATATTCAGCAACATTTTAGTGCAAATTTCTCCTAATATACAATTTTTTTGTATGTAACTTCACCTAATATGCACATTTTTGCAAAGCTATTACCCCAAATGGAATGCACTTTTGGATGCTATTTGCACTAATATACATATTTATATGCATTTTTAATGCACACTTTACCCTAGTATGTGGATTCCTGGAGACCAGCAATTGGGAGATGTGCTCTGATAAAAGAAAGTGATTTAACCAAGTGAAAGCAAATCGGGCACGCTGATATTATAATAAGGCAATTCAAAAATTCCTTGGTGGATAATTTTTCATCATTCACACCCTGTGTTATTGACTATTTCCTCTGTTGGTGCTGACAGAGCTCATTGTTTATGGCTTGCAGTACAACACAAGGTTTTGGTTGAGGCTGCAGGATGTTCGGAAAAACCCTCATGCTGTTTCAGCAGCCAACCTGAAGTTGCAGGAAACCTCCAGTGCTTGATTCGGCTAGGAAGGAAGGGGCTTGGCTCAGGCCTCAAGATTAGCTAGAACAGATTCTAGGTCTTAAAGCAGTTCAGGATGTCAAATTGAGATCGACCAGATAAAGCTGGATTTGCATTCTGCAAATTTGGAAACAAATTCTTTTTGGCATCTTCCAGCGACAATGTGGGCCAAGAGGGGAAGTGCATTTTCCACTTGTCTTCTCTCTCGCTTCCTTCTGGACACACAATGACTATCCTAGAGGCCATTCACAGAAGTGCCTATTGATGCTTGAATGTGAACATTTATCCTGCATTGTGACTTTTTAAAAGTGGCAGCATTGTACTAGATATAATACACAGCAAAGGGTCAGTCTTGTCAGATCTCTCAGTGAGAGCCAGATGCAAAAGACATACAGATAGAGCTAAAGAAGAGGGTGCCTCTGAGCACATTTGTTTTTAGTACCAGAACTGAATTCAGCTTACCGGTATGCAGTCCTTTCACACGAAAACCCCCTTCCCAGTTTACTGTCTTCATTTCAACAGCCTATTTTAGTTGTTTTCCCCCCATCAATCTTTACTAATTTAAAGGATCAGTCTAATTCTGCCAGGAGATTTCCGTTTACACCATAATATTTTAGTTATTCTTTATACAGTATATTCTCTATGAAAAGAGTGAAGTCCTTACACACCCATCTAATGAATTATCAGATTCCTTCTCCATGGGCCCCACCTGCTAAACTGCTTACAGGTATCATTATAATAATACAATGATAGGTGATGGAAAACAGACAGACTTCAAGAGAGCTTCTGCAGAATAAGATATTTATGGACTTCAGTGTTCACATGTGCTTTTTTTTGTTTTTCCACTGCTTCTCAGTAACTTTTTGATATTACATGAATGATGGCTAACTTTGATCTTCCTCTTCAGCAAAATGCAGCCATCTGTCCCAGTGTTGTTTTAAGAAAAATAGCATTCACTTCCATTATTTGGCATTGTTTCAATAATAATAATAAAATTCCAGTATTCAGCTACGGCTAATGTTACCTTGGGGCATTTTTGGCATGCTTCTGATGTAAATGCATTGTACATGTGGCCAGGAAGAACAACATCTTGTTGCATCATGTAAAAAGAAAACACTGTTTCTTCCCTGATCGCTCATTTCCAATCTATATAAGCAGATGGCTGAACAAAGAAAAAAAGACCTGTCTTGGAACAAAATAATTAAACCCACAAAACAATGGCATGCATGAGGCCCAACTTAAACGCACAAGGTCAAATCATTCTACGTTTCCCCTCTTTTAAAATTAAACTCTATTTATTATATTTCACTCTTAGAAACCTGACAATATTTTCCTTTTCTTGGATGACCCCAAGTTTTATTTGCGATATATAGTTGTGTTTTCGTCTAGTATTTAGAAAATGTCCTTAAATGTCATTTGTATTTTTATTCTTGTTCTGTAAACTGCATACAGATTTTAACTAAGCTGCACGGAAACTGTATAACTTAGCTAAAAGAAGAAGAAAGAAAGAAATAAGAGGCTAGGCTGGCATGTAACAGCAGCACCTCTTCCTACTTGGGGGAGTGTCGCCTTATTTATTTATTTCACAAAATTTATACACCACTTACTAGAACAAAAGGCTTCTTCTCAGTTTCCAGTAGACAGTCTAAAATAATCAAAAACATGTTACATAACGTTTTGAAAATATCAAATAAAATCAGTAATATCATGTGCTAAAATTACAGGCCTGGGTAGTCTTGTTGGAACAAAAAGGTTCTTAGCAGGCGCCGAAAACAATACAGTGAAGGTTTTCTCCATAATCCAGTTAGAACTGGCTAGGGTGTATTAGTCTGTATGCCTAGTGAGCACAAGCTGTGTGGTTTTGTTGGTGTCTGTTGTTCTAGCATGAAGAAAATTGAATAAAGAACATTAACCGTTACTCCTGCTGTTTCTTGGCTTTGAGGAGGCTAGTTGGAAGGTCATCTCACAACAGAGAGCACTCTCCTCCATGCCCAGCAGTGAAGGATACGCAGACCTGAGGACTGCTCCTGGGCTCTGGCAGAAAACACCTGTGGCAAAGCTCTGTGCTTTTCTCCATCCCTGTCCTGACATGGCTGGGAGCCCCAAACAAGAAACCTTTTGTGGTCCTTCCTCCTGACCAAGAGGGCACAAGGGCTTGCTTGGGTGGCTGGAGACAGTCAAGAGGAGCCTGGGAGTACATGAGGCCTATCACTTTACTTACACTATCGCAACCTCATACCTTCCTAGCACCCGGGGGAGAAAGGGACATCCCATTATTATTATTTGCACAAGATCTTGGCAGCCTTGGTAATCTGCACTGGGGAAGGTGAACATAGGAAGCTGACCATTGATCCATTATGATCAGCATTGTCAACAATGACTGGCATCAGGAATCTCCAAGCCCTTCCCAGAGACACCAGGGATTGAACCTGGGACCTTTTCCATGCAAAACATGTGTATCTGCTGCAACCCCCATCAACTCTTCCTGCCTTACCCACTTGAGTAGAAGAGGCAGTGTGGGGAAACTGGAACGTTGATGGCGTTGCTACATGTTGACAGATGCCTTTCATTCAGGCTGGTATAAAGGTGTCATTGGCAAGTGATCTTGTGAGCTACTAGGGAGCTACACTGTGGAAATAGTTGCTCGTGTTGCTACATTAGCACTGGTTTCTGCAGCTGTTGAACTTCTGGCTTTGTTGCTGGTTGAGCAACAGATCATGACTCGTGCCCCACCTACACGATACATTTAAAGCAGTGCGATTCCACTTTAAATAGCCATGGCTTCCCCCTAAAGAATCATGGGAACTGTAATTTGTTAAGGGTGTTGTCAGGAGACCCCTATCCCCCCCCCTCAAGCTACAATTCCCAGAGTTTCCTGGGAAGAGGGACTGATTGTTAAACCACTCTGGAAACTGTGGCTCATAGCAATCATCATTTTAGTTGACCCATCGGTTGAATACAAAGCTACCTTATACATCAATATGTATGTTTATGTGGAACTGGAACTGCCACAGCTACTATTCTTTAAATAAAACAAACCGATATTTTGTTTTGAATGCGTATTTCTTTAAACATTTTCAATTGTGTCTTGCAATGACAAACTGGTGTTACCTACCATCTCCTCCCACATTCTTCTTTGACCTTTTTGGGATGAAGTCTTCATCCTTAGTATTAGTATAACAAAGCCTTAAGAATTGCACATAAATTCCCAGTCTATCACATCCTTCCTTTTGCCGAATACTGAACATTCTTTTCTTGCCCTAGCTGTTGTCTTTGGCTATAAAAACCGGTCTTTCCATTAAAAAAAAAAAAAAAATCATGGAGGCTTTAATAGTGTATATATAGTTTCTGAATAAACATTTGCTTTCTATCAAAATAGCTGTTCTCAGTCACTCTACTAATTATTTCAAACTGATTAGTTTATAATCAGTTTTCCAGTATATGTATAAGGGTGCTTAACACTCTCCCCAGTACAGATTCAATTAAAAACCAGATTTCCGAAGTATTGTGTAAATAACCTTCACTGTTAAAATTGTAGTGTACTCTGGGCTGAACCTACCATTAGGCAGGCTTAGACAACCTGCCCTGGATGCCAGATTTTGAAGAACCATCCAAGCACAGCAAATAGTCAATAATTGGGTTTAATATAATATATTTTGTTACCATGAGAGAACCTTTTTATTTTCTTCCTTGGGCTCCAAAGTGCCTCAAGCCATTTGTATGGTGCAAAGTCAGAGGTGTCTGCATTTCAGCTAGTAGATAAGATAGTTTCTGTTTTCACAGTTTTGAACCAGGACTCCCAAATTCCAGCACATTACTTCCTTGGGCCACCAACACTCTCATTTCTGTAGTAAGCCTGATAGGTAGTGTTCTGGACTCCAAGAGAACCTCTCAGTCTGCTAACTCCTAGGATCAATTCTGGTGCACTATAAAGCCCTGGTCTCAAAGGGTGCTCCATCACAAAGCTTAGAGTGCTGAGGAGTAGACAGTCAAGTTGGTTTGAAAAATGAATTATAAACAACTCAGATAAATACTTTAAAACTTCCAAAACCAGGTTTCTCACAATATCGGTTTGACGCAGGAAATTCTACCCAAGCAAGCAATGTAACGGATATCACTACAGAAGCAGTGATCTGTGGGCCTGACAAGATGTCTCGGGAAGTGTGCTGTCTCCCCGGGGCTAAGATCCAATATGTAACTGAACGACTGCAAGGAATCATAAAACCCACTGACAAATACCCCTTCCTCTTGGTTCATGTGGGAACCAATGACACTGCAAGCAATAGCCTCCAGAAGATCAAAAGAGATTACGAGGCTCTGGGCAGGAAACTGAAGCAATTAAATGCACAAATTGTCATCTCATCTGTCCTCCCAGTTGAACGACGTGGCCCAGGGAGAGAGGGAAAAATAGTGGAAGTGAACAACTGGCTTCGCAAATGGTGTAAACAGGAACGGTTTGGATTCTTAGATCACGGAATGCAGTTTCTTGAAGATGGACTTCTGGCAAGCGATGGGCTGCACCTCACAACGGTTGGGAGGAATGTTTTTGCAAAAAATCTCAGAAACCTCATCAGGAGGGCTTTAAACTGACTAATGTGGGGGAGGGAGACAGTGCTCCTGAAGGTAGGAGTCTATCAATTGATGAAGATGATCATCCAAATGTCATAGACCGAATGGAGCAAACAGCACGCAGACCTAGTGGTGGGAGGAAAAAATCCTTAAATAAGAGACACGGGGGAATGATTAATGGACTTCAATGTCTGTACACTAATGCGCAAAGTATGGGAAATAAACAAGATGAGCTTGAGCTCTTGGTACAGCAAACTAAATATGACATAATAGGAATCACTGAAACCTGGTGGGATAAGTCCCACGATTGGAATGTAATAATGGAGGGATACAATCTATTTCAGAGAAACAGACCAGACAAGAAAGGAGGAGGAGTGGCGTTATATGTCAGGGATGTGTATACCTGTGAAGAGATCCAAGATTTAGAACCTCAAAGCCAAAGTGAGAGCATTTGGGTCAAAATTAAGGGAGAGAAGAATAACAGTGACCTCATTGTGGGAGTTTACTATAGATCCCCAAGCCAAATGGAGGACATAGATGATGCCTTCCTGGAACAGATGGCCAAGCATACAAAAGGAAGGGAGATAGTTGTAATGGGGGACTTCAATTACCCGGATATTTGTTGGATGTCAAACTCAGCCAAGAGCATAAGGTCAAACAGATTCCTCACTGGCCTTGCAGACAACTTCATTGTCCAGAAAGTGGGAGAAGCAACAAGAGGAACAGCCATTTTAGATCTGGTCCTAACCAATGTTGATGACCTGGTTAGTGGGGTAGAAGTGGAAGGATCATTAGGCGCGAGTGATCATGCTCTTCTGAAGTTTACTATACAGCGGAAAGGAGCAGCCAAGCATACTAGGACTCAATTTCTCGACTTTAAGAAAGCCGACTTCATAAAACTTAGGGAAGTGCTTGGTGAGATCCCATGGACAGTAATACTAAAAGGAAAGGGAGTTCATGATGGCTGGGAGTTTGTTAAGAGGGAGATAGTAAAAGCACAACTTCAGGCAATACCAATGAGACGGAAACATGGAAGGTGCCTAAAGAAGCCAGGGTGGCTATCTAAAGAACTTTTAACTGAGTTAAGATTAAAAAAGGATGTGTACAAAAAATGGAAAAGGGGGGAAACCACCAAAGAGGAATTCAAACAAATAGCCAGCACGTGTAGACACAAAGTCAGAAAAGCTAAAGCACAGAATGAACTCAGGCTTGCTAGAGAGGTTAAAAGCAACAAAAAAGGCTTTTATGGGTATGTTCGTAGCAAAAGGAAGAACAAAGAAACAGTGGGGTCACTCAGAGGAGAAGATGGTGAAATGCAAACAGGGGACACAGAAAGGGCTGAACTCCTCAATGCCTTCTTTGCCTCAGTCTTCTCCGATAAAGAAAACAATGCCCGACCTGAAGAATTTGGAGCAAATGATTCAGCAGAGGAAACACAGCCCAGAATAACTAAGGAGATAGTACAAGAATACTTGGCTAGTCTAGATGTATTCAAGTCTCCAGGGCCAGATGAACTGCATCCAAGAGTATTAAAAGAACTGGCAGATGTGATTTCAGAACCACTGGCAGTCATCTTTGAGAATTCCTGGAGAACAGGCGAAGTCCCGGCAGACTGGAGGAGGGCAAATGTTGTCCCTATTTTCAAAAAGGGGAAAAGAGAGGACCCAAATAATTACCGCCCAGTCAGTCTGACATCAATACCAGGGAAGATTCTGGAGCAGATCATTAAGCAAACAGTCTGTGAGCACCTAGAAAGGAATGCTGTGATCACCAATAGTCAGCATGGATTTCTGAAAAATAAGTCATGTCAGACTAACCTGATCTCGTTTTTTGACAGAATTACAAGCCTGGTAGATGAAGGGAACGCAGTGGATGTAGCCTACCTTGATTTCAGCAAGGCATTTGACAAGGTGCCCCATGATATTCTTGTAAAGAAGCTGGTAAAATGCGGTCTTGACTATGCTACCACTCAGTGGATTTGTAACTGGCTGACTGACCGAACCCAAAGGGTGCTCATCAATGGTTCCTCTTCATCCTGGAGAAGAGTGACTAGTGGGGTGCCACAGGGTTCTGTCTTGGGCCCGGTCTTATTCAACATCTTTATCAACGACTTGGATGATGGACTCAAGGGCATCCTGATCAAATTTGCAGATGACACCAAACTGGGAGGGGTGGCTAACACCCCAGAGGACAGGATCACACTTCAAAACGACCTTAACAGATTAGAGAACTGGGCCAAAACAAACAAGATGATTTTAACAGGGAGAAATGTAAAGTATTGCACTTGGGCAAAAAAAATGAGAGGCACAAATACAAGATGGGTGACACCTGGCTTGAGAGCACTACATGTGAAAAGGATCTAGGAGTCTTGGTTGACCACAAACTTGACATGAGCCAACAATGTGACGCGGCAGCTAAAAAAGCAATGCAATTCTGGGCTGCATCAATAGGAGTATAGCATCTAGATCAAGGGAAGTAATAGTGCCACTGTATTCTGCTCTGGTCAGACCTCACCTGGAGTACTGTGTCCAGTTCTGGGCACCACAGTTCAAGAAGGACATTGACAAACTGGAACATGTCCAGAGGAGGGCAACCAAAATGGTCAAAGGCCTGGAAACGATGCCTTATGAGGAACGGCTAAGGGAGCTGGGCATGTTTAGCCTGGAGAAGAGGAGGTTAAGGGGTGATATGATAGCCATGTTCAAATATATAAAAGGATGTCACATAGAGGAGGGAGAAAGGTTGTTTTCTGCTGCTCCAGAGAAGCGGACACGGAGCAATGGATCCAAACTACAAGAAAGAAGATTCCACCTAAACATTAGGAAGAACTTCCTGACAGTAAGAGCTGTTCGACAGTGGAATTTGCTGCCAAGGAGTGTGGTGGAGTCTCCTTCTTTGGAGGTCTTTAAGCAGAGGCTTGACAACCATATGTCAGGAGTGCTCTGATGGTGTTTCCTGCTTGGCAGGGGGTTGGACTCGATGGCCCTTGTGGTCTCTTCCAACTCTATGATTCTATGATTCTATGATTCTATGACTATATAAAAAATTATCACATTAATTAGCTGGAGAGGAATTTTCTACACCACTCTTCATATTCCCATTTCAACATTTGATTCTTAAGTGGGAATTTGGAGTCAAGCCTCCCAACCCTGCCAAAAGCAGAAATAACATGGCATATATGATGCTCCTTTGGTTAAACAGACTCCACCGGCTATTGCAGAGGCCCCCTTAGAAGGGAAAATTGAAACCAGAAACACAAATCCAGCCATCATGTGGGAGGTGATTAACAGTTTAAATAACCCAGCTGTACATGACCTGTTCAATATGCCAGAAACCGTATGAATGTGAATTGGACTCACTGCATTACGACTTCAAAAGTAGATACTCACCACACTTATGGCCTCCCCTGATTTAATCTAGTGATGTCATGAAGGAGGAGGCATATATCCAGAGGACAGCATATAACTGTCCCTATGCTACACTCTATTAAAGATCCAGCAACAAAAGGCACCATTTGTTATGCAGCATATCCAATGAACAAGCCAGGTGGTAATGAAAAGAACAGACGTTAGGAGCAATTTGAGTCTAGTGAGCTGCTCATGGTTTCAGATTGGAAACGGCAGGTATGCGTGGGAAGGGCAGGACAATAAAATGAACAAATATTTAAAAACAGATGTTAAGGGAATAGGGACTCCACTCAGGAACACTTACGCTTTGGTTGCTGTAAGAACTATGGATGAATCCCAGTAAAGGCAATGAAGTACCGGATTACTGTTCTTTTATAGTACAAAGGCTGTGTACTGCAGCCCCTTCCCGTGTTATTAATCTGGCTCCTCTCTGGTTACAAATGCAAAAACATTCCAGTCAACATGAATCACAGCATGCAGAAATGGAAAAGACCTAGCAAGCCATCTACTTTATCACTTAAGCAAAGTAGCATTGCTCTTTGCATGGCTGCACACATGCTCTACAGAATAAATGTTATTGTGTTGCTGTTTTTAATCTTGAACGCTTTAGCATGGGAACCCAAAGTCTATACCCAAAATAGCCATGCAGCTGCCAGTTCAATTCTATAGTTTCTTGCACAAGCAAAAAGGAGGACAGCTTCAAGCTCAAGAGACATATCACCAGTGTCTGTTGCAGCAGAGCACAGAGAACACCGTCCTGGTTTTATATATCAGGGCAAGTTACCAGTGGAACTATGCTGGCATGGCCAAAAGCATGGTGATGGTGATCACAATTAATTTATTAATCACCTTCCAAACCACTGTCTCAAAGCAATTTACCCATCTGGGTAAATTGCATTGAGACAGTGGTTTGGAAGGTGATTAATAAATTGAAAGCAGTTAAAGTGCAAAAACAACAAATAAATTTAAAACAAGACTTAAACTAACGTTGCCACATTTCAATAAGTTAAAATTTGGCATAGTTGCTCAACTATGGGTAATCATCCAAAGTTGTTTGCCTTTTAGATGGTGATAGGCAAGTGATCTAAGCAATGTGGGGGCATGGTTACTCTCCGCTGGGGTTCTCTCACCAAAGAGTACTTGCCCCAAACTTGGGTCCTGGCTTCCAGGATTTCCAACATGTTGCAAGCTGGACAGTGTTCGCAGATGTCTATCCAAAGGCAAGTTACAAAATCTGGGCCTTTTTCATTTCGAAAAATGTAAGAGGAGACTTGATAAAGTTGTTCAAAGTGTTTTTATTTTTATAAAAAAAACCCAGTTAAAACAACAACTATTTTTGTGCTGGAGCTTCTCCAGACATTCATGCTTCATCCCCTCACACCATTCTCCAGGGATCATCTCTGATCTCTCTCATCCCAGTGTTTCCAGGAAACAAATGCCCCTACATTATTAGACTGGCTACTCTGGAGTTCTTGAAAATGACCAGCTGGAATGAAAACATTTCAAAGACCAGAGGAGCTTAAAGTTACATAGAACTGATGGAGAAGGCCCTGGAGTCCCATCTCTTTCCAATGACTGCTGTAGATGACAAATGGTGGAGGATCCTGATGAAGCCCTTCATACATTTGAACACTGTCTAAATGTTATGGGGCAGGCTAATTTTTTTTTTTACAATGATCTAGGCTTCTGTTTCCCCCATTTTTTTTGGGGGGTGTAGTTTTAGAACCCCTGAAAATCTAATGGATTATCGCACCTTTCAGATACATGAGATGCTATCCCTAGTTTGCAAACATCCCCACGTGCACACACACACGCAAACGCACCAGTGGAGGTTAAAGATCACGATTTGCCATAAGTACATGAAGCCTGCCTGACCTTTCAATGGAAATCGCAAATGTGTTGCGAGATAAGCGAAGTGACCGTTTACAACAGGAATAACACTCCAAGCTTTGCTAGCTTAACACTTAAGTGTTAAAAATAGGCATAGCTGTCAACGTTTCCCCTTTTTTAAGGGAAATTCCCTTGTTTCGAATAGGATTCCTCCCAAGAAAAGGGAAAAGTTGACAGCTATGAAAATAGGTAGTATTTTGTTGTGTGTGTGGTGGTAATTTTAATTATACTGCATTGGGGTGGGTGGGTGTGTTTCAGGGCATATAAAGCCACAACATTAAAAGAGGTAATTTCACGGCACGGGAGAAATCCTTGTTCTTAATAACAACAACAGAGTGCCATAGTTGGGTGGCTCCAGCTTCAGGGAAGGAAAAAGAAAGAAGGTTGGTCCCTTGTTCTTTTATACAGAAGGCAGGCGTTGCTCAAAAAGGCCGCTATCTCTTTAAGAGAATCCGATTCCCCACGCGGGAGAGCGCGGAGATCACCTTGGCAACCGAAGCTCAGGCAACAGCGGACCGGAAGTGACCCGAGGGAGGGGGAAGAGTTCGAAGGTCGAAGGTGGCGGCGGGAGGAAGATGGCGGCGGCGAGGGACTTGCCTTTGCATCTTAGCGGCTGGGACGCGCTGATGGGGGTCCTCGGCAGCCTGAGCCGGGGCTGAGGCGCCCCTTGCTGGTGACGCTTCGGAGCGTCGTGAAGGAGCCGCGAGGGCCGAGGCCTCCTCCTTCTCCTCCTCCAGCTGACGCTTCTGGGTCCGCGCATCAGGTGAGGGGAGTGAGGCTGGAGGCGGAGAGGGCTGGGCTAGGCTGGGCAACGGCTCGCCCTGCGGACGGGGGCGGGTCGTCTCCGGGTGAAGTGGGGTTGGTGGAGGCGCCAGTGCGTGCTCTAAATTTATCCCCCTCCCCTTCCCCGGTACAAAACGGCCTTCCTCACTTTCCTGCTTCGGTTCCACCTCTTTAAACAGGCTTTTCTTCCTTTTGCTCTCTTGATAGCTGGGTGTTGCGCACGTGTGACGTGTTTTCCTTTCCTCACACCTTTCAGAAAGTGACGTTGACGTGCATGCTGACGTGTCGGCATGGTAGTGGATTGTGGCAAGGGAAATCCAATTCAACCCCCTGGCCGTAGCTCGACCGCAATTGTCTTCTTGCAGCCCCTAGTCTGTTTCTCAGCGTGGTTGTGAAACGGACACGCCAGCTTGAGATCTTTGGAGGAAGGGTTGGCGACGAATATAGATGGGATTAAAATATCTGCTAGTTTCGAGTCCTTGCCTTTCAATTCCAGATTACAATGGGGTGCTTTAATTATTAAGAAAATTGGGAGAGCTGCCTCCTTTTGTATGCACTGAGACTCATGTTGTACATAATATAGCATTACAAAAAATTTTTTTCCTTCCAGTAGCACCTTAAAGACCAACTAAGTTAGTTCTTGGTATGAGCTTTCGTGTGCATGCACACTTCTTCAGATATATGCACACGAAAGCTCATACCAAGAACTAACTTAGTTGGTCTTTAAGGTGCTACTGGAAGGAAAAAAAATTTTTTGTTTTGACTATGGCAGACCAACACGGCTACCTATCTATAATATAGCATTCTTTAATTAAACTGCCACCTGCCTCAGTTTCCTTACTAATATTGTTTAGCTCAGTTATGACACTGCTTTTGCTGGGTGAAGTAGACTGTTGATACTGAGGAAACTAGTATTTCAGATGGTTTTGGACCAACTCCCATTAGCCTCAGCTAGGCTGCTCCAATGGTCAGGGGTGATGTGAACTTTAGCACAACAACATATGGAGAGCCACAGGTTCTCCAACCCTGCTGTATATTTCTGCTGATGTGCTAAAGTAGCACTCACTCCCCCATGTACACCTGTGTAGTCACTGTCTTGTAAACTCAAGGTTTTACTGATCAGTGTATACATTTGGTTGCTTTTTCTTCTAGGTCCTTAAGTTCCAGCTTATAAAGAAGATGTGTATTCAGAAATAAGTCCTACTGAGTTCTTACTCAAGCAAGTATGTTAGAATTGTTGCTAGCAGTGTATAATTAGGTAAAAGGAACTTTCCTGCTTAATGTCTTGAATACTAATGTGTATCCCTCACTCCCTTCAAAGAGTTCAAGATGGGATACATGGTTCTTCTCCTCCTCATTTTACACTTACTGACATACTGTGTGGTATGTTAGACTGCCAGACTGACTAACCCAAGGTCATCAAATGAGCTTCATGGTCCTAAGTCCAACACTCTAACTATTAGGCTACACTTACTCTATTTAGGCTTACTTCTTCAGCGATGCCCATAGCTACCAATCTTACTTAAGCACAGATAAGATGACAGTGTCAAAGGAAAGCATGAAACACTAAGAACTTCCCTATCCAGGGCTGCCTTCAGATGTCTTCTAAAAGTCAGTTGTAAACTTGTATGATTTCAAAGAGAGAATTTTGTCAATGTGTAAAGTCTGTTCTGTTGAACATACGATTTAATGTTTTTGTAAGGACATAGTCAAAATAGAGCTTAATATTTGCTTTTTCACTTTTAAATATTTAAAACTTGTTAAATTTGTTTAAAATTTGTCTAATTCAAAATCTGATTGTGATTCATTTGAAAGAGTGCATAAAGCAATTATGTATTTGTCATTGTTAATGTGTTCCATATCATTATCTAAAGCTTGCTAGATTCATATCCAGTGGCATGGAATGTTCTTACCTTGATCTTGTTTTGCTGGAACAGCCTTTGCTAATCTGGTGCCTTCCAGGTGTGTTGTACTACAGCCCATCAATCCCAGATTCTATGCCTGATGTGAATTGTACTTGAAAACATCTATAGGGCACCAGGTTGGCAAAGGCGGTGCTTGAGAGTTTGCATGCCAGCAACTGGGTGGTCCCTATTTTGTATCTTGATTCTGATGCATCACAGTACTGAGATCACGAGATAAAGCTGGCAGGCTACTTCACAGGCTGGAGCTGAGCTGTCAGACGAATCCCAGTTTGTTATTTTGCTGTTCCATTTCAACATTAGATTATAAACAAACCACTTCTACATATTTCCTTAGGCTTATTAGTATGGCTTCACATGCTGCCCAAGAGCCAATTTCTGTCTATTGGTTGACAAGACGTTCTTATTAACTCAACTATGCTATTCTTCTTTGTTCATTAGCAGTCCACGTGTCAAGGTCTCTCCCAAAGGCAGGTTTTTTTTATTACATTGGGAGAGGTTACACACAGATTTACTTTTCCACTGCTTCCATCCATCTTAGTTCATCATGGCTACCCCAGAATTTGGGTTTGGGAGTATTGGATTAACAATGGTCACCCTCCCAGTGGTGCCCTCATTGACATGTAGAAGTTGATACATGTCATGGCAAGCCCCATTTGCCTTTGGACTTCTAGCGCTTGTGGATTTCTGGGTGCCCTTGTGGTCTTCTGCATCCTTGCGGACTAGGTCTGCACCAACTGATGAGGCTGGAAGCTGAGAGACCTGAGGTGAGAGTGAGTGAGGCTTGAACTATAGGTTTTATTTTTAAATACCTAGATGTCGGCACCACATCTTTAGGTACCAATTTTGTACAGGAGTGATGAGGGAAAATTAAGCTACCTCATTTGTCCATCTAGCTTGGTATAGACTTCCACTTAGTACCTAATCCTTTTAAACTAGAGGCATTGAGGTTTGGAACAAAGACCTGTATACAAAGCATGAGCTGATACAAAGCATCAGTTTCAGAAGCTTGAGAGACCAGGCTTCTAGGTTTGTTTCTTTCAGTTCTGACACTAGTCTTTAAGGATCTAAGCACACATTCTTTCTTAGGGGAATGGTGTTTCAAGTAAGATTTCTTATCTGAGTTATACATTTCACCAAAACATGTGTGTCTCAATCTTGTCTTTTTCTTGTCAAGCTTTTCAGTTGGGTTTGATTATAGCTGTCAGTTGTTTAAAATGGCTGTTTCACATTGCTTCATTGTAACTCTGTTTTGTAGCATTGTTTTCAAAGTATTGCTGCTAACATACAGTGGACCCTCGGGTTACGTTACCTTTGGGTAACATAGTTTCGCTGCACGCGCAGAAGCGCTCTTATGTGCGTGTGCGTAGAAGCAGCGCCTCTTCTTACAAAATTTTCGGGGTGTGCACGGACCCCCGGAACAAATTAAATTCGTATCCAGAGGAGCCACTGTATTAATGTAAGGCGTAATGCAGATGTAGTTATGGGATGAGTGCATTTATAGTTTTGTGTCTTTTCAGGTTACTCTCTAATTCCTCTGTTACGGATGTTATACTTCATGTTGTAATCATGTGATTCATATCTAGAAAACTAGTACTAACTTGTTTGTATGGTTTAGTGTGTATGATTTGAGAAGTCCAAAAGATACAAGTTGTAACATAGTATGGAGTTGCATATGCTGCTTAAATAACTGGACTTAAGTTCATATCTTTAGATTGGTATAAACCTATTACTCTTTGACTTAAAGGAATGACAGTGACTAATGGCAACACATGGACACATGTGTTTCCATCTTCTTCACACGTATGAGAAGTTGAATCTGTGTTCACTTTAGAACACGGGTGGCTAAGCTGTGACCCTCCTGATGTTGAACTCAACTCCTATCAGCCGCAACCCACATGACTGGTTCTTAGGGATGAGGCAAGTTGGGGCCTAAGATTAGCCACTGCTGCTTTAGAACCAACCACAGTTCCCATTGCAAACAACCTAAAAAAACCCCAAAACTGGCTTGGGATCCTGATTTGTCCTCTGCATTTGTACATGACATGGAACTGTGGTTTGTTCTTAATTACAAAGGAAAGCTTTCACTTCTCCTCTTGCACATGGCAGATGAGGCTGGGAAAGTGTGAAATCATGAAAGCATGCAATGCCTTGCTTGTGATCACCTAAAAACTGTGGCTTAAGTGAGTGTCTGAAGTAGGTCTCTGTCATAAAAATGGAAACTTTGCAAAGTTTTTTTAAAAATTTTTTTATAAGGCACAAAATAATTTGCACATTGAATATATTTTCTTTACAAAGTTGTTTGTTTATAACATCTTTGTATTACTCAATAGAATAATATTTTAAGCAGTTTACATAAAAATGGGTAAGTCCCAATGAAAGTAGACCCATTGAAATTAATTGACAAGACTTAGGTCCATTAATTTCAGTGCTCTACTCTGTGTGGAATTTAGTTGGATACAGCCCAACTGAAATGCAACATGGAATAATATTGTAAAACAGAACATAAAAACTAGTTAAAATTAGATTAAAAACCAAACACAACTGTATACCACATACAAAACCAAATAGTGTTGAAAAGAAAATTAAAGTTCCCAAATCCAGTAGAACTTGGATTAAAAAGTTTTTAAGAGGTGCCTGGCTCAAGAATTCCCTGAGGGAGTGCATTTTTGAGGGTGGGTGTGATCACTGAGAAGGCTTGCTTCTGCGTTGTCACCAAGTAGCAGTTCACTGATCATGGAATTGATTGGCTGGTCTGCACCTAGGATGTCCTGTTTCCAAGTTGTTAAAACAGAGGCAGATTTATGGTAGGTTCAGTCGCACTGGGCGCAGAGCCTTGGGGGTGCTGCAGGGGGCGCTGCAACTATGATGTAGAATGGAAGGTGAGAGGCAGCCCTGCCTCCCAATTTTGGCGTCACACAGGGCGCCACTGAAATTTGAGACTCCAAAGTCTGCCACTGGTTAAGACTTTAAATGTCAACAACCAAACCTTGAATTTGCCTTGGTAGCTAACAGGCAGCCAGTGTAGATTTTTCAGCACCACTGTTATATACAGTGGTACCTCGGGTTAAGTACTTAATTCATTCTGGAGGTCCATACTTAACCGGAAACTGTTCTTAACCTGAAGCACCACTTTAGCTAATGGGGCCTGCCGCTGCGCCGCCGAAGCACAATTTCTGTTCTCATCCTGAAGCAAAGTTCTTAACCCGAAGCACTATTTCTGGGTTAGTGGAGTCTGTAACCTGAAGCGTATGTAACCCGAGGTACCACTGTTTGTGTAAAGCTTGTTAGATTATTCATTCTACTTAGATGCTTATATCTTGGGATGATTTCTGTAGGATATTTATATCAGTCAAGAATTGCAGTCTAAAATAATTCACGGAAAGGATCCATTCTATGTACAAGCAATGTAGAGCTGAAAAAGATAATTGCATATCAGTGCCAGTTTCATCTTGAAGTATTTAGAAATCAATTTTGGTTTCTCATAATTACAGTGTTTGAAGAAACAGGCATCTAAATGGAGGGCAGCATTTTGGAAGACATGTACTTGTTTTTCTAAAGTAGACCGTTTCTGTGGTGACATTTTCCATTCATTTTATAAATAGATGTAAATTTGTAGGAAAACTTTTTTTAAACATGTTCAGATGAGTTTCAGGAACATGCACTGCCAACAGAATCTTGCACATCTCCATGTGTGGAAGAAAGCAGTAAAGAAACTTAATCCCAGTGATACAGAAACACTGTGGGTAGATGGTTCTCATGTTTGGAGAGGTTTTATTCAGAGCTTTTTTTTCAGCCGGAAGTTGCTGGAATTCAGTTCCAGCACTTCTCAGGTGGGTGCCATTGCCATTCTAAGAGAACAAGGGAGGCGTTCGTGGTCAGTTCCAACACCTCTTTTTCTAGAAAAATAGCATTGGAATCATTCATTCATTCATTCATTCATTCATTACATTTACAGTAGAACCTCTACTTACAACCGCCTCCACTCGCGGACGTTCCAAATTGTGACCACGGCAAACCCGGAAGTAACCGGTGGGTTTGCTGCTGTTCACGCATGTGCAGGAGTGGCGATCACTGTTTGCGCATGAGTAGGAGCGGCGTTCGCCGTTCGTGCCTGTGCACAATGGCGCCTCTCCCAGCGACCCGTTTCGCCATAAGGACGGGCCTCTGGAATGGATTGTGGTCGTGATTAGAGGTTCCACAGTATATACAACCTTTATCTTCCAAGGATCTCAAGGTGGTACCATCTTTCTCCTCCCCATTTCATCCTCATAACAACCTTGTGAGGTGGGTTAGGCCAAGAGATGGTGACACTTCCTGGAAAATAGTAATTGTTCTGCAATAATAAATTGAAGGTAGGAATTTGGGAAAGACATGCAAGAAAATCGTCCAAAACAGTAGGCATAATCCAGAGAGCTTTGTTGGACCCAAGAGAGCTTAATGTTTTTTCTTCTCAAATACCAACCCCCTGATAGACTTCTATAGCCTTTTGTGCTGTGCAATTGGCTGTTAACAGGGAAAAATCCAACAGACCCCTTGCATAGAGATAATTGTTTGGATTTTGGTGTATGTGGATATTTGCAATGTGTTCATGCATATATTGGGCTAGATCCAGAGTTGCTCTTAATGGTGTTCAGAGTGTACTGCAGGAAAGGGGCAGCCCAGAAGTTTTCACCAGTTTCTCCTTTGTCCTGCAGGGCTGTTCTGTTGGACTGAAGGACTCTCAAGCAGCATGGGGTGTGGTGTTGGGGGCTGCGGGGAGAAAGAGGAATTGACTAAAATTGCCAACCCACTCCCCTCAGTGGGAAGCCTTCACTGGATCCTACTTTGCTCTGTGACTGGAAAGAACCCTTTGTTTGTGAAGGGCAAGAATAGTTCCAGTCCATTCACTGTAACAAAATGCTCAGTTGAGAAATATAAATACACTGAACAAATAAAGTAAGATGCCTTTCAGGGCTATGGCTTCCCTCCCACACATTATGTCCGGATCTTGAATCCTATTTTCCATTGGAATGCATTTCCTTCTGGTCTCCTGAATTTTGCACTGTGCACCTATCTGAGGAGTTCCTGACCTTGTTGAATATAATGTGATTATGGAAAATAAATGACTGTGAAATATGATAATGTGCATGGAAAATGTTTTTTTGCATGGTGCCTTAAATGCCAATAATTTGTTTCATTTTTAGGGTGTGGGTTTTGTTTGTAATTTGGTACATTCTTGAATTTTTCATTTTGAATGTTTGAAAATTATTTTAATAATGAAAAGCAGCATACCCAAAAGCTACACTGATAATAGAATCACAGAATTGTAGAGTTGGAAGGGCCTCAAATAATCGTCTAGTGAACCCTCTGCAATGCAGGAATCTCAACTAAAGCATCCATGACAGATAGCCATGCAACCTCTGCTTAAAAACATCTAATAAAGGAGAGTCCACTACCTTCTGAGAGAGTCCCTTCCACTGTCAGACCGAGCTTACCATCATCTAGTTCTTCCTGATGTTTAGTCAGAATCTCCTTTCTTGTAACTTGGATCTATTGGTCCAGGTTCTACCCTCTGGAGCAGGAGAAAACAGACTTGCTCCATCTTCCATGACAGCCCTTTAGATGTTTGAATATGGCTATCCTATCTCCTCTAGTCACCTCTTCTCCAGGCTAATCATACCCAACTCCCTCAACCATTCCTCATAAATCTTGGTTTCCAGACGCCTAATCATCTTGGTTGCCCTCATCTGCATACGTTCCAGCTTGTCAATATCCTTCTTAAATTGGGGTCCCAGAACTGGACACAGTACTTCAGTTAATGTATGAGATTAATCTAATACAGGCATAGGCAAACTCCGGCCCTCCAGGTGTTTGGGACTACAATTCCCATCATCCCTAGCTAACAGGACCAGTGGTCAGGGATGATGGGAATTGTAGTCCCAAACATCTGGAGAGCCGGAGTTTGCCTATGCCTGATCTAATAGGTATATATTACTGTGAGGCATCTCCTTTGCAGCACATAAGCCATCTACATTCTTGGGAAAAGCCATAATTGAAAAAGTGGTTTAAAGTCCTGTTTGAAAGCATGTATTACACAAACAAAGTGTAATACATTTAGAAGCCACCACAGAAGCCCAGCTGAAAGCAACACACTTCAAATCATAAAAATAAATGAAAGATTGGAACCAAAATAGAATGTACTGTGGAATAACAGATGCTGTGGGCATTCTGGAGGCTCCAACTTGCTTATTTGAAATAATAGCTGCCCACTGTTTGGTGTTCTACAAAGCAAATTGTGTACTTGTGGATGTTCTTCCACATGAACGCTTTGCGTTCATTTTTGTTGAGTTTGATCTTAGTGTTGGTGTACTTTTCAAATTTATCGAAGGACAATCCGAACATGATGTAACAAATTCATTCTTAGGGTCTCCCACGGCTTTTGCATTGCAGATTAACAGCTCTGTATGCTCTTCCCAATTCTCCCCAAAGCTAATGGCATATTTGGAGGGGCATTTGCATTGGAGAAAGGTTAAATGCTCTCTTGATAGAGCTGCATATCCTTAATCTTCAAAGCAGCTCCATGGGGCTATTGATTTGCACAGTGGTTCTCAAAGGGTGTGTCGCGCCACACTGGTGTGGCAGCAAGGGATGGCAAGTGTGGCGGTAGGATTCAAGAGCAATCAAAGAAACATTTAAGCATTTCAGTGTAATATAGTATCAAAATAAAATTACCTGCAGAATATTGGCAGATAGCTTTTCAAAATGAGAGCAAGAGTAAGGCTTTTTCGTGTTGATATTTGAGTTGTTTGTCTCTAGTTGGACTTAATATAAATGAGATGACCCAGCAAAAGCAAGTTCACACATCTTATTGAGTTTGTATATATATTTAAGGTACGTATGTAAGAGGCTCGTTTATAATTCTATTTTGGGAATGATTCATGTTCTTATGTAGCTGCATTGCTTAATACTTTCTGCATGTCCCATGATCATGTTATAAAGTAGTTGTGTTCTATGTTATAAATCAAGTAGCGCTAGGAATTGTTTCTTTTTGTTTTCAATGTGTTTCTTATTAATTAAAAATTTGGTATGGCACAAGCAAATTTTTATTCTGAAAGTGTGACCCAGACGAGAAAAGATTGAGAACCACTGGATTAGCAAAAGAAGATTGGTATGGCTCCCAGATTGCATTAAATGCTTTTAAAGCATTGCTCATGCCATGGAATCATTCGTCAGTACAGATTGTTGACTGTAGAAAACAAAAAAAATATGATTTGCATCTATTGTTGTATTGACCCAGCACCCAAAGCTAGCATATGAATAGCTTAAACACAGATCTCCTTTAGCTCATGCATGAATCCAGACCTAGCCCTTGGTGGTCACAGGATTGTTCAGTCTTATGCTTGGGATTGGCACCACTGCTTGATTCCTGTAACACTGGTTCTGGCACTTGTTTGGGAATATGTTCCAGTCCATTTTGCATATGTTACTATGTGGTAAGGGCTTTGTTTCGCTAGTAATGTGCTCTGGAATTTCAGATGAATAGCTTGATATTATGGAAACAACCACATCTTGGCAAAACAGTATGCCTTTGACTGATTCAAATAAAAAGTACAAAATACTCCATTAAGCTCTAGTTTGAAATATGAAGTGCTTCAGCTAAAACACTTAAAATGCAAAATATATGTAACATATGTAATATGACCATAGGAAGCTGCCTCATGGCAAGTCAGACTATTTAGTCCTCTAACTCAGTCAGTCCTCTGACTGGCAGCAACTCTCCAGGGTTTGCAGGCAGGAATCTTTCCCAGCCTTCCTTGGTGAAGTCAGGGATTAGAAATGGAACCTTCTGTGTGCAAAGCATTCCACCCAGTTATGACCCTTCCCAAATGCATTTCTGAAATAAAATACTGTCTTAATCCTGGAATGGTTTGTATAATTGAATCTTCAGATTGTATTGAAATTTATAGTTTAACAAGCACTTAAAAGCAGGGTTTCAGAAAATTGTGGTTGGCCTTGGTAGCCTACCCCCTTTTCTTTTTTCTTCTTGAATAGCCAGTGCTGTTTCAGGGTTTTATCTTGGTCAATGAACAACTGAAATTCTTGGGTGATCTCCAATAGAGTCCATCTGTGAGCAGAATGGACTTCTTGCTTGTGCAGTCCGACTGCTCCTTCCTTTCTTTCCAGACGGCTCTCCAACCCTCTGGAACACATTTTGGAAGTGTTCAGGAGGCTGCAGGTGGGGGAAGGAGAGGAGAGAAGACTGAGTGGATTTCATCCCCACCCCCAAATTTTTAAGCTATCATTAATTTTGTAACTTGGCAGTTTTGCCTTTTTCATTATTTATTTTTTTGCAATAAATCTAATAAAAGCTCAGAAGTATACAACATCTTACATTTTCTGGTATAAAACCTCCAAATGTGGAAAAGTTATGGAGTTGGGCCTTAACTTGCCTCTTTGTAAACCCTTGTTCACAAAAATTAGATTGTAAAAGTGGAGGGAAAACATCTAAGCTTGCAGAGCTTCTATTCTTCGATGTTCCTCAGTTCCTTTCTTTAAAAGATTACCTCTCCTACTGCATGCTCTGCTCATTTGCCTGCTGCAGCACTGGAATTTACTAAAATATCAGAGAAATATCTGCCTTTTGCAGGACAGGTGGACAGGAAAGCAGTTGCTCTCTCATGCTGCAATAAGCATGTTACAGGAAGACTGCCATTTACAATACTGTGTATCATTTTTTTAAAAAAGTGAATGAGAGGGAGATCTGTGCACTAGTGGTTGAGAGCACTGGCAGGTTGCAGAGGCATTTTTTAAAATGTGGTGGTGCTGTAGCAAGTATTTCTTTCTATTTTCCTCTCTTCTTGTTGAGAATGAAGAAGCTTGGTATCCTCTCTTCTCTGTAACTCAACCAGACTTCATCATGCCATATAGTTGCTCATTTAAAATGGCACTAGACTTCACTACTCTCCCCTTTGAAATGTCAAGAGATACATTGGGTTTGTTTGGCGATCATCTGTTTGCCTTCTTGAGTATAGAAAATGAGAAGCTGTCTTGAGGTCTCCCTCTTACTGCTATTGCTCTTTTATGCTGATAAATATTTGTGTGTCAGTTGCCTAAAAGTAAAAGAAATGAAGCAGATGCAGTGTTAATATACTTGAAAGATTTCAAATACAGGTGACTCCCCGCTTATGTGTGGGTTACGTTCTAGGCCCATGTGCGCATACAGTAAGTGAAATGCATGAGCGGGGAACTAGGGTGATTTCTTCTTCTTTTACAACAAAAAAGTTCAGAGCTATTTGGAACGCTACATAACAAAAAGCAACCCATACTGTACCTTTGCCTACAGATTGCCAGAAAGGGCAGAGAACAATGTATTTGAGCCTGCAGCAGTATAGCTTCTGCCCGACAGCTGTTGAGCAGGGCAGTGCAGCAACATTGAGAGCTCCCTCGCGCCATTTTGGAGCCCATAAGTACCTTCCTTCCTCCCTCCCTTCCTTCCTTCCTCCCTCCCTCCCTCCCTCTCTTTTTTTAAAAAAAGCCTTTAAAACATATTTGGGCTCTGGGGAGTATCTCCTCGCATGCTATGAGGACTTTCCAGCTCTCTCCTATCATTTCCAGCTTACATTGTTCTTTAGTTCTGTCCGACTCTTCGTGACCCCATGGACTAGAGCACGCCGGGCACTCCTGTCTTCCACTGCCTCCAGCTTTGAATTGATGTAAATTGTTAGATTGATTTCCCACCGCTGCACGTTTATGTGGTCACACATGTGTTGATCGCGTGTAAGTCGAAGGATGTCCGTACATGAATTTTCGATACTGTGAAACAGCTCTAGAAACAATATTTCAGTGGCTTATCCAGATATCAACCTTTTTCCAGTTGGTGGTCCAAATGTAGTATGTCCACCTGTCCGCCTAGAATGGGGAGACTTGTGAGCGGTAGAGGAAATCATTTTGTTTCTATCAGGGATTGCAATTTACAGCTTTTTAAAAAGGGCTTAAAAGGTGCTGCCATTATTTAGCAGTACATTCAGGTACAAATGAATTATTGTGTATAAATACAAATTTATAAAGCTTCTTTTAAAAGCCCTGCAATAGACCAGGCCTCTGAGGAGGCAGAGTTGCTGCACTACTAGTTCCATCAAGGGCATTCTTCAATAGGAGCAGTGAGGTAACCACATTCCAAGCAGCATTCACAATTGTAATTGTTCACTCACTGAGGATCCTATTTTTCCTGGGGATGTAATTGTTCCTATGCTGAATTTTTCATGGCATTGGGCCTACTGTTTCAACTTGCTATCTCTAGAAAAGCACTTCAGTTTTACACTATGTTATCTTGGAAAGAACTCTTTGTGAGTTGCAATAAGTTTCTAAAAAAAATATTTCTAATGATTGCAAGTGACAAGAGGATGGCTTTCTCACAAAAACTTGATTTTCAGAGAACAGAGTGTTGAGCTGTTGAGAACATAAGGTTTAAATTTATTTGCCTTCAAATAAAAGTTTCAAAGAAAACTTGACAAGTATCCACTGTTTCCAGTGTTTATATCTGGCAACATTTTCATGCCAGAATGGACATTTCAATTTATAATTTTGTTATCCCACATCAGTGGTTATATCTCGGGTTTCAGGCCCCAAAGCTTAACCTTAAAAATACCTGTTTAAGAAGGAACTCAAGCTACTAGAAGCAATCTCCCACAACTTACAACTGCATTAATGGTAGGCATGGAGCTCTTTCATATGAAAATTGTTTCATTCCTCCATTTAACACTTCAGGGTGGCTCAACACAGAACCTATGCTGAGTACAAATTCTTGTTTTGTTCCAAGGGTTTACTCTTATTAAATGTATATAAACTTTGGCCAAAGCAGAAATGAGATTGAATGAAGACATCAACCTGTTAATGAAATGGATGTGTGCTCATTCAGTAGTCTTTTTGTCATGTTAGCAGTTTGTTGTCATGGTTCATAAACTAGCAAGTACTTATCAGTACTGTAGAATGTTAAATAACTCAAATATACTAATAGAAAACTTGACTCTCCAAATGTCACTGCCGAAGGGGGGGGGTATTAGCAAGGAATTAGCATGCTCAGAAGTACCAACCCCCCCAACCCCTTTATGGGGGGGGCGCACTTTGTTTGGGAGGAATGGGGTGGGGGGAGGAAAGCTAGGGTGGGGGAGAGAAGTAGCCTGGAACTGCCTGGAACACAGGAGCACTCCCTACTGCAACATTTTGTTGAAGACCCCACTTGTTTTACCTGTTCAAACACATCAAAGGAGCCTCTAAATCAGAGGAAAGAATTCTGCTTTGAGTGCATAAGGGGAAAGGTAGCCTAACTGATGTAAAATATGCCTGGCTCTTGAACAGTCCTTTCTATTCATTTTTTCCTAATCAGCGAGGTGGGGTGGAAAAATTCTCCCTGCTGTTATTTTCATGGAAAATTTTCCATGTCTTAAAATACATTTAAAAAAAAAGCAATTAGCAACATAATGAATGGATGCAGCACCAGGTGGAGAATTTTCAAAGTAGTAATTACCTTTTTTCACGTTAGTAGAGCAAATTGTCCCCTGTAATAGCTAAAATGAGAGCTGGTTCATTCACATCCTGGCGTGCAGATTGTGTACACAGGTGCAGGACAAACTCTTAGACCGCAGTCTTTTGCCCACTTACCTGGGAGTAAACTGTATTGACTTCATTTGGACTTTTGAGTAAACCTGTGCAGGATTTCATCCTCCCCGCTTGTAGAGTGTGTTGTGTGATTGAGTGCATACCTGCACACATACTTAACCAATGTGATCTGCCTTCTTAGTTGACCTTTTATGGGACTCTGCTTCATGAAGTTATTACAAGACCTCTAGATGCCCCAAACTAGGTATTTTAAGAGCACATGGGAAGCAAAGGCAGGAAAAAACAGAGGCTATGTAGTTTGGCTGAACTGTGCTGTTCTATTTACGTCAGTTCCAGCTGCAGAATTCTTCAGAATATAGTGACATCAGGAAATTCTGTCTTTAAAGTAATGACTGGCATTTAATTCTTTAGAATTAACAATTATGTACTTAAAATGTCGGTTTTATATTGAAATAAAAATACATAACATCAGATGTTTGCTCCATACAGTTTTACACTAGAACTGCTACAGGAAATAAATAGTTTTCTGTTCCCCCAAAATAGAACTTTAGCCAACATTATATCTTCAAAAAAAGTCAGTGGGATATTATAAAATAACATTTTAGAGCTAGTGTATCCCTCAAGACTAGAATTCCTGCACACTTTTAGTGCCTTAACATCTTACACTGAAAGGAAATTAATTCTTGAAAGAATGCTGTGCACAATCCATTTGAGACAGTTTTGTTAAAGAAATACAAGCTGTCAAGAAAGCTGCAGCCAATGTTGAATTATTACAATAACATTTTAAAGGAAGTTTTCATTATGAGAATTCAAAGTAATATTTCCAGAACTGAGTTGCAGATCTGATTGGAATGCTTCATCAGTTGGTAGGCTAAGAGTCTTGTGTTAGATTAAAGGAACTCTAGATGATCAAAATGTATGAAGGTAGCATGCAGACATCATTCATTCAAAGCTTTAGCTGGCATTAAAGTCAATGGTGGGGAAGCTTTAGCTCCTGTAATTCTGTGTATCATATACGGTTTAAAAGCACAGCAGGCGACCTATGAGTAAATTCCATGAAGATCATTGTTGCAAGTGAAAACTCAATAGACTGGATGTAAATTAAATTAGTCGCATTTAGATCCCATTGAAATCAGCAAACTTGGTTACCTCACTAAAAAAGGTAAAGGTACCCCTGCCCGTACGGGCCAGTCGTGTCCGACTCTAGGGTTGTGCGCCCATCTCACTTAAGAGGCCGGGGGCCAGCGCTGTCCGGAGACACTTCCGGGTCACGTGGCCAGCGTGACGAAGCTGTTCTGGCGAGCCGGCACCAGCGCAGCACACGGAAACGTCGTTTACCTTCCCACTATAAAGCGGTGCCTATTTATCTACTTTCACTTAAGAGTGCTTTCGAACTGCTAGGTGGGCAGGAGCTGGGACCGAACGACAGGAGCTCACCCTGCCACGGGGAGCCGACCATACGATCGGCAAGTCCTAGGTGCTGAGGTTTTACCCACAGCGCCATCCGCATCCCTCGGTTACCTCACTACACTGCTGAAATAATTGCACTGGCTGCCAGTTAGCTACTAAACTAAGCTCAACTTTTGTTTTGAGGTACAAAGCCCATCGATGCCATTGATGCTTGACTAGCTGGTAACTGAAAGGACTAAGAGGACTGGCTAAGCTCCAACTTTGTTTCCTGGGCAGCATAAGACTGTACTAGCAAGGTTCTGGTTTCAGCCCTGCAAAGTATTCTAACATCCCACTCCCAGCTCACTGTTTGGTGTATGTCCGGAGATGTGAAAAGAACTATTTCCTTTATTAGGCATATAACTAGACTATCACTCTGGTTGGAGGCAAAGCATGGCCTTTATTTCTTTTACAGGCATTTTCTCCCTTCTCTGCATGCATGCTCTCTGTTAAAAATAAGTTGTTTCGGAGTTTCAGCATCTATGCTTTTATCTCCCGAGGCAGTCTTCCAACTCCTCTGAGTCCAGGCAGCCTGGGAAATGGTCCTCAAGTAATCCGCTCCCTCCTCTGTTTGTTGTTCAGATTGAAAAATGCCAGCAACATGAACCAAAATAACAAAAGGACGAGAAGGTATGCTCAGTCATTGCCAGGGTTTACTGAGCAAAATTCCCTTACTGCCCTCCTCCACCATCAACCATTCTGTAAAAAACAAACAACTTTTCTCTGTCTTCAAAATGTGTTTACTAAGGGTCTTTTCATACATTTACCTTTTAATAAGGAAATAAGTGTAACCAAGCCTCCCTCTGCATCTTTTGGCTTCTGGAAGCCAAGTTTATTTTCCTTTCCAGCTAATACCAGAAGTGCCCCTGAGCACTTCTTTCCCCAACCTTGCCTGATGCTCCGAGAATGAGAGGGTTTCTTAGACTTTCTCCCTTGCACACTCATCCCATATTGGAACTGTTCCCTTCCAATTTCCTGTGGTGGCAACAACTTTTTAATGAGCAAACTACTACACTCAACAGCTTTTGAGATTAGGTCGAGGAGGTATGATTTACCTGTACACAGATATCTGTTACTGCCATCTGTCTGGCATTTCAAGGAATTGTCAAGGAAATAAGATACTACAAACTCAGGCAAATGTTTTCCATCACCAGTGTTTTCCACTTACCATTAGGAGGTTTTCTTTTCTGATGTCTAATCACACTTTACCTTTTCATAGTTTTAAAACAATTTCTTCTTGGTCCATTTTCTGTGCTGTTGAATAACTGTTTTGCCCATTTCTTTTAGGAAATATTTTGAGATGCTAAAGACACTCTCTTTCTCTTAGAAGTAATTGGAGTTCACCAGGGGATGGAGCAGCCAAAAATATTCCATTCCCTGTAATCTGAAGTGGTAGAATCCAGAATGTGATCATTTTGTGCTGTTTAATGTGCCATTTGGCTCTCATATGAACATTTAACTATATTAAGTTCTCTACTAAGGGGAACAGCTTTTACAAAATTTTGTGATCTTCCTGTACAAGTGGCTGCAGATATATGATGACTTCTTTCCATTATGCCAAGTTCTTGTAAATGTAAATAGGAGGTAATAGCCCTCAAAAATCCCTAGTTAAGTTTGATGAGCTAGCTTTCCCAGCTCTTGCAGGTGCCTTTGGACTGAGGTCATTGTTTTTCCTATGCATTGGACATTCCAAATTCTCTAAAATTAAATAAATGCACTTTTTACTGAAAGTGGAACAAGTGATGTCACAAATGTAATGCTCATGAAATAGAAGATGTTAGTGACCTGCTGGTTCAACATTTTATTGAGGAAAATGTCAAATATCTAATTGGGGATTGAGCTAAAAAGATGGTTCAGTTAAAAAATATGGTTATTTTAAACACCAGTTAAGGACAAAACCTTATCCAAACCCCATTTAAGAAGACTATACTTATATACACTTTATTGCTTATTTTTTCTTCAGTCCAAAGTTGCCAGTTTTTAATGGTGGTTTTTAATTGCTTCTTAACCAACCCTTTATGGAATGTTTTAAAAATACAAGATGCTTTTCACAATGAATTGGCACTTCAGTTTGTCCCTGTTATTGTCCTCTCCAAGATCATTACTGACGGAGCTGACAAGGAGATACGAAGTGATTTGATTTTTAATGCCACAGAAATAGACATTTCTGTTGTTTTCAATTTAAGGTGTGAAGGGATCAAAACCATACCCATATAGTTTAAAAATAACATCCTGCTAACCAGGGTTGCCAGGATGCAACCTGTCGAGCAAGCATTTACATTCGATATGCATTTATAAAGCAGGAGTTTAAGGTCCCTACTGGAATTGATGGGAACCACTGTAGGAAACAGACATTTTTTTAAAAAAAAAAGACAGAATCAGTAACTATGGCTGAGGGTTGTTTTTGTTTTTAACACTCCCCTCCCCAAATCTTATTTTTTAAAAGTAAACTTCTCACATTTTTTGCATTCGAAAACTAAATTGCTAGAAAGTATAAAAGGGTTTTTTTGTGTGTCTGTTTAAAAAGGAGCTGTGTTCTTTTCATAGCAAATATGATTGTTGCATGTAAACTAGTGTTACACTAGTGTTTCCCAAGTTAAGCATGTAAGGCACCTGAGGCCTATGTGCAAATACTGGAACGCTGATAATGCCAGCATCTGTATGCTTTCTGTGATTCATAAATTTTGCTGTGGAAAAGGCCAGTTAACACTGGTGTCTTATGTGCCAAACACGTTTGGTTCTTAAAGTTTGGAGCTCCTGTGTATGTGTGGAAGCATGAAAGGTTTAAAAAGGCCCTCTCAAAATAGAGGACGCAATCCATTTCTTCTTTGTAAAATAAAATTATCAGTGGAAATTTCACGAATAAGCCTTGCATTCCATTACAGATGTTTGTGGTTGTGACTATCCCAACAGAATTAAAAACAAAAACAAAACAAAACTGAATCCCTTGGGAGGTAGTACAGTTGCTCTTTTTTGACTCATTCCATTTTTCAGAGCAAAAATGACCAAAGAGCTATTGCATTTATTGCTATTGAAATGAGCACCATGAGATGGTAGAAATGTAAAGAATGAGTTGACCAGGTTTGTGTCTAGAAAGCTGTGAAGCAGTTAGATGGAATTGTTCACACACACGTACGTACACACACACACACACACACACACACACACACACACAGAGTAATTAACAAACAGGAACAGTTTTGATGGGGGGGGGAAGCTACAAGCTGTGGCTGATTAGTTATTCCTCTCTGGACAATTCTTGCTACTGCTGCTCAAGTCCAGATTGTGTGAGATTTCATGAATAGGAATACAGCTGAGAATAAAAATGAGGCTTCTTTCCATCACTCTATTTATGGAGCAGCTGCTTCACTGTTTGATACCCCTTTTACAGCCATTTCTAAATAACTTACCTGGTGTTCTCAATATGGCTTTTTGGTTTAACGCTGAGTTCATTGAGAGTAAGGTCAAATGAGAAGAGGGAGGGAATATTGAGCCATTCATTGTCTTTCTGTGATTTCCTTCCTTCTTTTAATGTGGGCATTTTGACACTGGAAAAATCATGTTCCCTACAAAAAACTTATGACCTTCTTGATTTGCCCTTGGTATTTGAGAATATAATTAATATTTTCTTATATTTGGAAAAATCCCCTCTGAGGTAGTTAACAATGTTTTTAATAGAAACACAAATGAAATAACATAATCCTAAAACAACAACAACCCACTAAAACATCTGTCAAATCTGTCAAACATAATATATAAAACAAGGAAAGAACCAGCTTAACAGCATAAAAATCAACATTAAGCTACTGCCTGGGGGTGTTGGAAGTATGTACCAAGGCTGCTTTAAGGTCATATTTGTTTTTTTCAGAAATCAAGATGCTCCTTCCTTCTTATATGTGCCTTAGTAAAACACTTCCTGATTTCCTCAAACTGCTGTTTGCCATGACGTCCAAACTGGCACAACTGTGTGTGACTATCCCTCCAAGCCAAGATTACAAATCAGACTCACATTCTAAATCTAGCAGAATGTGCATCACACTTCTGTACGAATGATATAAATCCAGTGACCCACTCCCGTTTTGTCACCGCAATTTAATATTTGAAGAGCTTGAATGGCAGGGAGAGAGACTTCTGCCCAAGTCCTGCTGGGATTGTGATGGGAAGTGATGAAGGCAAAAAATGGAATAACGGTCTATGCCAGAATAGATACAGGCAAGACGAATGCCTCGGAAGACGAAAAACTCGCAAGACGAAAGAGTTTTTCGTTTTTTGAGGTGCTTCGTAAGATGAATTTCCCTATGGGCTTGCTTCGCAAGACGAAATGTCTTGCGAGTTTGTTTCCTTTTGAAGTGGGAACTGGGCTGGCAGGGAGCGAGCGAGGGAGCGACCTACCTTTTCCAGAGGGATCCTCTTCTGGAGAGGGCACAGAGGAGGCAGGTGGGCTGGGATCCAGCGGATCTGGCTGGGTCTCTGCGCCGCCGCCACCTCTGCCTCTCTCTCTCTCTCTCCCCCTCCCCACGTGGCTGCTCCATTTTGCCCTAACTGCGTGAAGGCAGGAGGAGGGGGACCAAGGAGGAGGAGGAGGAGGCATCCACTGCGCTTGGGCCGCCGTGAAGGCGCCTTTGCGGGGGTGGGAAGAAGCCGGGAGCAGCTGCCGAGACTGGGGAGCCCGGCGGCGTGGCGCAAGGTAACGGGGGAGCAAGGGAGAGTCCGCGCCGGGCGCTTCGTGCGTCCGCCCTCGGTTCCTGGGCTCGAACTTCCTTTGGCACCTCGTGGAGAGAGAGGGAGAGGAGCGGGCTGGGGCTTTGATGTGGGACGCGGTTTGGCGGAGCGAAGACGTGGCAAGGCTTGGCGACAGAGGAAGGGGGGCTGTTTCCGTGGGGAGGTGGGAGGGGGTGTCTTTGCCTCTTCCCGGCAACAGATCCTCCAGGCTGGGGAAACTCCTCCTGCTGGGGAGCGACCCGCTTTGTGCTTTGCCCGTTATCCCATTATAATACAGTACCAGGGTGCATCCGTGCTTCGCAAGACGAAAAAATCCACAAGACGAAGAAACTCGCAGAACGGATTAATTTCGTCTTGCGAGGCACCACTGTACTGTATAAGTTGGGACCAACAGATCAGCAAACTGGTAATGAAATGACTGTACATAGAAGAAGATAAGTAAAACAAAGAATTAGTGTTACGTGATTGTCAGAAAATATAAACTATATTACATGTGACCAGCATAAATTTCACCCCAAACGTTCAATTCAGGATGCGCCTCACATCTTTTATTGTCTTGCATAATAAGGCAATTAACTAGTTTTTGTCTTAAGTTTCAGAACTGATATGTCATGTTCACAAAGTTCATAAACCTCAGAAAAGATCATGGGATTAAGTGAACATAAATTTATGCCAAAATAAATCTTGCTACTCTTTAAGATATCACAAGACTCCTTTGTTTGTTCGTCCTTTTTAAACAATAGTACCTAGAGATGTTTGAGAGGAGATGCTGGTTTAGTTCTTGATATCCAGAGAAGTCCAGAAGGGTAAAAAAAATTCAGCATTTGCTGAGGGGAGTGGATTGAAAGATGACATAGCAAAATATAAAGAAACCTACCTAATGATTATTTCAGTTTTTTCGATACTTGGTGGAGAAAAGTGTGTATTTATATTCCTTTGATGATGGTGAGGTCTGAGTTTGGGGGTGGGCAGAGATGGGGATTGCAGCTGATTTGAAAGTAGGCTTCTAAATTGGATTGATGGTTCTGAAGATTTTTCAGAAGCTGAAAATGCACTTGGACGTAGAGGTCAGATTTTGGCTACTGTGCAGCTGCTTGGACATCTCTTAATTTTAGAAAAAGTTAAGACTTTTATTTTTAACCAGAAGATAGGAATAGATTTCGTATTGTTTCATGTATTTCATGGGATGCAATTCTTCATGTGTGCATTCTCGCTTACTGTAGAGGCCAAGATCTTGTTTTAAAGCATTTTTGGAAACCATAAAAGGTTTTGATTTAGTTCAACTGAACTTTAGAATATGGGAAGAAATCATTTTTGCCGCAAACTCACAATAATACTTCTCCATGAATAGTAGTAGTAAAAATAAATATCTGAATATTCTCAAGCTAAAAGAATGGAAAATAGATAATCACAAAGACTAGCACTAGCGAAGAATAGGAATAAGAAATCAATGTCACAGGAAACATTGAGATCATGTTTATCTTTTGTATTTAGAAACCTGCCCGGAGAATATTTGCAAAAAGTTTGAAGTGAAACTTTAAGCATGTGATAAAAGTTAAGTTGACATTAAGGAATTAAAGGATTAGTTTAAGCAGCTAGGAACAATGGTGTACTGGTAAATTTTGATGGGTAGGACTTAGAAAGGAAGCTGCTTTATACTGAGTCAGACCATTAGTCCATCTAGCTCAGTATTATCTACACTGACTGGCAGCGGCTTCCATTCCTCAACAGCAGAGCCTGGGGATAGATGCCAAGGACTGCATCTGGGTTCCTCTGCATTTAAGAGACATGCATGGTCTGCAACTGCTGTTCTACACGTCCCCAAAAGCCCTTTCTAAATATGACAGTCCCATAGCCCATATTCCTAGAGGGAACTGATATACCCTCCAGAAGACTTTGAATCAGCTGGCACTCATAGAATACTAAGCTGCAAAAGTTGGGTTTTGTTAGTATGTTGGAATTTGTCTGGGAAGATAACTCAGATCACTGATCAGTCAGGTGGCATGACTGCTATCCTGTGCATTGGTATCTGAAAAGCATGTTGAGTTTTAACAAAAGAGCTTGAGTCAGCTGCAGTGGCCCTTGTGGTCTCTTCCAACTCCATGATTCTATGATTCTATAGGAGTGCTCTGATGGTGTTTCCTGCTTGGCAGGGGGTTGGACTCGATGGCCCTTGTGGTCTCTTCCAACTCTATGATTCTATGATTCAGTGCAGCCTTTAGCTTTTAAATGGAAATGAAAGAAAGCTTGCCTTTTAAACTGCTAGAATAAAGTAGGAACCCCATCAAAGGAAAGAAGTATCCAGCCCCTGCTTGATTATTTTCCCCAGGCTCTGACTTGTTCTGTGCTTACCTGGCACAAATAACAGCAAAACTAAAAGCCTCATTATCACATTGTTCACTTTCCAGAACCAGGAGGGCCTGTTAATTACCCAGGCCTTCTACCAGTTATTTTTTCCATGTTTGACTGTAAACACAGGATGCATGAAAGAGCCAATCAGAGAAAGGAACATTGTGATGCATGGAATCATGACATCCATACTGCACACATGTTCCCACAATGGAGATCTGGAGAATGGAAATGAGAATTTCTGTCATCTAATCAGAAATTCTTATAAAATCATTGCAAAATGGTAATTGACACTCTAGAAACTTAAGAAATTGTAAGAATCCTCTGTCTAATTGCTTGTGATGTGAAACCATAACAGTTAATTTGATGCATGTATTGTGAAATTTCTTTTGCATTATTTTTTAAAAGAAAAAGTACAAGAAACAACAGGTTATACTGATGAATGCAGTAGCATTTATTTTAGGACACTGGAAGGTTTTTGCACAAACAGGAGACTGGATTGCTATTCCACTTGTTTAAAATCTACCAAAAAAAAAAAAAAAACTTTCTCAATTTTGGAAGACAATGGAGATACTATTTCTTGAATTATAGTAAACAAAAATTAAAATGATTTGTTCTGAAGAGATGGGAAAGTACAAACCTGAAATCTGGAGTTGCTGAATGACTAGGGCTGCAGTCCTAACCCCACTAATATGGGAGTAAGTCTTATTTAATTCAGGAGGACTAAGTGGACATGGTTAGGATTGCACTGTCTGGCCGCATTCTTAACTCATCTAGGAGCACACCTCATTGAAGTCAAGTAGGCATGTTTAACATTGTCCTGTACTGCTGATGGCCTGGTTTGGAAGCCCAGTTCCCAGCTTCCCAATTCATAGTTTAGCAGCCAGGTTAGGAAAGTGGTGATAAATCACGGCATCCCATTTCAAATGTAATGACTAACTTCAGTTTAATTAAACCAAGATGCAAGTACCGAGGAAGGAGGCAAAGGAGTACATGGTATTGCAAGTTAGGAACTGACACTGACTAGATCTAACAATTCGTTGAAGTTATTTTTGGAAGGTTATAGTCAATAAATAGTGTTGAATGATTTGGGAATATTTGTACATTAGGGTTTCTATATAGATTAGTATGCTTTTGATGCTCTTATGAGTTTTGGCTTTGAAATATTTTTGTTTCTTTTATGTGATTTAGTTATGTGTGTTTTGTATGTTTATTACAATAATAAACACTGGAATAAAAATGCAACTGTTTTGGAAAGTTACTTTCTATTCTTAGCCAAGAATGTTTAAAATTAACTGAAAAATAAAACAAAATATTTTAGGATTTACTGTCCCCTGTTACCTGGAAACAGAAAATGTTTTTCTCTTGCTATGGCAACAAGAAAATGTGAATGTACGATAAACCAATAACTTGGAGTTCTGCCACAAAATAGATGAGAAATCTGTTTAGTGCTGCAGTAGAGTTGTATCTCAAAATTTCCAGCCTCCACTTTGACCTAATTCATCCCCACACTTCTCAATCTTTTTGTAGAAGTGGAAAATTACTTGGAATAAAGCTTTTATATGGTATTTTAGAAGGCTTGCAAACTTATTCCCATTATAGGAAAAGATGGCTGTTGAGTGTAGGAAAAAATGTTTCCCTAAGCTGATTAACAAAATGGACCATATTGGGATGGAGTTGCTTTTGCTTTCTTTGGACAAAGTAGTAGCAATGTATTGAATTCAGATTTTGAATGACTACTTCTATTGTGTCATTCAGGAGTGGACATACTGTATATTTTCAAATTCCTAAGTAGCCTTAGATTTTGAGAAGCAAGCAGTGGATCATGGATAACTTTGGGCAGCCAAGTACCTGGGTTGAAGCTTTTTATTTAATTCACAGACAGAGACAAAATGACAAAAAGGGTGGTTTAGTATTTTTCGGTGACAGGAAGGTTTTAAGAATTTATGCTGAAAGCTCACTGAGAGTGCACTGTTCCCCAAGTTTACTGAATACATTTTAAGTTGACATGAACCTAAGAAGACTGAGATAATGAAGAGCAGCTACTTTCAACCCAACTTAAGTTCCTTGTTGTTGTTGGCGTCTGTCTCAAGAGACAATGCAGTGCGCCTCCAGGGGTGATTATTCTTACTTGCAGAAGGTGAAATGAGACAGAGTGACTTACTCAGGCTCTTACCCTGGCTGTATTCAGAGGCCATGCTTTTACTTCTGAACCTTTGTCAGCTCGCAAACCATCATTTAGGAGGGGCTTGCTTGAAAATTACAGTTTGTGCCTGCTGCTTGCTGTTATACTGTATATTTACTCATCCCACCACACAGCTTACCCAAAATGGAGATAAATAGAGAAAGAAAGGAGAATGAAATCAACTACATCCAGTCCACACAACTCCCTTTCCTTACCAAGTGCTTTCCTCTTTTCACACTGCACATGTATTGCCTATTATGTATTTGGAAGCATAAGCCGTGGTGTCGGTTCCTAACTATGGTTAGCAGAAACCATGTAAGGCATGATCCTTGAATGAAACCCATGGGTTGGTTGACAAATAACACTTTCCCATGATTTAATGCTACATGGATGAGCCTTAACAAGCCAAATGCTCACCAGAACAAGATGGTTTGAGCATATAACACCAATCCTGGCCCAACTTCATTGGCTGCCAATTAGTTTCCAGGCCCAGTTCAAAGAGCTGCTGTTCACTTATAAAGCCTTACACAGCTCAGGACCTCAATACCCTAAGTACATCCTCTCCCCATGCAGACTGACCCAGACCCTGCACTTGTTATCTCTATGTCCCCACTACTGAGAGTTTTGGAGGGTGGCGACACAAAAACGGGCCCTTTCTGTGGTGGCTTCCTGACTGGAATGCTATCATTTATTATGATTTATTATGATATTATTATGATTATTTTATCATATTGTTATGCTTTTTATTATGTTTTCACTATTGACGTTCTGTAAAACGTTTTCTTAATGCTATACACCACCCTGGGATCTTTTGATAAAAGATAGTACAGTGGTACTTCGGGTTAAGTACTTAATTCATTCCGGAGGCCCGTTCTTAACCTGAAACTGTTCTTAACCTGAGGTACCACTTTACCTAATGGGGCCTCCCGCCGCCGCGCAATTTCTGTTCTCATCCTGAAGCAAAGTTCTGAACCCAAGGTATTATTTCTGGGTTAGTGGAGTCTGTAACCTGAAGCGTATGTAACCTGAAGCATATGTAACCCAAGGTACCACTGTATATAAATTGAAATGATGATGATGGAAGTGCAAGGCCCCTTGCATCCAGGAGGAGGACTCCTGCCAAGTTTAGTTTCAGCTTCAGAGAATCTTGGCTTTGCATTACTTGTGAACCAGTAATTCTGGCTTAAAGCAAGCAGTGGTTAGTTTCTAAAACAAGCAGACCTCAAACCATGGGTTAGCTGGCATGTTTTGACTGCTGATTGTGTTTGCACATGATGCTAAGCCATCATGCTTTGACATTTAAAGTAAACTTGGCAGAGGAGGGCAAGGAAAGTAACATGTGAGCCTGATGCTTTGTTGACTTGTCTCCATAATGCTGAACCATGATTTAGTGTTACAGGCAAACAAGCCCAGCAGCTGCATACTGTACACCTCCTGCCCAATGTGCATGGACAATAAGCTTGTGCATTTCTACCTCCAGTGCAGCTGAGAAGAGGATATCAGAAACTTCTGCTTCCATCTTCCATTTTCAACTATCCACGTGTTCTTGTTATGGCTGAATCTGGACAAACTGTACAGTTAGCTATGATTTATCGAAATAAGCAAAGTTCAAACCATGATTATGGACCCTGATCTGTTTTAGTAAATCATAGTTAGCATTGTGCACAAAAAGCTAAACCATGGTTCAGCATTATGTGTGAACCAAGACAGTGAGTCAGTGGCAGAGGTGGAACTTCATGCTAGTCCTCCCAAATGCAAATTAGGTGGATTGGATAATATTTCCTGTATTGCTTACTAAAAATACTCTCTGGCATTCTGAATGAGAAGCTTGACAGACAGCCCTCTCCTTTATAAGCAGTATGTGTGTTTGTGTTTTGTAAACAACAAGAGACTTTTTTTTCTTGTTCTGTTATTTACCAAAACTAAAAGCCACGATTTTCGAAATTCTGTGCTTGTTTGACACAGTGTATTTGTTAGATAATTCAGGCACCACTCCATTGTACTCACATCTTGATTTGCTGGAGAGAGCCAGGTTCTGCATGTTCATGCTTTACTGGAACTTGAAAATAAATGGGCTCCAATGGCTTTGCGTAATGGGTTGCTTTTCCACTGCTATTTCTCCCCACTTCCACCAAACTGAAAGCACTAGTTTCCTGTCTGTCTTGTGTGATTTCTTGCATGTAATTTTAAAGCTGCCTTTTAGAGAGCTCTTCAGAGTAGTGAACAAGAAAAGCCTGTGCAAAGCTCCTCATCTTCTAAACAACCAATTTAATCCTAAATAATGGAAAACTGTCTATTTGCAGATTCTAATTTAGAAAATTAGTGTTTCCATATTTGTTTAATGATAATAAGGTGGCTGCTATGATGGAAAGTTTCCTAGACAATAATAAGATACTCTTTGGTCCACATTTGGCCAGCAACATTTCTTATTGTATCTAGCACATTTAATAACAGATCTACATTATGGTTCTAACCGACAGTAGAGCTACTCTGATAGTCTTTTCATAATTTATATTATCTTAATTATATTTATAATTTTATTCTGATTATATCTTAATAGAGATTGGTGATGTATTGTATTCATCCCAGAGTATGTTGCAATGGTGATTTGGGAATTGATGTAGCATTTTTTTCTTACAGAGGGGTCAGTTCTGCAGTAACATATTCTGCAGAAGGTGAGAAAATTTTAGAGTAAACACAGACAGGGAGATATGCTCCCTTGGACACCCTCATTTGAATTCCCGTTAGGCTGAAGGCCAAACTAAATGTTATGCTAGTGCCGTACATGATTTATTCAAAAGCTGACTTGGGGGCCAGAGCTGGACCGGTACCTGGAGGGAGCAGGCTTTAACCCCTTGCCTCTGGTATGGCCTCATTTAGAATCGCATATTCTCACCCCCACCTCAGCGTTTCATGTTCCTTTACTTTTTGAAGTAATGCTTTTATTTAATTATTATAATTCAACAATTTATACACAGCTTAGCAGCGTAGTTTCTAAGCAGTGTACAGTGAGGTTACAAAGGAGATGCAACAGATAAAACAAGTTAAATTTTTTACCAAAAAAGCTTCCTTTTGTTCACAAAGTGCCTGTAGTTCAGGGAGGCAGGCGGCCTGTTTTGATTTCAACTGGGAAAGAGAATTAGGCTGACAATACTGAATGCACGGCTCCTGGCAGATGCAAGCTGTGCACCTGAGCCATGGGGGGACCATTACAGTTTGTGTCTGTTTCAAAACTTTTCAGGGCTCTCTTGGTGCAAAATCCACAAGATCTGTCTTTGCAAAATGGAATGAAAATCACATGCTGAGTACAAATTATAGGGTGGTGGGTTCAGTAATGGTGCAAGTTATCTAGGCAGCTATGTTGTGGGGTACACTGGAGGTACTGAATGGCTTTAAGAAACTGACCATCTCTGGCCTGAGGCTGACTTGCCAACAAACTGGTTTTATTCCCCTCTCTGTAGTTTCAAATCCAAAATGTATGACACAAATTGAGTACCGTCAATTGAAAAGCTTGGAGAGGAGCCAATTCAGGAAGACATCAGCATTGAAGCTGTTTCCATAAACACCTTCCTTTCTCTTTTTCAGAGCCATGGTGTCATGGAAAGGAATTTATTTTGTACTTACACTATTCTTGGGAAGTTTTTTCGGAAGCATTTTCATGCTTGGCCCCTTGCTGCCATTGATGTTTTTCTCCCCATCTTGGTATCGCTGGGTCACTGATCGCGTTGTGGCTACTTGGCTTACACTTCCAGTGGTAAGTTGCTTATATCTTACATCTTATGAAAAGTCCCAACTGCTCAAACCACCCAGACTTAAAATGCCAAACAATGAATTTTAATATTCAATATTTGGACTTAGTTTCAGGTATAGAATTGCAGCCATGCAACACAACCTTGCTCTGTTCAGTAGACCTTATTATCCTAAGTGTACGCAGGATTGCAGGCATAATCTTCTATGTGCTGTCAGGATAAGCTTCAGCTTTAGGTGGTTAGCAGACCAGTAATACATTTTTTAAAACATAAAATATTCCCAGACCTCTTAAATGTTACCTACGTGTTTGTTTCACTGTACAGTGAACCGTCCAGTTATGTATCGCTCTGGTTACATAACTTTCAGGTTACGAACGCAGCAAACCCAGAAGTGTATCCTTCCGGGTTTTGCCGCATGTGCAGAAACGGCGTCTCTGGTTACGTTTTTCTTGGGCTGCACACAGACCCCCGGAATGAATTAAATTCGTATCCGGAGGGTCCACTGTATTGATGGATTTCTTGTTTTTCTGCTGTTTTTACTGTGTGGCTTAACAACAACTTTGTTGTTGTTGGTTGACATGATTTTTGTTTGTAAGCTTACTTGAGGGGTAAGGTGACAAGGCAGAGTAGCCATCAAAGCAATATCCTATGCTGGGTATCTGTGTTAATCAGGAGTACATGCGCGTACATCTCATATAGACCCTAAAAATTATAGAAAAGAAGTACCGGGCGAATGAATGTGTATGAAGTTTGACTATGGTTGCAGCAGAACGCTGGCTGACTGTTGAAGGAAGGGAAAATCAGAGAGAATGGAACAGAGTGTCCTGTAAGATCCTGGTTGGCCAGCTGGAACCCTGAACAGGAACACTTCACACTGCAACATTTTGTTGCAGGTCCCACTTGGATTTTAGCGTAATGCTGAAATCAGAATGGAAGAAAATGTATAGGTCTGAAGTTCTGTAGTTCAACCATCTCATCCCCAGCACTATGTTTATGAACTGTAGTCTCACAGAAACACGTGAACACTGCTGTTCAGTGTTTAAAAAGCAACAGCAGTGGGGAGTTATAATTGTGCCCTGAGACTGCAGGCCAAAGAAGATTAATTTGAAGCCAGCTCCATTGAACTCAGTGGGAACTTGGTGAGTCTTTGGAAATAAATCAATGTAGGAACAAACTGTTTTCTTCTGATCATGTATTTGATTCATTTCCTGAATTATCGTAATGCCAGCATTTTTAGAGACTCTACCAGGTGTGCTTCCCTCCTTTACAATTCTATGATTCCTGTCTTCTTAAAACGGATTTCAAATATCTAATAAAACTGCACAGAGGCTATGCATTTAGAGGTTTACAAATATTTAGAATCTGTAAATAATCTGTACCATATAGTCACTTACATATTACTTTGTTTTCTCTGAGCAGAGCTCTGAAATAAAAATTCTGGCTAAATAAGAAGTAAAATTCATTTTACTTCTTTCGTTCATTCTTTCGTTTAAGGCTGATAGCATATTAAAAACCTGTTTTTAATAAGGAACAACTTATATGTCCCATGGTATATGTTTCTTTGTCTGCTTTGTCATGCATAAGCCCTGAAGTGACAAATTCTCTAGTTCTCATTTTTTTCATAAGATGATGATGATCTCATTTATATCCCACCTTTCCCCCAAGGAGCTCAAGGTGACGTAAATGTATAGAATTTTAGGTACAGAATCATTGATTTGTACGGTTGGAAGGGACCCTACAATACAGGAATCTCAACTAGATCACACATAACAGATGACTATCCAATCTCTGCTTAAAAGCCCCTAAGGAAGGAGAGTCCACCACCTCTCATGAAAGTCTGTTCCAGTCTCAAACAGCCCTGACCTTCCCAATTTTATCCTCATAACAACCCTGTGAGGTTAATGAGGCTGAGAGGCAGTGAATGGCCCAAGGCCCTCCAGTGATCTTCATGACTGAATGGCTCAGTCCCTAGTGCAGCATTCTAATCACAGCACCAGACAGGTATTACATATAGACGGATGACACCCAAAAATACCTCCTGTACCCTACATATCTGATCCACTTCCTGTACTCCATGTGATCCAACCATTGGAGGACAAAAGTGGCTTCACGTGGGATGGAAAACTTTCCTTCTCTGAAATTCCTTAAGGTGCCTTATTTTAAGATTTAAGCCATAGAGTCCAGCAATCTTACCTGTATAATGGCACAACATTTATTTATTTATTTATTTACCTACCTACCTACCTTACTACATTTATGTACTGCAAGAAGCCCAGGGGTGTGTATGTGGCTCTTCACCCTCTTCATTTTATTAGGATAACAACCCTTTGGGGTAGGTTGGATTGAGAAAGAGTGGCAGACTAGGGATTTGAATCTGTGTCTCCTCAGTCCTAGTCCATCTGTTACACCACGATGACCCCACGATGCCTTTGGAAAGCTTACAGGTGGCGCATGAGGGCCACAGTACCCACTGTTTTCCTCTTTGGAGATATATTACTTTTGAGTGTGGGGGCTCCAGTTATCTATTATTACTGACAGGGAAGACTTCCATGGGCAAAACTGAGAAAGTAGGAATGGTTTTGATGGATGAAGCTGGGCTGGGGAACACTTGCAGCACACACACTTGTTGGAGGCACCAGCTACCACTGTGTGTTAATAGTTGTAAGCAACATGTTAATGAGCAAAACTATCTCTCTCCCACCTCGATAGATGGTCAGTCCAAATAGCGGTGCAGAGTTTGCTATGCTTTTATAATGGTTCATTTTTAACCTTGATCAATAATAACATGCCAGTACTGCAGTTAGCTGAGTCATCCATTAATGCTTTATGCTCTTTATATAGTTCATTTCACACAGGGAACTAAAAGCCCTTCACAGAGGTAAGTGACATCTCTGCTGATAAGATGAGACATTGTCTGTCTTATTTCCTTGTTCCTTCATCTTTTCTAATTCTAATGCTGTTTTATATTCCAAACGTCAAGGTTTATTTTGGGTTAGAAGGCTTCACTTTTCCCCTTGGGTAGTTCAGGGAAGAAAATTGGTGTTTTGATTCTATTGTGGGTCTGGGTGCCTTCGTCACCTTTTCTGGCATTGCAATTGGTTGTTTTTAACCATCATCTTTGTATCCCAACCTTTCTCTGAAAGGCTCAAGATTGCATGTCCATAGTTACTTTATTCTTGAAGCAACTCTGTGATCAGTTAGGCAGGAAGAAAGTTATTTCCTCTATAATTTGAAGCTGGATAACCGTAACTGTTCAAATAGTGTAGATACTATTCACTTGCGTAGTTATTTTAAAATGTCTTTTCTAATAACAATTCAAGTTGATGTGCAACTTTTTTTATATAAAAAAGACATCTCATACAAATTATAACAATACAGATAAATTATGTCAGGGGTAGGGAACTTCTGACTTACAAGCCAATATTGGCCCGTTCTCAATTTGACCCACAAAGCCATTTTCCCAAAGTCACTTCCACCCTTCTGCTAATGTCACTCATGACATCATTTGATGGATTGGAAGCTACGGTTAAATCCTGCGTTGGCTGCATTCCTGTTCCAAGCAAGAAACAGGAGAGCAGCACAGCTGAAGCAGCAGGATTTGACCTCCATGCTTGTCAGCTGATAAATCCTGCTTGGTTTGGCTGGATTCCATGCAGCACCTTCCTGATTCAGAAAGGGGACCTGTATGGAAACTCCTGCTGAAATGGAGGGGGGCACTGGCCTTGAAAGGTGCTCTGAAGTCCTGAGTTTGGGACTACAAAGCACCCTGCAGCTGACATAATAGGGAAGTCAGGAGATTGACAGATGGGATGTCCTGTGAAGCGTATCATTATCAGCCCATGGAGCCGAAAAGGTTTCCAACCCCTGAGTTAAATGATTCTGCCGTGCAGCAAATCACAACCTGACCAGTCTATGGACAGAAAGAGCAGTGTCAGAGAAAGGCATAAAGAGATTGGTGTGGTATGAGGCTTCCCAGAAGGAATCATCCAAAGGGTAGATGCTATCAGGCAGGAGATCCCACAGCGTAGGCAAATCTTGCTTCATGCATGGAAGGGTGAAGGTGTTCATTGTTTGGGGAGATAAATATGACTGCCTTGAATTAATGTATCTATTTTCTGCTGCTTTCACCACAACCATAATGGTTCTTCTGAATCATGTGGTTATTTGACACTGAGTCCTTTGAGTATGCAAGGTCCACATTTTTTTCGTGCAGTGGGTGCTCTGTAATAGTCCCATTGGTACAGTTGAACAGTATGCTACTCCTCAAATGCTTTCCCCAAACCATACTGCTAAATAATTTTTAAAAAACTAGGTACATCTTAGAAACATGCACTGGCTACTATAAACCTTTGGTGCAAGATAATGTCTTGATTCATATCATTGTAAATTATTTGTTCTCAGATATTTGCATGTTTTCAAAGTTAATATAAAATCAAATTATTTCTCTTAGGCCTTACTGGAGATTGTATTTGGAGCAAAAGTGGTTATAACAGGTGATGGATTCATCCCCGGAGAAAGAAGTGTCATTATCATGAACCACCGAACTCGAATGGACTGGATGTTCCTATGGAACTGCCTTCTGAGATATAGCTACCTCAGACTTGAAAAAATATGTCTCAAATCTAGCCTCAAAGGCATTCCAGGATTTGGTAGGTCACCAACATGATAAAAACTTTCTTTTTTGTTTAGCTTTATATGATGTTGTAATATTTGCTACCTTATATGGTAGTTCAGAATATTTGATTTTAGCTCTGCTGTTTTTTATAATGATGGGTTTCATTGTTCTATTTATTATTTTTCGGCATTATTGTTAGCTGTCTTAAGGGATCTGTGGAGCCATGCAGAAAGAGAAAAATTCCAAAATGATATCTAAAACCTTCTGTCTGTTAAGCATGTAAACTGCTTTCCAACTCTCATAGGCTAAAATAATTTGTTTTCAAAATATGTCTTAAAATATTACTCTCTTCAGATTAGTTGCATATTTGTTTGTGCTGTCTTGTTTTATTGCACAGTAGTCAAACTCTTAGAAGATAAATCCCATTTCTTTTTCTGATAGACATACAAGTTTGGTGGATCAGGGAATGCTGTGGACATAGTGTATCTTGATTTCAGTAAGGCTTTTGACAAAGTCTCCCATGCTATTCTTGCAGAGAAGCCGGTAAAATGTGGTCTAGATGAGGCAACTGTTAGGTGGATTTGTTGGTCGGCTTGATGACCTTAAGCATACAGCTGACAGGGCCCAAACTAACAAAAGAAATTTCAATAGGGGCAAATATAAGGTTCTATACTTTGGCAGGAAGAACAGCTGCACAAATATACGATGAGGAACACATGGATTACCAGTAGTACATGTGAGAAGGTCTCTTGGTGGACCACAAGCTTAACATGAATCAACAGTGTGATGCAGCAGCAAAAAAGGCTAATGTTTTTCTAGGCTGCATCAACAGAAGTATAGTGTCCTTATCAAAGGAAGTAATAGTACTGCTGTATTCTGTCTTGGTGAGACCCACCTGGAGTAGTGTCTAGTTCTGGGTGCCACAATTTAAGAAGGATATTGACAAGCTGGAACATTTGCAGAGGAGGGCAACCAAGATGATCAAGGGTCTGGAAACCAGGCTGTATGAGGAACAGTTGAAGGAGCTGGGTATGTTTAGCCTGGAAAAGAGGAGGCATAAGAAGCGCTCTGTTGGATCAGACCCAAAGGCTGCTTAATTTTTAGCATCCTGTTTCCCATGATGCCTTTTGAGAAACTTGTAAGCAAGACCTATGGGCAGTAGCCCTCTCCTGCAACCATTATTCTGGGGCATGCTCCCTCTCTGCCTGCCTGGAGGCAGCATATAGCTATCATGAGTAGTAGTCATTGATAACACTATACTTTTTTATTCTTGGTTTAAAAACTTACTAAGAACATTTATTCTTACCTACTCAGTACTGAAGATTCTGCTGTTCACAGCTGTGTTATTTTGATGGAATGTAAGTGACAGAAAGGAAATAACAAAGAGCCCATTCAGTTGTAACGAACCATCACCTTTAAAGCCAACAATGCATGTTGGGCCTGGAGCGCTCCTCTCCCTTTTAAACAAACCACAATAGAATCTCTGAAGCTGATGTCTGCCATAATAAACTAAGGTTTATTAGGCCAAGTTCATCACGTCGCAACTGGCCTGTGAAGTAGTTCTTCCCTTTCCTTTTGCATTTAGAAGGGGCAGAAAATAAACAGCAACTCTTCAAATGTAGCCGTGGCACTGTCAGCCTCAATCAACATGAGAAGTCTCAAGGCACTGTTTGTATTCTCTTTAACTTATATACAGTATATCCTAGTGTGGTGATAATAGATAGTGTGGTACACATACCACTTTTGTAAGGGGCTACGCATGTAGCCTGTGTTGGAACTTTCTAAGCACACAAGTGTAGCCCTCCTGGATCAGCTCCAAAGACCTATCCAGTCCAGCCTTCTGTTCCTCATAGTGGCCAACCAGGTGCCTATTATGGGAAGCCCACAAGCAGGATGTTCATTTAGCAAAAGGTGCTCACTTCACTGGTTCACAAAAATATACTTTGTTTTATGTGTACACTTGTAAAAATTAAGTTAACTGGCCACCCTCCACTAGTTAGAGTTTGCCCTTTCAGAAAAGTTCTGATTGTATTTATTGCTTTCACTCACTATTCTACTATTACTTTGATTTCTCAGCTGATATCATCAGAAACTATTAAGGTACACCGGTTGCACTGTGCATACCAACCTTTAGTTTTGTTCTGTTGAACGTATAGGCTCTAACAAGCCTTCTATCTCAAACAAAATTTTCATCAGTTCAATCATACCCCTTTATTGCTAGGTCACCTTTACTCTTTCACCAATTAACTTGTGGAATGTATGGTATGGTACAGTTCACTTACCACTGGTATAACTGTAAGAATGAACAAAGAGTACCTTGGAGAGCATTTGCCTTTTTTCTTTTAATTACTTACCATTCTTAAAACTTAAATTACCCATTAGAGCTTCTGCCAGTAATAAGCAAATATCAGCATCATGATGATGATAACTTCAATTTGTTTTGCCAAAATCCTGGAGTCGTATTCAATGCTGCTGCAGTGGATTTCCATGCATACATGTGGAGCTTCCTTTTTATCTCCTATCCTTTCCAGCCCACCTTCTCACATTCTTATAATCAGCTCTGAAGGTTTGGGGATTTCTTCAGAGAAGATTTTGGGGGTGCACAAGGAAAGAGAGGAAACAGGGGTCCCATTGCACCTCTGGAACTCTGCACATGGAGCATTGGATACAACCCTTGCTATTTACTGGCTGTTCATTCGTTCAGTCAATCAGTCAGTCAATCAGTTATTAAATCCTATCTTTGGGGATATAAATCCTTCCAAAAAAATACATTAACAAAATCACAATAACATTAAAATGTAACATTTTATCAGTATCCTTCTCAGTTGGCAATTGATTCTACAGTAGATGACTCTGTATGAGGAATGGGAGGATCCAGATCGAGCAAGTTCTAAGTTGGTCTTTGCTTGCCTCTCTCTCTCGTCCTCTCCTGGTGTTCTTTCCACAGCGAAGTGGGAAGTTATATTAGGGTTTGTGGGTCACAGCTCCTTTCTGTGCAAGTGAAACGTGAGGTTACCAGAGCATGTTCCACTGTGGCCCATGCAGGAATGGCCACAGCTGATGGGTACTTTTCACCACCAAATCCACCTGAGCCTCAAGTGGTGATAGCACTGGATAGCACCACTCCGAAGAGTATCCCCAGACTCTGAACCTGCTGCTTATGGATGAATGCAACCCTGGGAATCACTTACCAACAGCACCACCATCTTGTCAAGATTCAACCTCAGTTTATTGGCCCTCATGCATCCACTGCTGCCTCCAGACACTGGACTACCACCAAAGCAGTTTCACCTAGTTCAGATGGTATGGAGAAATAGCCCTGGGTGTCATTGATGACACTGAGCCCCAAATCCTGTGATAACTCCACTCAAATTCATATAGATGCTAGATAGCACCAGGGACAAGATGGAACTTCGTCAAACCCCACAGCACAACTGCCAAAGGGCTGAACAGAAGTCACCCAATGCTACACGCTGGAAGCAGCCCTGCAGGTTGCAGCGGAATCATTATAATATTATGCCTCCCATCTCCCAACCACAGAGAGGGAACCATGGCTGATGGTATCAAAACCTGCTGAGAGATTCAGGAGAATCCAGGAGTTGTTTGAGGTGGAAGGCTATGGTGGGATAACTTTTCCAGAAGTCTTTCAGTGTTAGCTATTCCCTGATGGCTGCTTCCCTTGCAATTTTTTTAAGATAATAAAATTCTCATATAGCGACTTTTGCAGGTTAATTTTCAATTGCATTTTTGCTGTTCCACGCAATATCACACATGTGGAAATAACCATGGCATGGCATTAGTTGCATCAGAAAATTGTATGGTTAGACCTTGGTCTGTTTTTCCAAGTTATGCATAATGCAGTAATAAAATTGTGGAAAGGGTCAAGTCCATAGCTTCTCCACAGGGGGGCCACCTCTTTCTTTGTGAAAGATAGTATTTGAGTAAGGTCAAAGGTTTCTGTTAAGCATAGGCCTTCCATTATCTAAGTGCTGTATAAATAGCTTGTGGTTTGCTTTGTGGACTGGAGGCAATGGACTCTTTAAGTGAGAGTCTGAGCAACAGTGACATGTGATATCTTCCAGCAATTTCATCAAGGGCTGTCAGACTTAATTACTTTAGAGTTATTTATATTATGAGGTAGCTTTGGGAGTGTATGTTGGAAAGTGTTCTCTGTAGTGTTATCACTCTTGTAGAATTGTTTACATCAGAAAGATGCATACCAGATTATTATTATTATTATTATGGAAGTTGGAACATTAACCCTGCTCTAAATTCGTGCTGGGAAAGGGGAATAAAAGAATGAGTTTGGATTTGATATCCCGCCTTTCACTCCCTTTAAGGAGTCTCAAAGCGGCTAACATTCTCCTTTCCCTTCCTGCCCCACAACAAACACTCTGTGAGGTGAGTGGGGCTGAGAGACTTCAAAGAAGTGTGACTGGCCCAAGGTCACCCAGCAGCTGCATGTGGAGGAGCGGAGACGTGAAACCCGGTTCCCGAGATTACGAGACTACCGCTCTTAATCACTACACCACACTGGCTCCACAATTGTAGTAGCTTGTAATCCTGCTTTTTATGCTTTAAATAAGTCTGGTCTCATAAAGGTCTGTGTTGTAAGGGAACATTTTGTGAAAAGTGATGGCTTAGAATAATAATTTGAAGGGATCAAAACACAAAGGCCAAAGGTTCGGTTAAAAAAGTGTTCATCTAGTCTCCCATAGGTAAACAATTCAGGCCAGTGTGATAAAATCACTAAAAACAACTAATTTGCATATTTTTGCCTGCTAAGCAAATGTGCCAGATGACTCAAGTAAGCAAATCATTTACTAAACATCCTATAAAAGTTTTGTTTATACAAAATAGGGGTGGGGAGAGGAAATAATATGTTCCGATTCACTTGAAATGTCCATACCTTCCAGCTCAAGCTTCAGAAACTTAATGTAGAGGGCTAGGAGCCAATGTACTACGTGATTAACTAGAGAGGGGGGGTCTTGTTGTCTGGGCAGCCAGGACCTCCATGCACACAGCCCAGGGTTGTACCCTGGGGAGGTCACTTTGGTGCCAGTAATGACTTCACCCTTATAGACACATTCCATTATCTCCTGAGACAGATGGATGCCAACAGCCTTATAGACTGAGAATAAGTAGGCAGACTTGAGGTTGCATGTCAAGCAATGAGACGAGCATCTGGATTAGAGGTGATACTGCACAGCAGAGTTCAAAGAAATAATAGATGCATATTCAACTGAGGTTTTGTTTTGCTGCAGCAGTCCTTACTGATGATTAAACTGAACCTTACCTGCATGCAAGTCTTCCTCCATTCATTCATGTGGTTTTGTTGGATCCTGGCTGTAGAGAAAGGATCAAACAAGGAAGCACTCGCTTTTCCAGAGATGGCTGGTGATGAAAGATGCTAGTGTCCATGGACATAAAGTAGAATTGCAGAGGAATGCTTTTGCAATTTTTTAAAAATAATATCAAAGCTGTAGCTTGTGTGACATTTTCTTTAATTCATAGCTAAATTTTCATGTTTTTCATCTCATACATACCCCACAATATTGAAGACATTCACATTTACTTTCACATATAAAAGAGAAAAGAAGTAAATGTGTCTTGCACTTTGTGCAAGCTTTAGAAACGGCCAAATTTCTGCTTCCTCTCAAAAATCATCTATGGGAAACAAGCCTGAATATTTTTTTTCCCCTATCCTAGAGGGGAAAAAATATTTCTTTCTTTAGCTCCGCAAAGAGTATTGTCTTTTGAAGCAAGTGACTTAGGCTGAAAGCAACATAGAACTCATTGGCTTACTTCTGAGTCAATATATGTAGGATTCTTCTGTTAGAATTTGAAGGTTTCCTCAGTCATGATAGTGAATTTATTAATGGGATGATTACTGCAACACCAGGAAAAGAACTTTACATGGACTAAATCCTAGAGAACACAGAATCCAGTTCTCTTCCTTCCCTGAAGACATAAGTCTTTTGACTCCTGTGGTGCTCAAGGCGATGAACAGTATTCCAAAATCCACTGTGTGTGTGTGCGCGTGTGTGTGTGTGCGCGCGCACACACACACACACACACACAGAGAGAGAGAGAGAGAGCAGATACCACCCCCAGTATAACTAAAAAACACATTTTCATTTCCCCCCCCCCAATTACCTACTGGTGGGAGCTACATAATGAACTATAGTCTGATGGCCTGGAGTAAAGGAGTTTCTTCCAAATTGCTACAAGGAGAGATGGCTGTACAACATGCCCTACAATAAATGATAGTATGTGCAACGTGGTCTCTTTGACACATTATGTGGTATCTTGTAGTTGTTTCCAGCTTGAGAACCCTTTCGTGTGGGAGTAGCCAACATGGTGCTCTCCACATGCAGTAGACTACACTTCCTATCTGACCCAGCCAATATGACCAGTGGTCTGGGATGATGGGAGTTGTAGTCCACAATATCTGGAGGACCTCTCATTTGCTTTCAAATGAAGGACTTTTTTTGTAGTGGCTTCTCCTGCAACTAGTTGGTTGGTGAAACTGTAACACTCAACATTTCCCCTTCAATACAACTATTAATAGTGCAGCAACTCTGCCCCATATTGAATCTGGTAATTGTTCGCCAGGTCATTGAGTTCACATGTGAAATGCATTAATTTATGCAGCACAGGTCAGATTCTGCAAAAAGAAAGGAAAGATCAAGTGGTGTACATTTCAAGGACTTATCACTTTACAATGATAGGCAGTTGAATTTGCAAATTGAAATGAGAAGGCAAGATGCTTGAGTTTCAGTAATGATGTTGAGCTAAAAAGCTGTAAAAATGTACTTCTACTAAAAAAAAACCTTAAGTATAAGAAAATTTTGCCTGTGTATTCTTAATAGGTCCCAAGTATGTTATGTTCTAGCTCCTGTTTTTAATGTTAGTCATGACTCAGTCTCTTAGTGTTATTTTGCACCCCTGATTTAATATCATTAAGAATAACACAACACCTACTTTTCCCCACACCTTTCACTAACGCATTTGACATCTTTTAGTGCTAGCTCATACACTGTTTTCTATAATAACTGTATTACATGCAAAGTGGTCTTCCCTAAGAAATTGGTTATGTTTTCACACAAAATTATCTGTTTGTTTGATTGTTTATTTTAATATCCTTTTTATTATTTTTATTTTAACAAAGTAGTAATAATAAATAAAAACAAATAAAAATGTGCACCCAAGACCATTCCATTGTAACTATCCAATCTCCCAAATTTCAACACCTCTTGCAATGATTTGACCTCTTTCCATTTTAACAATACAAATTCTACAAATACCTTCCATATTTCATCAAAATCATTTCTCCTGCATATTCCCTGTCTTACCTTAAGAGCACACAGTAATTTATCATTAATAACTATATCTCACACCTCTTTATACCATTCTTCCATTTTATATTCACCTCACCCCTTCCACTTCCAAGATATAACACCTCGTGCAGCTGTCAGTAAATTTGTGAGCAAGTCCTTCATAGCCTGTGAACCTTCCACCCCATCATAAATTGATAACAGTGCTACCTCTGGACTTTTGGTCAGCTTTAACCCGGTGATTTCTGTTATCTCCTTAAACACCCTTTGCCTGTTTTAATTTGTTAAGATTTTCTTGTTCTAAATCTTCTAAATTTCTTGTTATATTTATTCCCAAGTACTTGATTACATTTCTTAATTTTATATCTATTTTTTTCCCTTCAAAAGTTTTTGTTTTACATCTTCATCGTAGTTAAATATCATCATCTCTGATTTGGACCAATTAAACACAATGCTTTTTTCTCCATTTTTTTGTCAAATGTGCCTCTATTGTCTGCATATTTTCCAGGGGATTTTAGATTGCTAGCAAGGTGTCATCTGCTAATAAGCCTATTTTCTCTTTTCCATTATTGCTTATTCCTTTTATATTTCCATCTTCTATAATTACATTGACCAGAGTTTCAATAACCAATACAAATAAAATTGGGGAAAGGGGCATCCTTGTCTTGTACCTCGGGCTAGTGTTATTTGTTCTGTTATACCATCGTTCACTAGGGCATATGCCTTGTTCCTTAAGTGTAATTGATTTATTAAACCCTTAAATAATTCTCCAAATCCTAAGCTTTCTATAATCCTTTTCAACACAGTGTTACAAAATTTATGTTTGATAATTTGAGAACTTAAGTTATGGACAGGCACAAGCAAGAAATTTCCAGCACAGTATTTAAAAGACTCTTCACAATTGTTCTAGGCTGGGCCATGCAGGTTGCTGCCTTCATTTTTATTCACAGAAGATGGGAAGAAGACAAAAATCATTTTGAAAATATGCTGGATTACTTCTGTGACATTAACGAACCACTGCAGCTTCTCATCTTTCCCGAAGGAACAGATCTGACAGGTACTTTAATTCAATTCTCTCCCCACCAATCTTCTCAGGGTAGAAAAAAATGTGTCACAATTATGCCATTTAAAAGTTTACAATTTAAAATTGCAAGTTTGACCTGTCACGCGTTCAGTGGTGTGTTATCTTGAAAAGTTATGCTTTATGAGACTTTTACAAGTGATGCTAGTACCCAGAGGGCAGGAACGTGAGAGCAAATACTGCACACATTCTGAAGTGGGTTCAGAATGGCCACAACCTTTTTTGGTGTGGTTTAGGGCACAGATCAACTGTGGATCATCCTTACTGCTATTTGATAGTATAGCCACCCAGCCCACATTGATGGGAGTAGCAGAAATTTGAGAAATTTCTAAGGTGTGAACTAGTACGGTTGGCCATTCAACGACCTGGATGTTGGGTCGGTATGGCAGCCCCCAACCTCGACTGGGTTATGAAGTGACATCCAAAGGTTCCTTAAGTGGATTAACTGTTTTTAATAATCTTATGTGTTAGTTGCCTTGAAACAACAATCTCCCAGTGGGGAGCAAGGAATCCCACCCGTGCTTATCCCTGCTATACATCCAGCCCAGTGCTTCCAGTGTGTCTATAATGAGACATTGGCCTGGTTTGCATGTCACAGTAAGGCCAAGCTATGGTTTAACATGGGACGTGGGTGGTGCTGTGGGTTAAACCACAGAGCCTAGGGCTTGCCGATCAGAAGGTCGGTGGTTCGAATCCCTGCAACCGGGTGAGCTCCTGTTGCTCAGTCCCTGCTCCTGCCAACCTAGCAGTTCGAAAGCACGTCAAAGTGTAAGTAGATAAATAGGTAAGGTAAACGGGAAGGTAAACAGCGTTTCCGTGCACTGCTCTGGTTCGCCAGAAGCGGCTTAGTCATGCTGGCCACATGACCCGGAAGTTGTACGCCGGCTCCCTCGGCCAATAAAGCGAGATGAGCGCCACAACCCCAGAGTCAGTCACGACTGGACCTAATGGTCAGGGGTCCCTTTACCCTTTACCTTTTATGGTTTAGCACGAATGCAAAAGTGTGTAGGTTCACTGACCATTTGGATGCTGTATCATTCTGTCTCTGGACTTCCTTCTTGTGTAAATCAAATAAAAGTGATTTTTGTCACTTTTTCCATGTGGAGTGGCCTTCAGAGAGGAATAAATGCCATTGCTTTGGGTATAGTCACCGCTTGTGGTTCGAGGACCCGACCCCCGCAATGTGGAAAGAATACACAAGGACACGTTATATAAGGTTAATGGGCAAGGAAAGGCCACAACTTTATTGATTACAGCAGTGAAAAGGTATTGGCTTAGGCATTGGATCTCTCAAGCAAGTGGGTTTATTCACCAGTAGGTGGAGCCTGTTGATGCTAATCCAACTATAGGCTCTCCCCTGATGTCACCGAGGGTCGTGCCATGGCCTCCCGCCAAGCAGGCATCGGACAGAAATACACGACCGCCAGATTCCTTTAACGGAATACCCCTAAATTGAAGGCATAGGCGATGGCCACACCTAGCTCTTCGACACACCACAACACATTATTCCAATGCCTAACCTACCCACCAATACCACAAAAGTTGTGACGATTGCTACGAGGTAGGCGAAAAAACCAAAAAGCCTAATGCCAAATGGAAAAAACTCCTACCAGGCCCCCTAGACAACCAGGGCGACCAACCTAAGGTCCATAGCAAGGCCAATGACCTAAGCCCTAACTAAAAGGGAGTGGAGGGTGGGTGACTCTCGGCGAGACGACGAAGAAAGAGGCCGGGGAGAGGCTGGCGCCGCAGCAAAAGGCTGCTGAACACGCCCCTTCCAGGCACCTGGTTGGATGCCTGCCGAGGGGGCGTGGGCGCCAGCCAGGTGAGGGGGAGGCAGGGGGCTAATGCCCCCTGCTAGGGGCGGTGCTCGGCTCCCGCCCACAACCACTCCCCTCTCTTGCAGGGAGGAGAGTTTTTCCTGGTGATGGTCTGAGGCTCAAAAGTGCACTTTTGGAATGCATTTTATAAATGTATTTGAAGTGCTGAATGCTTCTGAGTCACATTCATACATTCTGAACATTACTACATTAAATTCAAAATTGTGGAATGCTGTCCCCAGGGAGGCTTGGTTGGTGCCTTCTACACATATATTTAGGCACCAGGCAAAAACTTTCCTGTACTCTCAGCCCTTCAGCTAATTAAACTAGGGTTGCCATATTTCAAAAAGTGAAAATCTGAACAAATGTTGTTGAGCTTTCTCTTTTTATATTTTTCTGGCAAAAAAAATGAGCTGACGGGTTGCCGATTTTCAGAAATTCTGCTTGGACTTTTAAGCTCTCTGTCTCCCTCTCCCTCTGTGTGTGTGTGTGTGTGTGTGAGAGAGAGAGAGAGAGAGAGAGAGAGAGAGAGAGAGAGAGAGACGAGGGTATTGTTTTATATGTTATTATGTTTTGCATTTTTGTGTTTTTATATTGTAAACTGCCCTATGATCCTTGGATCAAAGGCGGTTTAGAAATGTAATAAATAATAAACAATATTTTCTTATGGGGTGAATAGACTTACAGCTTTGTTTTTCACTAGAACTCCTAGATCTACCAGCCAGAGCTAACTGTAATAATATATAATATATAATATATAATATATTATATATTATATATAATATATAATATATATAGTATGAAATTAAAGAATGTGGTGTCTACGAGCACATTCTGAACTTAGAACTTTGCTTTCAGCAGCAGAACAGTTAGCTTTCTTCAATTTTAGCAGCCTTATTTAGGAAAAGTTACTTTTTACTATTGTTAAACAACAGGGAATCAGAAATTCTTGTCAATCTACCACAGAGATGTCCCAGTATACTCACATTCATCCAGAGATATCCCAGTATACTCACGTTCATACCTTTGAGGATTTAGTATTGCACTATTGTCAGTGAACATGGCAAAGAAATATAAGCAAAATTAACAACATGCTGCCCCAAAGAACTTACAGTAAGTTTGACAGTAGGGAAGGGAGCACAAGCTGGAGGGATGGGAGAGGATAATAAAAGAATGGCAGCAGGAAAGAAGGGGCAGAGATGCTTGAAGAGAGCAAAGCGTGTTCCAAGGAACTGAGGGCAAAATTAGAAGAGCAAAAGTCTTGGGGATATACCTGGTGCATTTTAAAAATCAGGTCACAGAGTTTGCATTGGTGTGCGTGAAAATGAGTAGCATCAAGATTGGCATGGTCTGCACAACTAGAAAGAAATTATTTGTCAGCAGAGTTCTGGATTGACAAGGGAAAGGGAGGAATTTAACAGTAGTTCAAGATGAGAAATTGGATAGAGAAGACGCACTTTTGCCAGAAGAAATGGCATTACTTGGTGATAAATTAAATAAAAGCAACAAGAGGAAAGATAATAGAAGAGAGTAAGACCTGAAAAGAAAGATGAGAAGTGCAATCATCTACATACTGAGTTTGGGGTGGCAATATAGGAATAATTTTTTGCTGCAAGTATTTCTCTCTATGCCTCCTATTCTAGCACTGAAATAGTTGTTTATATACCTAGTGGGGGGTCCTGATGTCCCAGAATTAATCAAGCTGTGAAATAGTTCCAGAAGTTGGTCAGGTTGCTAGGTACTTAAAGACATTTTTTCTGTTATGCGTCTGAGAGTCACAAAGTTCGATTATTCTTAGATTGTGTTGCCGGGCAAAGTAGCGCTGTGTGACAGCAGATAACAAGTGGCTTTTTTTCTTCTATGTGCTCCATCATAAATAGAATAAATAATAAACCAAATGCAAATGTTTGCTCTTGCATATAGCAGCTAGGTTTACACGGGAAGTAAACTGAAATGTGTTCCTGTGAGGAAGACAGCACAAACAGAATACTTTCTAATGACAAAAAATATCATATTCTGTTCAGGTTGTTTTGATTATGAAGTTTCACACTATCCCCTTGCCCCCGGAATGTCATCATTTTCCATCACCACTATATATTTCTGTGAAGTTTAAACTCAGTACATTTGAAACATTAAAGATGCAAAAGCATTTCATTAGTCTCCTCCCAGATTTTAATTATTTTGCACATTTTGTTTTTCTTTTATACCATTATCTCAGCAGAACCAAGTATTTTTAGGGGATAATAAAAATATTCATTATTTATTTTTATTACTATTTCATAAAATGTATACAACGCTTGATTGTTAAAAAAAATCTCAACGGCGTTTACAAAGAGGATAAAACAATAAAATTATCAGTAAAAAAAAATAAACAACTCTGTAAATCATTCAAAACATAAAATCAACAATAAACTTAAAAGGTTCAAATATATATCTGCATATTACATGTCTGAGTAAGCTTGGGTAAGAAAAGTGTTTTTAGCAGGGACTGAAAAACGTACAGAGATGGCGCTTGCCTGAAGTAAATAGGCAGGGAGTTCCTGATTGTAGGCACTGCCAACACCAAAATATTTATTTCTTACAAATGCAGAACAGGTATTATATGGTAACTGTAACAGCGTCAGTTCTGCGAATCGAAGTGGTCAAATGGGCATATATGGGGTATGGTGATCTTGCAGGTAAAATGGCGCCAGGTTGTTAGTGGCTGTAACTTGTAGTAACTTATTGAACGTGGCCCGGTAGCAAATTGGCAACCCGTGCAGATCTCTGGGCTCAGGTGTCATTTACTGACAAGGCCTCACTCCTACCAGCAGCCATGCTGCAGCATTCTGCACTAACTGTAGCTTCTGGATCGAGTGCAAAGGAAGCCCTGCATCATATGACCTCTGTACACTCTGGGAAAAGTAAGGTAGTGTGATGTGTCCAAAAGGGTATCAAATTTGGTTAGGGATGTAGGAGATTTCTCTCCACCCCCCAAAAATGGTTAGACCTAGGAAGAACCTGGTGGAGCTTCATGTGGCAAGAAAGTGAAGACTTCCTATGTGTACCACAGATCAAAGGTACAGTGTCTGGTACCTGCTCTTTCTCCTAATGTTGTTGCCTTTGGTTGCTAAATGCTAAATGCCCCTAACATTGCCCATCTGCTAGCAGCTTCAACTGGCATACTGTCAAATCTTAGTGCCTGAGAAGGATTTTTTTCTTCTGATCTTGTTGATTCTAATGCCTTAGCCCCACCTGATTGGTGACCAGCTGCAGCCTGATTGACTATTGATGAAGCCTTCTGGAGCAACCAGTGTCTCTTGGGAAATGGAAGCTGCTGACTAAGGTCACACATTTTTGTGTGTTTTTTGTCTGACTTTATTCACACCTTCCTGTTTTTCTACCTGTTTGCCCCTCCTTCCATGGGAGAGCTGGAATAATGTCAAATTGACAGAATGTTTGCCTCTAGTTCCTAAGGCATCATTCTGCAAAAGCCTTCGGATTTGCTCTGAGTTCTGTTGTTTGAGGCTGAGTCCGACATCTCATGGAAGAGCTTGGGGCTAGCTTTGACCCAAAGCTTTGCATCAGCCAACTTTCCCTGACTCTCTGCATAATAAGAACTGAACATGGGGGGGAAAGATGTTTATGTAAGAAAGCAAAACAAGAATTATTTCCTGGTGTTATTAATCTCTTATAATCTCCTTGATCCCTTGCTCCACTGATGTGCTCTATGATGCTAAAATGTTCTAAAGCTTAGTCACAACACTGATTTTAATCAATGTTTTTCATGCTCTTTATAGACAACACCAAAGCCCGCAGTAATGAATTTGCTGAAAAGAATGGACTTCAGAAATACGAATATGTCTTGCATCCAAGAACTACAGGCTTCACTTTTATAGTGGAACGACTAAGAGATGGTAATGGATCTTTGGATATGCTTTTCTTTTCTTGTCATCTCAAAATAAATAAAATCTGGTGAGGAATGTAGCTGAGAACCAATTGCTTTGAGAAGGTTTCTCCAAAAAAAAGAGATTTTAAAAAATGGATTCTACATTCTAAAGAAGAAGAAAATTTGTTACATATTCTGAGTAGTGGCAACATTTCTAGTGTCTTTAAAAATGAAATAATTTGATGAATGACGGCATAGATATTATAGCAAATTAAATTGCTTCCATTCTATACAGTGAATTTTGTATGCTGGTATTGGGAAGCACTTAGATGAGGTTGGCCTTGGGGCAAACTATATATTGTATGAAAATGTTTGTAATGAGGTTCCAACTTCAAAAATTACTATTAATGAAAAACAACCTTAGAGCACTGTGATTTTGAAGGGTGAAGGGGGAGCTTAATGCTCTCCCTAGGGCCAGTTTTTCTACTCAAAATAGCACTGAAGCAGCTGCTTTTCCATGTGGGGTTTCAGAGTTATATTTGCAAATACATGAGTTTGTCAGCAGTCATCTAACTTGTTTTGTATCAACTGTTAAAGCTCAGTGGATCAATGTATTGTCTGCTTTAAGAGTATGCCAGACTCAGGGTTAGCATGACATTATGTTTCCATTGTCAGGGGAAAATGTGGGATATTAATAAATATAATAATCATAATAATCATAACTACTACTACTACAATTGGGGTGTTTTGTTGCACTGAACACTGCAAGAGTTTCAGTTAGTCATAGGTGCCCACTCTTGTGGTTTTTCAGAAAAAGGGGAGAAATTTTGACAGGCAGGCACTGAAAATCTGATCTTTCTATGTTCTCTGATGCAAAGGGAGGAGTGTATCGGTGTTGCTGTGTCCCTTTCATTATATCTGGTGTGAAATTCAGTCGTAGCATCTTCATGATGAAATGATGCATTTGTCATTCATGGCGCTACTTTTTTTGAAGTGATTCCAGCCTAAATAACACATGGAAAGGTTAATTTTTCTGGCAATAAATCTGTGAGCAAAACCTGACAGGGATAATAAATAGGATGCTATTATAATACTGGAGGGAGCAAGTGAGCACAAAATAGGATTTGATCTAAAATGCAGACACGGCCTGAGAATGGGGCCTAGTCAGACAACTACTTGGCAGACCATGTATTCAGGTCATTTTGTTCAGCCAGTGGGTCTTTTTGCTTTTTTTTATTTTAAGTCCCGGAAGATTATTTTTGTTGAGAGGTTAAATGTATGCATAATGAAGGAATATTCTGACTGCTTGGCTATGACCACAGATTTCTCTCTACTGCACTATAACAAATAAACTTCAGCAGCTTTTGTAGTGTTGTTGTCAAAAGACATCTGTGCTTATGGTGGACCTCTTGAATTGCCTTTTCACTAGAGGTACTAATTGCGTACAGACAACAACAGCAAAAACTAGTGCATTTTGAAATTAAAACCCATTAGCAGCTTTGTTATTTGCAACAAAAATGAAAAAATAACATTGATGCTACAATAACAAATTCCTCCACTTCCTTGTGTGTGGTTTGTTTTGTTTTGTTTTTCTTTGTTTTTTGCAGCAAATTCATTTGCTGCCCTTGAAGGTATCTGCTATCACTCACACCTGTCTGAAAGCTGACAGGATTAAGAACATGGGGAAAGTTAATTTCCAGGTTGTTATGGTGAAGTCTTCAATATCATGCCTACATCTTCGCAGACTGTTTTTCCCTTGTGCATGGATGACAACCTTAAATGCCTCATACTTTTCTGTGAATAAATTTTTGGCTTATGGCAGTTTTCCATTCCTCAGGCTGAAATGCATTCCCTTCAGGCATAAGTACATTATTTAGCTCCAAAAATAGGTCAGTGGCGAAGGGGGAAAATGTCATGAGAAGTTTAATTGCTTTTTTAACTTTGCAAAAATTAATTTCATTTGTCAAGAACCTTGATTAATCTGTATTGCAGGCTGTCGTATGAATGAATTACCTGTTATATTATAAATGCCACTGTTATATGAACCGTAAAAATACTAAGGAAGAATCTGAAGTTATAACCTTCAGAAGAGTGTTGCTCTCTCCTTTTTGTATTAAGCATTGGCAACGGTAAAATGACTGAACCGTATTAGGTCTTTATTTGCTGTGGTTTACATCAGTCTCAAAACCACACTCCTATATATTTTCCCTTAGCATAGCTGTCTCTATTTATAAATGCATGACCTCTATAATCAATCACAGCGAAACTTTTGCTGCTGAAGTTTTGATTTCTTGCAGGTATTAGTGGAATTCACAACAAGTACATTCTCGAGGGGGACTTTTCTTGAAGCCACAGCTGCTCCTCCACGTCTGCTTCCAGACATCTTTCCTGTTTGGGTTCCAACACTTTTCTTTTCTTTTCTTTTTACTAGCAATCTCATAGTTCAGAGCTTGTGGACCCTTTACAGTTCTGCAGCTTTTGTCCTGGGTTAAATTAGTTTTCACCTGAGGCAGTTGCCATCTGTGTGCAGAATGGTAGAGCTACATCTAGTAGATTCTCACTTGCCCCGTGTGAATTGCTTTTCTCCACTGCTTACAGCAAGAAGTAGAGGAATTGCTTTCCAGAGCTGATATATATATATATGTACTCAACTCTTAGCCATTCTCAAATATACTCAGATTTGGTTCGCTAGGATCATATGAGAGAAATGGCACCTTTCCATAATTTGGTGATACGACATCTCCTGTGATGGTTCTGGGCAACTACAGTGGTTTATTTAGGTGACTAAGAATTTAGGTGACTAAGAATGATGAAGCACACCTGAGATGGTTGTTTGTTCTCAGAGAGCAAACTTTTGTAATTCTGTATGTAAACTGAGCCTTTTTTCCTATCTTGAGTGGCAAACTTAAATATCTTATTAATAGAACTCTGGAAGTGGCTGCTGGATCAGACCATAAAGATTCTGTTTTCACAGTGGCCAAGCAGATGCCTAAAACAAGAGTACAATGGTGCTTTCCCACCTCTGATCTCCAGCAGCCACTATTCAGAGGCACTATCTATTTATAGATAATAGCATTCCTATTGGTTTCCTTCTTCTTAATCTAAGAACAGGTTTCTCAAAGCAGCTAACAAAACCAGTTAAGCACATCAAACATTTTAAATACAAAACTCTTTTTAAAAAAGCATCTGAAATAACAAAAAACCCTAAGTACAATAGGCCTCTTATTCTGTCCAAAAGGTGGTGGATAGAACTGGCTATGTACATCTCCTTGAGCAAGGAGTTTGAGGTGCAGATTTTTACTAAAAAAGAGGCCTAGGATTTACTTAGCTGCAACCATGACGCTTGAAAGGAGGGGATGATAATCTGGGCCTCCTCTTGACGATCTCAACACACACTTGAGAGCATATAGTACCCAAGCCTCAGAGCTTTAAAAGTTTAGCATCATCACTTTCAACTGAGCACAGAAACAATTCAGTCTGTAACACAACTACCCAAGAATAAGTTCTTTGCAAGTCCTTTGGCTTGCCTGCTTCGAAAATCTATGCAGCCTCGCTCAGTTGGCATTCCAAGTAGAAAGGGGAAAGATGTTTCCTGGCCAGGAGGGCACTGTCTGAAAAAGAAAGTGTAGCATTGGGTCCATTTAGCACCTCTGAATTGCAAACCTGTTCCTTTAAAATGAGTGTAAAGTGGTACCTCTGGTTATGTACTTAATTCGTTCCGGAGGTCCGTTCTTAACCTGAAACTGTTCTTAACCTGAAGCACCACTTTAGCTAATGGGGCCTCCTGCTGCCGCCGCACGATTTCCGTTCTCATCCTGAAGCAAAATTCTTAACCAGAGATACTATTTCTGGGTTAGCGGAGTCTGTAACCTGAAGCGTCTGTAACCTGAAGCGTATGTAACCTGAGGTACCACTGTATACCCAGTCCTTTGTCACCTGGCCTACTCCACAACACTGTTATCTCAGGGTTGAGTTTGTTTATTAGTCCAGTCATCACTTGTTCAGGGGTTCCACTGCTTCACTCTAGTTTGGGGATAGTTAAGTAAGTAAGTAAATTTTTATTTATACCCTGCCCTCCCTGGCCAAGACAGGGAGGCTCAGGGCGGCTAACATCAAATACATTAAAACACAATCAAACAATTGATTAAAATACAGCTTAAAAAATAGAATCAGGATAAAATTAAATGACTGCCCATTAATTACAACCATAGGGGTCGGGAACCTCAAGTATTCATCAGGGCCAGCTATCCATGTTGGTCCCACATGAGCTGATAAAAGGGCCAAAGAGGTAACTTACAGGGTCCCATGGGGGGGGGTCAAAACTGGGCCTGGACCGAATGCCAGGCAGAACAGCTCTGTCTTACAGGCCCTGCGGAAGGATGTCAAGTCCTGCAGGGCCCTGGTCTCCTGTGATAGAGCGTTCCACCAGGCTGGGGCCAAAGCCGAAAAGGCCTTGGCCCTGGTTGAGGCCAGTTTAACCTCCTTGAGGCCCGGGACCTCCAAGATGCTATTATTTGCGGACCGTAAGGTCCTCCGCGGGGCATACCAGGAGAGGCGGTCCCGTAAGTAGGAGGGTCCTAGGCCATGTAGGACTTTACAGGTTAAAACCAGCACCTGGTCATAGTTACTGGTTTGGGGATAGTTAAATGACAGAACCAGGCAGAGGGCCTTCTCGGTAGTGGCACCTACCCTATGGAACACCCTCCCAACAGATGTCAAGGCAGTAAGCAACTATCTTACTTTTAAAAGACATCTGAAGACAGCCCTGTTTAGGGAAGTTTTTTTAATGTTTAATGCTGTATTGTGTTTTTAATATTTGATTAGAAGCTGCCCAGAGTGGCTGGGGAAACCCAGCCAGATGGGTGGGGTATGTATGTATGTATGTATGTATGTATGTATGTATGAATAAATAAATAAATAAATAAATAAATAAATAAATAAAAATTCTACAGAGTGTTGTTGATGAAAGTAGTTAAAAACGGGCTAAATTTAACTTTTGATTCCTCGGTAATGGCCCAAGACTTTTTTTAGTAAAATTTATTCTAAAGGTTTTTTTAGGTTGTTCTTTAGTAAAGCTGTTGGGGTGTCATATTAATAAAGTGGAAGATAAATCCAAAATTATGCATGAGCTACAACAGCTAACTAAAGGGCTTAGAGCTAAGGAGACATTGGCAGAGATCTTAAGTAACTTTGCCGATACACCTTACGTGGTACTGCTTTGCCTCATATGAACAACTGGACATGCCTTATTGCAGGGAGAAAAAGGACATGAAGTATGCTTTGTGACATGGCTAGAAGTCCTTTTATCCTGTCCTGCTCTCTTCTTCTACTGTTCCACAGCACAAGGAACAGATTTGTGTAAAGAGGAACCATAAAGCAATGAAGGTAGCAGTCCTAGATTTTGATTTGTTTAGGGGTGGATTGTTGAAATACTGTTACTTTTACAGCTGATCCAAATAGGCTCAGTGTATGCCGAACCAGAGCTCTTAATAGCATTCTGCTTTCCATATAATCATGGAACGAATTGGCTCTGCAGACTGTGCTATTACCAGTGCGCTGGAATTGGTGGTTTGGCACACCACTGCAGTGAAGTAATGCCTTATATTCCATTATGTTATTTAAAGAAACTGAATTACTTGGTATTTACTTAGTATTATATGCCCTGATAAAGGCATTTTAGCCATCACAGGTCAATCTGAATGTCACATGTAGTGTGTGACAGTAAAATAAACCATTCCGCATTTTCTGTAGAATGAATGTAATTTAAAGAATTTTGCCCAGGTACTCAGAAATGAGTACGGACTTGTTCTCATAACTCAGTGGTCCTAGTAACTTGCAGAAGAATTTTATTTTCTGTAGTTGCAGGACAGGGTTTATATATAGCAGGAAAGAATGTACTTGTTTTGCCAACGGTTTGAGAACATCTGTTAAAAACTTCCATATGAAAAAAACAGAGAAAAGGGGTTGCATTTTTGTGTGTATGTGCTTTGCTACAGTATGGAATTTTTGCACTATTCAGAAAATCATAGCAATGGGGAAAAGAGGATGCAGCTACAGACAAAGTCAAGGTAGCATTCATAGTTACACATACAAACATATGAAGTGGCCTTTTACAGTGCTGTTAACACAGACTCACAGCAGCTTCCAGGGTTTCAGACAAGGCTGTCTGCCAGCCCTACCTAGAGATGCCTGTAGTTCGATGTGAGGCCTTCTGCTTGCGAATGCTCTGCCACTGAGCAGCCCTTAAACAAACCATCCACTAGTCTTCAAATGTTATGAAGAAGTTAGGGGTCATCTCCCTTGTCATTAGTGGCAGGATGAGAGGGTTTTTTGGGTTAATGTACAGGGGGGGGGGAGTTTTATACAACTTTCTGTCTGGGTGCAATAGGCTTTGCAATCTTCTCTTAAGATAGTAGTGAGATAACGGAAAGATGGTTGGCTGATGTGTTACATTCTCTTGGAGGTGGCTGCAGCTGTATAAGTTCACTATGCCCAGATTACTGTGGAAATTCAGTGTGTGAAATTTTGAATTTCTTCCCTGCCTGCCTGTGAGCTCTGTAGTCAGTCTTGAAAGATTTCCTTGCATGGGTTGTTAGCAGAGTGATTTACACATACTGCAGATCCAAAGGAACTATTCACAGATGATACCTTGTGCCTGCAATCTGAACCTGTGAATTAGGAGCTGTGAACTCTGCTTTCTGAAGATGACTAAAGTTGAATTGTCTCTTCTTAAGTGTAGAGTAGCTTGATGAAAAATGGTACATGTCCCAGATTTAAAGCCATTGTTGTTTTATTCAGAGGAATAGTGGTGTGGCCTTTATTTCAATAAAACAACACTGGCCCCTAGAGGACAATCATGTTAATTTGATATGGTTTTGCTGATATAGATGCTCAGTATGTGGTCCTCTATAGAGAGTTTGCCCCTTGTTAATTGGCATAATTCTGAAATGTCAAAGTTAAATCTTTTCTTCCCTACATGAGCATTCTCTATGTTTTCTGCACATATACTGAATCTCTAGTGTTTATTTTTTGATTTTTTGTTATTTATACTGAAACTGATTATAATGAGCGCTGCAACCCCAGAGTTTTCTGCAACTGGACCTAATGGTCAGGGGTACCTTTACCTTTACCTTTTTACCTCAGCTTTCAGTAGTTGCCTTGTGTCTGCACCGTATGAGGGCTCACTTTCTTCAGCTCTGTTTTTTACTCCCAGAGTGTACATATTTTGGCCTGTTGTTCTGAGGTGACTCACATTTTTTGGTCTTGATAGTCAATTGCTGGTTTTTACTGAAAAGCTCTTGAAAGCATGGGCATATTTATTTTGGCTGTTGGATGTTGCCATGGGTACTGAAGTTGAAATGTCAAAACACACAGGGCAGAGATGCTTGGGAAAAAGTTACAGTGGAGTCAGGACTCCTCTTTAAACAATATATTTACTGAAAAACACAAACAGAAATTCATTACTTTGCCCCATACAAAACTGTCATATTATTAGAAGCATCATTCTTTTTCCAGACTTATTTTTACCGCTCTTGCTAAGATACGTGCAGGCAGGCACATAGGCCCAGACCTAGCCAGTTGCCTTGCTGAATGAACTGAGCTCGTGCAGGAGAGTCAGTATTATTGATTTGGGCATTGACAGTCACTTTTTCCTACTAGCATGAAAAGCTGATGAACTGTTAGAGCCCCTAGACCTTGACACTGCAGGCAGGACCACCATATACTGTATTGTGTGCCCTCCCTATAGAAAAGCTTGCAGTAGTGTACTTGGTTTGCCAGTGTAATAGGCTAAGGCGATGGTCAGGCTGATGGGACCATCCCCCAGTTGAGCAGGTAAGCATAAAATAACAGCCCTGCTGGATCAGGCCCATGGCCCATCTAGTCCAGCATCCTGTTCTCACAGTGGCCAACCAGATGCCTGTGGGAGGCCAGAAAACAGGATTTGAACACAAGTGCACATGGAAAATCTTGCTCCATCCGTGAGCATCAAGCAAGTACTCTGACAGACAGACTGACGGTGTCCGGCTCTGAATCTTTACCATCCCATTTCTCTCTATCTTTCAGAAAAGGGGAGGCCCGTATCTGACTAGTAAAGCGCATTTTTTTGGCAAGCATAAGGTCCCAGGTTCAGTCATATGCACCTTTAGTTAAAGAATCTCAAGCAGCAGGGCTACCAAAAACCTCAACCATATACTGAATGGTAATGGCCTTGGAAGGTCATTACCATGCAGTATATCCAGCTAGATGGACCCAAGTCTCACTTGGTGTAAGGCAACTTCTTTAAAATGAAACTGTGTAGCACAGAATACTCTATACCAGGGGTTGTCAACCTGGTCCCTACCGCCCACTAGTGGGCTTTTCAGGATTCTAGGTGGGCGATAGAGGGTTCTGTGGCACAAGCTGAATCCTCCTTCCATTGAGCACTGCTGGGCAGTAAGGGAATTTTACCATCAAGAAAGATGCATTAGTGGGCAGTAGGTATAAAAAGGTTGACTACCACTTCTCTACACCATCAGCACCACAGAAAGCCAACTTTAAGTGGTTTAATTGACTGTATTAAAAATAGCACACTGTATTAAAATTGTAGCAGAATTTGTTGTTGTTGTTTAGTCGTTTAGTCGTGTCCGACTCTTTGTGACCCCATGGACCAGAGCACGCCAGGCACTTCTGTCTTCCACTGTCTCCCGCAGTTTGGTCAGACTCATGTTTGCAGCTTCGAGAACACTGTCCAACCATCTCGTCCTCTGCCATCCCCTTCTCCTTGTGCCCTCAATCTTTCCCAACATCAGGGTCTTTTCCAGGGAGTCTTCTCTTCTCATGAGGTGGCCAAAGTATTGGAGCCTCAGCTTCACGATCTGTCCTTCCAGTGAGCACTCAGGGCTAATTTCCTTAAGAATGGATGCGTTTGATCTTCTTGCAGTCCATGGGACTCTCAAGAGTCTCCTCCAGCACCATAATTCAAAAGCATCAATTCTTCGGCGATCAGCCTTCTTTATGGTCCAGCTCTCACTTCCATACATCACTACTGGGAAAACCATGGCTTTAACTATACGGACCTTTGTTGGCAAGAATGCTTTCCCATAATTAATGCCATGATGTATCCTTCCTAGAATTAGTAAAAATGTGAAAGTGATCCTCAGGGCAATTGGAGCTGTACATTCCAGCTTTAGATTGTCACAATACAGTGGTACCTCCATTTACAAACTTAATTCTTTCCGGAGGTCTGTTCTTAACCCGAAACTGTTCTTAACCTGAGGAACGCTTTCGCTAAGTGTGGTGTAGTGGTTAAGAGCAGTAAACTCGTAATTTGGTGAACTGGGTTTGTGTCCCCGCTCCTCCACATGCAGCTGCTGGGTGACCTTGGGCTAGTCACACTTCTCTGAAGTTTCTCAGCCTCACTCGCCTCACAGAGTGTTTGTTGTGGGGGAGGAAGGGAAAGGAGATTGTTAGCTGCTTTGAGACTCCTTAGGGTAGTGATAAAGCAGGATATCAAATCCTAACTCTTCTAGTGGAGTCTCCCGCTGCCGCTGCGCCACCAGCGCATGACTTCCGCTCGCACCCTGGGGCAAAGTTCGCTACCCAGAACACCTACTTGCAGGTTAGCAGAGCTTGTTATCCAAAGCATTCATAAAGAGGGACGGTACGAAACCCAAAGTTTCACTGTAGTACAAAATAGGCATGGATCAGAAACATTTCAGCTCTGTACAACCATATAAACGATCACCACAGCTTTGTGGTATTCCCCACTGACATTGCATTTAGCAATCCCCTCTTTACCCTCTTTAAGTTATTTTTAAGTTTCAGTAGCATAATCGAGAGGCCCTCTTAAAGTAATTTTAATTTTGTCATGGTATATGCATTCTGCTGGCCCCATGTAAAAAATCCAGTCCACTGTGAGATTGAATAATAATGGTATAGCAATATTTTTAAATAAGCCATGAATAGTAGGCCTGGTTGGTTGGAGGACGCTAGAGACAATAACACAGAGAGCTAAGCCTTCAACTGAGCTTTAAGAAGACTTAATAGTGTAGTGATCACCATGGGAGGCAGAGAATGCCAGTCCCACCGCAAGTGGGAATATTATCTTACAGAATATATCATATTAAAAGAAGTTTGGTGAGTTGGAACCCTTCTAATCAATAAACAAAGGGCACTGCCCCAAAGAGCTTGGCTGCCAGAGACAATAATTCCATCCTCTCCATCTTAGTGTCTAATTCTGTCCGTTAATTATCATCATGGGTATACTGCATTCAGAGAGTCAAGTTCTGTAGCTCATTAGCCTGCCAAGAACCACCAGCTTCTGCAAAACCACATTGCTTTCGTCTGCTTTCAGCATAGCTGACAAAGCAGAATGTATTTGCTGGAACCAACCAAGTTTATCCACATAATTGTAAGAAGCCGAGCTGGTGTTAACAGGCCCACCTCATTTCTTCAAACTTTCCAAGAAAGCAGATCATTATGGAAAATAAGAAAAGCCAAATCATCTCGGATCTTTGTCAGTATTTTAAGTCTCCTGAAATTTTATAATCCTTCTAGCTAATGCTTAAAAAAACCCAGCCCCCAAAGAAGCAGCTTATATTTAGCTAAAACCAACTAGTTGAGTATAACTTTCTGGTTCAGAACATATTTTTGAATAAGAGTGCTAAAAATAATCCATTGTAAACTGCAACCACTTGAGAGGGCTCATTTATCCTTACAGCACAGAATAAAAAAGTGGGGCATTAACAGCCATGGACTTCTTAGCCTGTAAATATGATGAAATGCTAAAAGCAACCAATTATTTTCTAACCACCATGTATATTCTTAGTTGTGAGCAGCACTCATTGTAATGCTAATGAAAACCTTTTTTCTTTAACTAAAGTACTTGGAGGATATCCTGCCTCTGTTGCATTATTAATACTGCCAAACCACTGGAAAACTAAGTGCAAATGCCAATCCACTTAGTGCTATCATTCGGCTCAACAAAACTTTCCATTTTAAACTATATAGCATGTGTAGAAAAGCAAAAGCAGAATGAAATATGCATGTACTTTTTCAGTAGCTAGTTGTCAGTCTTGGAGGAAAAGAGTGCAGTCAACATGCTCACATTTAACAATGTTTCATCTTATATGTTTTTTTAAATAAGACAATACTGGCAAAAATAGCCTTTTAAAAAAATTGATAGCAGTTTCTATTAAAAATTCTATCGGTTTTACACCTGATTTTCAACACAAACAAATCATAATCCCTCTAATACCAAATTTAGGTAATCTGATACCACTCACTTTAAAAATAAGATAGTGATGTTTACATATTTAAGAGATTTCAAGTTGATCAAAAGTATATTTGTTTGTTTTCATTTTGTTCCGGTCTACAAACAAAAATAGCTATACAGTGACTTAGACTGGCTTCCCAGGACATTGGGGATTTTCTACCATGAAATATTAAGGGTGTCAGTTTTGGGAGGGGGAATTGAGAGAAGATGGAATTGACCTATTTGAGTCACTCACAGCTTATTGTTAGGGGTCTGGGTGTGTGCCATGACGTTAAAAACAAAACAAAACCCTCCTCTCCCTGCATTATGCAGGGATGTTTCTGGAGGAAGAAAGGGACTTCTCTTCCCCAGTCTTTATAGAACTAAAATGCTCAGGACCAGGGTCTGTGCCTGTAAGCAACTACAGACTTTCCTGTTGGGGTCCTAGAGGCACCATGGTGTCCGCCAAGGTACCTTGCCCTTCCCAATTTTTAATTATTTTTTTAAAAAAATAATAATAATTTTGAAGGGTCGCTTGTGCTTTCTTTGTTTAGTCAGGGTGCTTTGTCAGACTGGGGTCTGACCATTCATTATCAGTCCTCCTGTGAATTTGGGGTTTTGTGGTGCCCACAACAGTTTCTTAAATTTTCATAAGCCATGAGAGTCTTGTAGCGTCACTCACTGGAAAAAATTACACAAAAGGCATAAGACTTAGCTGTTTGTGCATTGATGTCCTTCGCAGCCCTTGATGGCAGGGACATTGTGTAACTGTTTCTGTAACAATGAAATGTACCTTTCTATTTACTCCTTTAAGTGTGTTGCTTAGGAAAAGTATATCAAAACAGGAGAAGGCAGAAGAAGAATTGCATCTCGCCTATTAAATGGAAACTTGCTGTTATATATGATCATCTTCAGTTTCACTGCTTGAGCTCAGTAAGAGTTCCAGGAACTAATTATTCAGCAATGGCTGGTGACATGGAAATATATTAAATATACATAGATGGTTACCCATGAATACTTTATTTATACTAAAGTTGCATCATAGTTTATTTTTATGAGCGCTGTACAGGGTTTATACTGGAAAAATCATACACAAAAGTGAATTGCAAAGCCCTCCAATATTTTTTCATGATTCGAAGCAACCAGTATGTCCAAATATGAGGCTTAGGATACTTTACTTTTGCTTTATACATTATTTTTCAGACTTGGTTTTTGTTATATTATGCATATGTATTAAGGTAAGACACAAGTGAATTGTAATTTGCTTAGATCCAAATTCAGCCTGCATAGTGGGTTTCAGGGCAGAAGGAGTAATTGGTGAAAAGTGCCTCCCTGTCCCCTTCCAGGATCCCAACTAGATCAGCCCTTTGTAATCTGATTTTTAGAAGACATCTGAAGGCAGCCCTATTTAGGGAAGTTTTTAATGTTTGATGTTTTATTGTGTTTTTAATATTCTGTTGGAAGCCGTCCATTGTGCTGGAGCTGAGCATGTCTAAATCTGGTCAATGCCAGAATGGGAGACCACCTTTGTATGCCATCATGAGCCCTGGGATGTAATAAGGTGGGATATAAATGTACTAAATATATTTTAAACATAAATTTTGATTACAGGGTCAGGGAGCTAGTGCATTCAAATGAACTCAGTGTGTCCCCTTTTGGAGCTGTCTTCTGCATTCTGAGCACGAGAAGTATATGGCCCTGAGGCCTGTTCCTGATCTCACAATACTTAAAGATTATAGGTGTGAAGTTTGGCTGCATGGGCCTTGGGGGAAACCCCTGACTGGGGAAAAAACTGGAGAGCTTTGTTGCAGGAACCAAATTTCTCTCTGAATCTCCTTTTATCTGGTTTTAACTGCAGCTACCCACATTGTTGGCATTCAGCAACTGCTCTGGCATGCCGAGCGAGCTTGCCAGGAATCCAAACATTTATAGTGTGGTAGGAGAAAATAATACTTTTTTTACACTGGAATTAAATAATAGGCTTCAAACTTTGCTATTTCTAAATTGCTAGTACCATGTCATTATAATTTATTATAAATATACAACATGAGGCTGTTGAGTATAGCTTTCTTTCCTTCCCTTTATCAAATCAGCTTCTTTTATAGCCTCCCACTTAAGAAAAACATCACGCTGACCTTAGCCTTACTGTGATGTAAATGTTATGATTCTTAAAATTCTTTAGGTTCAGACTGTTCAGGCTTATTCCTTAATCTCTGCTTGAGGTTGCTCTCAGGACTAGCATATGTTGTGTAAGCTACTTTTTCTGCATTTGTTCTATTAATTCCTATGGCCTTTAGGTCACCTATGTTTTTCATTCATGGTGTGTTATATCATATAGTAATGTTAAGTGTGCCCTAAGAAATATGTGCTATGGAAGTGAGAAAATAGCAGCTACCAGTAATGCCTGGGAAGCAGGGTGCTGCTGAGCATGAAGGCAGTGTGTGCTGCCTTTGGGCAGGACGAGAAAAGAGCCATTCAAAGGAGCTGTCGGTAGAACTGTAAGGTAAGTTGATGTTACAGATCTAACCTTCAGCTACGTGGCAGATTTTCAGTCTCAATAAATGTTCAGCTGTTTATTTAGGAAGCAGTGTTGTAGCCACTCACGCTCTTAAGAACCATTAAAATGTCTTGAAGTAATTGCCATAGCTCTTAGGAGAATTACATCCCCCGTGGCAGTGCAGATGTGGGAGAGAACTTCTAGCCCAGAAGTTATGGAGCCAGAAGTGGCCTCCAAAGCCCCGCCCCACCAAGAGCCCCTTGTTTCACTTCTCATCAGTTTCCTACCAATCAGCTGTGTTTCGCCACAAACTCGCCCTCAGCTAATCAGAGAAAAACAGTAGAGACAAGGCAGGTACAGCTGCAGAGTCCCATTGGACAGCTGTCTCTGTCTTCTTCATCTGCTGCAGCAGCTCTGCCCACCTCCACCACACATCCTTTATGAACAGTTAGGAAGAGGAGACTCCAGCAAGCTGGCATCTCGGGAGTGAGAGACCAAAAGCTTTGGGAGTGGGAGGGTTGTAAATGTCACAGCACCTGCAAGTCCTGGAAATGCAGGGAGGGTAGATTCATAGAGGCTGAGGTGATAGAGACTTAAGCTTTTAAACAATAGCATAATTTAAGGAACCTTTAAAATTCAGATTACCACCCCAGATGGCATGTGGATGTGCTGCACACTTCTGTGGATGTTGGTTTTTAAACCATTTTCAACTTTCCTGCTGCTTCGCCTTTGTTCAGAATTAATTCTGGCTTTTCGGAGTGTGTTTTCCTCTCTTTCTATGTGGCTGAGAACAGCTGAAAGGAGCAGTATTTTTCATTCATAGTGTGCAATATCTTGTAGCATTGTTAAGCAGAGATCTCAGGTGTGACCCTTTCTCCCTGCTCCCTTTGAATGCCTACAAAGCTTCCTTATAGCTTGGTATAATGGGCTTGTGCATGAGATGGACACCAGCAGTGGAGACAGAATGAGCTATTAACCAAGATTGCCTATCAAAGAGATATTTCCACAAGGGAATAGTGATAGGCTAGGATCTGGACCAATGGATTCAAGAAAGGAGATTCTGATGAAACATCAGGAAGAACAGATGAGCTATTCAACAGTGGAACACACTCCCTCGGGAGGTGGTAGACTCTCCTTCCTTGGAGGTTTTTAAGCAGAGGTTGGATAGCCATCTCTCATGGATGCTTTAGCTGAGATTCCTGCATTGCAGGGGATCAGACTAGATGACCCTCTGGGTCCCTTCCAACTCTACAGATCTATGATTCTCTCCCTCTCCCCTTTCAGAACCTTTCTTGAAGCAGCTACCACTACATAGGCCTACCACATAATAACAGTACAAGGTCTCCAACAGTTAAGGTCTTTGACAGTTAATGTTCTGGCATCAACAGAGATCACAGAAATGTTTGGCAAAGCACAAAAGATAAACAGGAAGACACAGACAGACAGACAGAGCTTTTCTCCACAAGTTGTTTTGGCAAAAATTGAAGCAGGGTAGTTTTTATTCTGAATCACTTAACCCAGAACATTTTTGGCTCTGGCCCCTTTTAGTTCCAGTGCTACCTACCACTGGCATGCAGGCTCAGAAAGGTTACTCTCAGAGGTAATGCTAAAGCTGTGGAAACAGTTCCCTGTCCCTGCTGCACAGTTTTTGAGCCCCAGTTTTTGAGCCCCAGCTAATCAGCACATCAGAAAAGGGAGGAAGGAACAGAGAATCTTCTATTCACACCACTTTTTACCAGAGATTAAAGATTTTTGGAGAACTGCAGAGACAGGGGGAGGGAAACAATGAATTATCTCCAGCTTGGTTTTTGATCCAAACCACAGAATAATTCAGTGTTTCTAAAAGCTCACTTTTCATTAAGTCCAAAGTTTGTCTGAGCCAGGTTTGGAAGAACTTTCCTGCTAATACTACTATAGTTTTCATAGTGAGCTTCATGCAGCCCCAAACAGACTGATTACTTATTTAAACTAGTGTACACATCTAAACTAGGGACGCAGGTGGCGCTGTGGTCTAAACCACAGAGCCTAGGGCTTGCCGATCAGAAGGTCGGCGGTTCGAATCCCCGCGACGGTGTGAGCCCCTGTTGTTCGGTCCCAGCGCCTGCCCACCTAGCAGTTTGAAAGCACGTCAAAGTGCAAGTAGATAAATAGGTACCGCTCCGGCGGGAAAGTAAACGGCGTTTCCGTGCGCTGCTCTGGTTTGCCAGAAGTGGCTTTGTCATGCTGGCCACATGACCCAGAAGCTGTCTGCGGAAAAAACTCTGGCTCACCCAGCCTAGAGAGCGAGATGAGCACGCAACCCCAGAGTCGTCTGCGACTGGACCTAACGGTCAGGGGTACCTTTATCTTTACACATCTAACAAACTTACCAGTGAAATATTGCCAGGAGTGAATAACTTTGGAGCGAAATAGGAAGCAAGATTGAAAGTTCAAGAAATGTTAGTTCTTGTAGTTGAGGAAGTACTCTCAGGGTTGAGTCCCTACAGGGAAAGACTGCAGGTGTATATTACCTTTTCATTTCAAATATAGAAAGCTGAGGGCAGCGATCAAACTTAAAACATTTGAAAGTTTTAATGAACAATTTCAAAATAAAGAGTAACGAATTTATGGGCAGGAAAGAATTTTTGAATATAACAATGCTTATGTATTGTGGGAAGTATTGTATAATGAAAGACATGAACTATGGAAGTTGGAATTCCTGGTTAATGAAGCCTTTAGAAACAGTGTCACTAAATACTTGTCAGGAATAGTTGTTTTAGTAACACTGCCCCGTATGGTTGGCAAGGGGTAATGATCTCTAAAGTGCTCTCCTACTGATTCACTTGTGTGCCAGCACAAAAGAGTAAAATAAATCAAATGTTCTGTTCTCTGGGACTATTATCCAGCCATTTAAAAACATTTAGACCAGAAGTAATAAGCAAACAACACATTTCAAAGGATACTTGTTAATTAAGTGCTGTGTGCCGGGTGTGAACATGAACACAGAGCCACTTCTGATAATATATTGATTTGTACTGCAAGATACTTCACAAACACCACACAATCTTTTTCAAGAAAAAGGGAGATGTTTGATCTTCATGTTCTGTCTGAACTGAGTTTTTAGTATCTATGAATATGTATGAATACTGGATACATACTGAGTTTTCAGTATGTATTAATTTATCACTTTTCATACACAGAAGAGTGCTTCAAAGCAACATAAAGCATGAAATACATCAAAACTCAATATAAAGGAATAAAACACAATGCATAAATGTGCCTTCACCGGAATATTTATAAGAGGACAAATTTTACCCATAGAACTAAAAGTCAAGTAGTATAAAGACCACAAACCCCCACTACCCTTCCAGTTAATAGTCAAGGGTATTTTTAAGCCTGGTACCTAGATGCACAATCATGATAATAATTACTGGAAACTGTTTAAACTGAAGGATCAGACTGATTTTAAAAATGGCTTGGAACCAAGTGGCAGAACTGTGACCTGACCAGTCAGCCATTTGTACTGAAAGAAATAAAGGATAATGGAGATAAATAAGGGATCATGGGTTAAAAGCGATAGTAGGACAAAAGTATTGTGCCTCTCACAAATATGAAAGCCTGCAGGGAAGAGATGAAATTTAAGCTATTTTGTTTTCTCCACCTTGCTTTGCTTAGTTCTTATTTACATCCTTCTAAGAAAACTACAGAGCTTGTGCATTATGTATGTCTTCTCTGATTTTTTATACCCTAAAAGGCTTTTTTTTTTACCGTTCAACCATTGCTTGCTTCATTTGGACTGATTCCTACAGGATTACACTTTGAGCCTTCTCACTGCATTGACAAATTGGAAAATACTGCCCTAGAACATAGGTTACCAAATAAGGGTTTTGTTGACAGAGCCAAGGGGGTAAAATTAGCACATGTTCATTTTATTAAATTTATGGCTTCAAAATATTCAACTTAGTATTTTGCAGGAAAGCCAACTGACCCCCATCTTGCTTGGGCTGATGGGTTTTAGAATGCATGCCAAATACTTTCAGAATTACATATTTCAGGAACTGTTTTTGCCTCTTAGAAACTTGAAAACGGCTTTCTCATTTTCTACTTTTTCTCCAGCATCTTGGTCTGTGATTCACTAAAAAAGTTTCGTTTATTCACTTCAGTCACTTTGAAAGTGGCATTTCTTATACATATGATTTAATTTCTTCAGTGTGGCCTTACATTCTTTATTAGTAAAATACCTGGTTTTATTTTTAAACCGACCTTTAGTTAATAAAACTGGATGGTCTTAGAACCATAGAAAATATTGATAGTATTCCTTCTATAATGGCAGAAATATCTTTAGGGGTGAAAGAATGTAAAGTGTTTGTTTTCAGAATACAATCCTCCTGATTTAGTAACAGTTTTTGTTCTTTAAAGGGTGGGAAAAATAGCTTCCAAGAGAGAGATGATGTCATTCTTCTCTGTAGGAATTTTAACCATATTAAATATTAAACTTAGCTTCAGTATTTCATCCTCTGAATATCAACAGTGTTTGTAGTTTTGGTGAATCATTCTTAACACTGACATTCTGCAGGGTAATGTTATCATCCAAATTTGTTTACAAAGTCTAAATTTATGATCCCGAGAGGTTTACTTTCTATATTCTAATTTATGGGTTTAAATTGCTTTGTAGTTTAAAAATGCTGTGATTAAATAAAGCTGCCGTTTTCAGATGGGCTAACAGTATTTTCCCACAGCTTATACTAGTGTTGCTGAAAACTCATGCCTTATATACTCTTAAGTGGATCTAGTCCAATGCTGTCTGCCTTTGGGTGGCAGAGGATTCTTACAGAGGTCTGTTTGTATTTGCTGTTTGAGATCCTTTTAAAGTGGAGGTGCAGGGAATTGGAGTCACACAAAAAAGGATATGACTCCAACTTCTGAAGATGAACTGAAATACTGAGTTGGGTGTGAATGAAAAAAAATAGTAAGTACTCCCAAATAGCATGAGAAAATAAAATACAACTTTAATCCCACAAAAGCATGTTAAAATGCAAGAAGGGTATAAATAAAAATGCTATCCAGGTCAAGGCCTGATCAATGTGACAAACAATAAATAAATAAAACCTACCGTATTTTTTGCACCATTGGACGCACTTTTTTACTCTTAAAAAGTAAGGGGAAATGTCTGTGCGTCCTATTGAGCGAATGTGTGGTCCCTGGAGCCAAATTGCCGGAGTGCGGCACACTCTTGGACTGGTCTTTGGTAGTGGTGGTGGAGCCGCGCTCCCCTGCCGGCAGCCTCGGCTTCCCCCTGCAGCCCCGGGAAGCTTTGGAGCAAGGGGAGGGCTGTGCGCCCATGCCCCGCACTCCTGGGCTGCTGAATGGGGGCGGGGGGAGAGCCGCGCTCATCTGCCGGCAGCCTCGGCTTCCCCCTGCAGCCCCGGGAAGCTTTGGAGGAACGGGAGGGCTGTGTGCCCATCTCCCGCACTCCTGGGCTGCTGAATGGGGGCGGAGGGGGAGAACCGCGCTCATCTGCCGGCAGCCTCGGCTTCCCTCTGCAGCACCGGGAAACTTTGGAGCAACGGGATGGCTGTGCGCCCATGCCCCACGCTCCAGGGCTGCTGAATGGGGGTGCTGCTCTGCCAGCAGCCTGCCCTTCCCCTCAAGGTTTGGAGCAGCGGGCAGGCTGTTCACTGAGAGAGGGGAGGAAGAGGACGGAGAGGAGGGGGACCCAGAAGCTGGGTGAAGGGAGATGAGGTACCATAGGTTGCCGTGAGTGGAGAGTCATGGTAGAGGGCAAAGGAGAGGGAGCAGTGAAGGGGAGAAATTGTAGACGTCACCTGAGGAGTTTGGGTGACAGGGATGGAGAGGAGGAGGCTGGAAAAGGGGACTGTTCTGCTTGTGGGGGGGAGAGAAAAAAAGTGGGGAAAAGGAAAGCCTCCCAAGCCTGCCGCTGAGAAGCTCTGCTTGGCTGTTTCTTAACTGTAATTCAAGTAAAGGGAATGTTTGCGAGCAGCTGGCAGGCTGTTCGCTGAGAGAGGGGAGGAAGAGGATTGAGAGGAAAAAATGTGGCATTAGCAATGCTTTGGATGGATACGAAGATGGTATTTTACATGAAGATAGCGAAGAAAGTGATGTCAGTGACTGAGCAACTGAGCTTCATAAATTCTGACTTTAGCAGTGATGAGTTCTTGGGGTTCACAGAAGACTAGAAGAGTACTCAAACCTTAAAGTCTCTCTTCATTTGTTAATGACAGTGATGATGGTTCTTAATGCCATTGTTGACTGCTGTTCACTTTACATGGCTGTAATGTGATTCTGATATACCGGTTGTTTATTAAATACAGTAGTTTATACAACATTTGATTCAGAATATTTTTTCCTTGTTTTCCTCCTCTAAAAACTAGATGCGCCCTATGGTCGGGTGCGTCCAGTGGAGCGAAAAATACGGTATGTCTGAGGTCTCCCTCAGTGATCAAAAGATTTTTAACAATGCATTTCCTTCCATCAGAGAACCCCTTTTCAGTGATTTCCCAGCCCTGTTGCCTTAAAAGCACAAACTTTTCAGCTGATGAAAAACATTTGGGAAAAGCCGCCTTGTCCCTACTGGCTCAGCCATAGACCAACGCACACCTTAAATTGTTGTTTTTTGTTCGCTAACAGCTTCTTTAATAACCAGTACGGTGTAGTGGTATCAATCCCACATGATCTTAATTTTGGTCTAAGGTAGCCTTTGACAACTTGTAGCTCCAAACATCTGGAGGGCACCAACACCCAGCATTTCTGACCACTGGCCCTGCTGGATGGGTCTGATTGGAACTGTAGTTCAAAATGTCTAATTTGCTAGGGCACCAAGTTGGCAAAAGCTCATATAACATGATAACCACTTTCCAGGCGGCTGCTGCCCTTGAGTTCATCAAATGTGTGAGTAAGAATGCAAAGACTTCTGGTATTTCACATTGCATACAATTCTTAACCTGGGTCTACTGCTTCATATGAATGTATGAAGTTATCTCGAATACTACCAGGCCATCAGGCCATCTAGCCCAGCCTTCCCTAACTTTGTGACCCAGTATGCTACTAGATTACAACCTCATCACTCCAGCCAGCGTGGCCAGTCATTGGGGTGGTTCACAACATGTTAATAGGTAATGATAATTTAGCCTATCAGAGTCTACTTGAGCAGTACTTCTCAAAAATCTTAGGAAGAGGTCTCTCTCAGCCTTGTTGAGATCTTTTAGCCAGAGAACCTGGAGACTGAAACAACAGGGAGTAGTCACTGAGTTATACATACTGACCAAAAGGTATTCTTTCCTTTATAGGTAAGTAAGAAGTTGGCCACTATATATAAGAACAAATAGATTGAGATGAATTTGTGCTTAGAGATGCTGAGATGGTCTGGTACACATACTGCTGTATAACATTTCTGTGTATTTTTTAAAGTATAAAAATGTGTGGCTGGCGTGAGGGGAAGAAAGCCCCATTGTTTCATTGTTGCTTTCTGTGCACTGAAGTATTTTAAATCAAGCTTTTTATTGTGCTTACGTTTGAACAGGCTACTAACCAGCCTAGGCATGTTTGCACACAGCAGTGTCTTCTCATTTAAATTCAATCACAGTCACAAAACAAGCCTGGCTTAGACTAGCTGAGGATATAAACTTCATTTTCATCTCATTAGGCCACCTGGAAGCAGCAATCAGTGAGTAGTCCTGACGTCAATGGTCTCTCTGCTTCATTAAAATGTTAATTTCATGGCTTTAATTCCTTTTGTAAAACGTGCTGCTGTGGGACACTGATGATTCTCCCCTCAGCCCCCAACTAGACTGATCTCCATGCCATATTTCTTTTTATTGCCGAAGGGATTTTTCCTCCTGTTTTATTTTTTTTAGTTCTCTAAGAGGACACTGAGGACATTGGGCACATGTAAATATTTCTTGAAACAAGGAGTCCGTTTAAAAGCTTAAGAAGCTCATGAATTAATCATGACAAAGCTATCTAGGTTATATTGTTCTTTCACTATTTTGAAATGATCACAGCTTTGATAAGCATTTTACCCAACATTGGATCACTGAAATAAATTTACTATAAAAAAGATCCTATGTGAACCATTCTGTACCAAGAATATTATTGGAAACCTTCTCTATGTGTGCATTGTTTGTTACTACCTCTAAAAGGTAAAGGACCAGTCCCGGACGACTCTGGGGTTGCGACACTCATCTTGCTTTACTGGCCGAGGGAGCCGGTGTACAGCTTCCAGGTCATGTGGCCAGCATAACTAAGCCACTTCTGGCGAACCAGAGCAGCACACGGAAACGCCATTTACCTTCCTGCCGGAGTGGTACCTATTTATCTACTTGCACTGTGTGCTTTCAAACTGCTAGGTTGGCAGGAGCAGGGACCAAGCAACGGAAGCTCACCCCGTCGTGGGGATTCGAACCGCCGACCTTCTGATTGGCAAGCCCTAGGCTCTGTGGTTTAACCCACAGACCTCTAAACTCACACAAATATTATCAAAATTCTGTTTTAATGTCATCAGGTGGAAGTGTAAAGTAGCCACGAGTGCTTCATGGTTCAGGAGCATTTGTCAAACACCCCTTAAAATGTATAACCAAACTAGTGGTGATTATAGAAAGGTATATTATTAATAAAGGTTAGAATATAGAAACATAGAATCTTAGAGTTAGAAGAGACCCCAAGGGTCATCTAGTCCAACTCCCTGCAATGTAGGGATCTCAGCTAAAGCATTCATGACAGACATCTATCCAACCTCTGTTTAAAAACCTCCAAGGACTCTACCACCAATCACCAGAGTCTGTTCCACTGCTGAACAGTGGAAAGTTTTTCTGAATGTAAGACATTGTTGGTGAACCTGCCGGCACTTCTCACAACTTAATGCAGAAAGTATTTTTCATTTCATAAGTATAAATTGACAGCACAAAAAAGAGTTGTAATTGTGAGAGCTTTATGGAGATTTTATAAAAGTATTATTTTTCACATCAAATTTTACCTTTCTCTCTGGAGTGAATATTCACCTTTTCATTTAAGGCTTCATTTGCTTCTGTAGTAGTTTCTTCAGAAAATAAACCTTTTCCCAGTTCTTGGTCAAACCAACCATGGAAAAAATTAGCTGGAAAATTATGTGAAGGCACCTTAGAACCTACTCTAAAGGAAACCACCGAAATATGATGAGGAAAGCCATATGAATAAAAGTGGGTCTCTTTAGTGAAACTGACCTCCTGTATAAAAGAAGGGATTTTTTAAAAGCCAGGATTTGTGTTTGTGTGTGTGTTTTGTTTTAAGATTGGACTGGAATCTGACCAACTCTATTTCACCTTGGGAGGTTGTTGTTGTTGATGATGATGATGAGACTCATCATCATCATCAACATCATCATCACATGTCCATTATGCTAATATGCATAAGTATGTAACTTTTTCATATTCCCTCCTCTCTTGTTCCATGTTCACAGTCCTACTGTGTTTGGAATTCTACACGTTCTAATAATACATTAATTGAATGAATGTGCATTCATGATAAAGAGCAAAAACAACTACCATGGGATAAACTTTGGAGGCAAATTAACTGAAAATGGCAGCTAAAACAATACAGCTTTCAGTGCCTGCTTAAAAGTTGGCAAGGAGGTGGTCTGTTGAACTTCTCTGGAAAGAGTCTGGGTTCCATGATGAAAAAGGCCCCACCTAATCTCTGCCATCTGAAACTCTGTCAGAGGAGGGTTAACGAGAAGTGCCTCAGAGAAAGTCATTGAGCAAGTTCACATATGAGGCAACGGTTTCTGATGTACCAAACTGTTCCCATCTTGTTATAAATAAATTTTATTTAGTTTAAAATGGGAAAATGTGCTAGAAAACATATCCCTTTATCCAACTGGGTGTGTGTGTGTGTGTGTGTGTGTGTGTGTGTGTGTGTGGAAATCAAGCCTTAACAAAAATGCTGGCTTGGATCCTAATATAAATGAACAAGGCTTCTGCTTTTGTAAGCGAGACTTCCCATTCCTCCTCTTCCCACCTGCAGCTCCCAACACATCCTCAAACCTGCTCTAGTGGGTTGGGGAACCTGCAGAGCGGATTGGAGGGGGGAGAGGAAGTCCCACTGTGCCCACCTACTATCTCAGATTTGGGACGGGGTGATGGAATTAGAGTCGTTCCCCTTAATAAATATTGAAATGTGTATTGGGAGGCAACAACATCCTCTTTAGTAAAAATACAACTGGACTCGCTTTCAGTGCATCCTAATTCTGTCTGTCTCTCTCCTTTATATGATTGCATTTTTAAATGGCCTAGCACAGCCAATGAAAAACAATTGTACTAAATAAATCATATGTGCTACAAAGCAATATATCACAATTAGAAATCCATTATAGTTTAATTAGGCATTCCATTATTAAGTTGATGTATTTGGCTTCCTCCAGGTCTCTGGCTAATCCTGAAACAAATTCTTCCTTGTGGATAAATATTAGTCAGTCATAATTAAAGAGTGTTTATTGCAGCCGAGACTTTTAATTAAATCCCTTTCTGATTAAGATGGCTCCCTGAGTACTGGGTTTATTGAACTTAATAAGATTTGTCCACTTGTGTATTGTGGCATGGCAGAAACTGTTTCAGTGCCAGCAGATTAGCAGCTATAAGATCGTTTCTCCTCCTGTCCACTCATGGATTTAAACACCTGTCATTTTGAAAACTATATATAAGCTGCAGTCTGATCTACCACTTTATATTATAAGGCTAGCAGGCTGTTCACACAGTGATATATATAAACTATAATGACTGTATAGGAAACTTAATGTTGCCGCATCTTTAACGCTAAGTGGTTTTTAAAAGAGCCCCTCTTCTGCCGATCAGGGAACTGGATGCACATTGAAACACAAATAGTTTATCCTTCTGAAACTGGTTTCCTTCAGAGGCACATAGATGAGCTTGTTTGTGTATGATGCTTGCCAAGCTCTGCTGGGAATGTTCACTTACTAACACAACTTATTTGAATAGTTTTAATGAAACAGCAAGAAATTTAGGCAGAGCATTAACTGCTTGAAGGAGCATGGGCCAGATTCCGTCTGATTTGATTTAAATAACTAAGGAAAGAGCTTAAGAGATTGATTAAACTCCAAAATTAGTCATCTTAGATTGGATGACAAGTTAATGCCTTACTATTAGTTGTATTTTCAAATGGTTTTGACAGAAAACGTGTAAGATGTAAGCATCATGAAGCAGAGGAGAACAATCAGTTACACCACAGTTTACATGCTAGGTGAAAAAAGAAAAGTTTTAAAATCTGCTCATGGCTTCTTTCCAATAATTGCTCATTAAGCAGTTTGGCAGTTTGTATCATTCCAGTAAAGCCAGCATATGTTATGTCTTGGGAGGGATAAGATTCACAAAATAAAAACAAAAACACCCATAAGAAGCCATTTCATGAGTTATGCAGTCATTTTCAGAGCTTACTTGAACCCGAATCCCCCAAATGACGACTATGTGCTTGAAGGTCATTAGAAAAATTCCAGTGTTCCTAGTTTAAACTTATTGTTAAACTTACCCTTTTTTATCTCCACTGGGACAGCACTATTCTAAAGTCCCACTGATCTAATGGAGCTAGTTGCATGGTTCTTTGGATCCTAGCTAATGTTAATAGCCTTGCTGTTCACAGTAAAGCTCTCTGAATTAAAAACGGTTTTGTTATTTTGTTTGCTGCAGCTAATCTGTCATATTAGTGAATATTGTAAATGAATCGGTTCTTAACTTTATAGCTGTTTTCCTAAGCTACCAAGGGCCAGAAGGGTCCTTAATGATGTCTGAGATACAGTTGTGAAGATCCCTGAGCAGCTAAAGAGAACTCTCTAGTGGTTGAGTTGGGGCACTGATGAAAAGTGCAGAAATGAATTTTTGCATGGAGTATCTGGCAGCAACAAAATCTTACCTGCATATCTGGTTGGGGGGTGGTATCTCCCATTTTACAATGAGACTTCCAAGTGTGAGTTCTCTTTGAATAAGATTTTGAGACGGCCTCTAATTACAAATAGCAGATACTTAAGCCTTCTTAAGAGTAGCAAAGGTCACTGGTTTGTCAGGCAATGTTAACTCTTGCTATTACCTACACATTATCTCACTTAAACAAAAAACAAAAACACTTGAACCGTCCATAATTCAGGACATGTTAAATGAGATAATCCACTTTATTGTAAAAAACTAGGAGTATGCACTACCATCAAGATTTGGTTCAGTTCTGGATTTGCTACCTCGGGAAGTAGCCCACTTCATCCCAAAATGTGTTGTGGCCTACCCCATTCAACTCTGGCTCCAGAATCAACTTCATGAATTCCCTTCATGGAAAATGAAGCTCTGCCCCTTCCGCTATTGTGGGGAATCAAAAACAGCCATTGCTCTGAGATAGGTGAAAACCCCATAGGACCTAAGCCAATCTGCCTGCAGGTAAAAATTCCTCCTTGATGCTGAGAACAAATCACCGACCGATGTCCATAGGAACGTTGCAGATAGAGACCTCCTTCATTGAAGAAAGTCACAAAAGTTATAACTATACACAGTGGTACCTTGGTTCTCAAACTTAATCTGTTCTGGGAGTCCGTTCAAAAACCAAGGCGTGGCTTCCGATTGGCTGCAGGGGATTCCTCTACTCAAGCGGAAGCCACGTAGGATGTTCGGCTTCCAAAAAACGTTCGCAAACAGGAACACTCTTTTCTGGGTTTGCAGCATTTGAGAGCCGATTTGTTTGGCAACTAAGCCGTTCGGGAACCAAGGTTCCACTGTACAAAGAAGGGCAGGTGGGGAAGTTAGAAGTCCCTGACCCACACAGGAAAGGCTGGCTGCCTCCACTCCGCAAGCTGTTCGGGAAGCAAGTTGGGGAACCAGGACGTTCAGCAACGTGAAAACTATTGTCAAATACGTGGCATGCTGGATTTGATTGCAGCAATAGGCCTTCACCCCTGGAATTCAATGGTTCACGCAAGCAGACTAATTTCATGAACAGGGCAATGTTGAGGCACATTCATGGGTTTTTCACACAACAGGAGGGATTTTGTGTGAGGTAGTGACTCTGTTGTTACACTGATCATATGAGCAAAGGGTTTTGTTCTTTTTAGAGGAGGTGCGGGACATGGGCCTATTGTCAGAACTCATTTTCTAAATCTTAGAACAGGGCTATTTCAGTCTGAGTGCCGCATTCCCTTCTGATCAGAGGCGCCGAGTTGGGTGGGGGGTGCATGTGTGTGTGACGTAACTGTTTCAGACACTGTGTGGCCAGGGGCAACCTCCAGCCAGGCTGCTCCAAGCCACACTGCCTCCTGGGGTGTCCTCCTGCCAGGCTGTGCGGCGACGTTCTGCTAGACTGTGCCAGTCCTCACTGCATCTTCCAGTGCTGCGCGGCCTGAGGCAACCTCCAGCCAGGCCATGTGGCATCTCCCAAGGCGGAATTGCGGGAGAAATGTAAGAGGAAGGGAGAGGATGGGCTCAGCCTGGTCCACCCCCTCAAGACTGGTGGGTTTTGGTCCCGTCCCAACAGACTTTGGGGGAGCTGGCACCTATGCTTCTGGTCAACCTTTCAGGGGTTGTATGCCAGGGGTAGACGGGGCAGAGGCAAAAGTAGGCAGAGCACCACATGTAAATTTTACCCTTCTACAGCAGGCTAGTTTCTGCACACACTCGTAGACATTTCTCTATCCTCCACTCAGACAAGCAGGCAAGAGGCAGCAGAGTTTAAGGACACATTCCAGCTTTGCAAAAACACTTGAGATGTGAAGGAGAGCGAACGAGAAGAGGAGTTAATTGGGGTGAGTGTGGAAGGTTGGAGAAAGAGACCTCAGTCCTGAGCTTCCCTGCCTCAGACGCAGACAAGGTATCATGATTTAATATCCAAAATCAGTTTAAATGTTTCTACCTTGTAATAATGTGTGCATTCAGGGACAGCAGCACACATGCAAGTTCTCCACATGGCATGGATTTACGCATTCACTTCAATGCCAGTAAGTGTTTCACACAGTCCATTGTACACTGAAGTGAGGGGGGGCATTGTTGCTTATGTAGGCCATGCATGTGGACTGAAGCTGCCAAAGGGCTCTAACTTTGACCATGCACCATTTATTTTACGTCCCATAACTGTGTTAACAGCGATGGCTGTGAGAGCTTGTCTACATAGATTCAAAATTATGTGGTCCTGAGAAGGGAACAAGTTTGCATAATTGGGAGAAATGTGCAGTTGTGAAGCCTGTAAACTGAGTTAGATAAGCAGAGTCCGTGAGTCAGTTCTGCCTGGTCATCCTGAAGAGGCTGAAAATAACTTGTTTTTCCACCCTTTTGACCTTCTCCTATCCCACTTTTTGTATGTTGTCTGTGCTTTATTTATAGCTCATTCGCTTTGTAATTCATAGAATAGCACTTCAGAAGCTGCAGGAGAAAGAGAAGCATTGCTATGAAGGCTAAAATGCAGCTGCCAGGTTGGCACTAGGATGAATGCAGTCCCTTAGTTAGAATATTACACATCACAACAGCTGATTTTGTCCTGTTGCCCATATCCTTTATGTGCCCAGACTTTGCTGTTCAGTGAATCCTTTCTCAGTACACAAAAGGCAGCCTTCAAAGGACAGTTGTATTGGGGGGGGGGCAGTTGACATTGTTTGAACTTTGGAGCAAATGAAGGGCTTTTCTGCACAAAGAATGCCTCAAATGCATGTTATCCTGGACACAATAAGCTTGAAAGCCCTTATCTCGTATCTCATAAGAGAGGAAGAAGAATAACTATGTAGTGGTCCACTTCCTTTTTTAACAATGTAGGTAGCGTCGGCACTGGAAAGGAGAAGTGCACAGCCTCTCAAGAACTTTAAACACAAATAAAAGCCTAAAGTGCAGCGGTGGGGAACTGATTGACCCCTAGATGTTGTTGCCCTCCATGTCAACCAGCATGGCACATGCAGCAACACCGGGAGGGCCACAGGTTCCCCACCCTACCCTAAAGGGTGGGACAGAAAAAATGAGTTTAAATAGGTTGCACTCCTAAGTGGGAATAATTACTTACTTGGCACAGTAATACAAGCAGTAGGAATTTACTGCTGACTAAACTTGCATAGGATTGGGGTGCATAAAAAAAAAAAAACAACCATTAGCAATCTGGCCAGGATTACAAATTTTCAGGACATAGGTGGCAGATCTCTTGTCATGTAAAGAAAGCTTGGGAGATAATAAGGGTCCTGTTGAACTCTTTGCTGATATCTGGGTAAAGTTGCTTCTTGTTGCAAAGGCAGGAGTGCACAATGACATTCTTAGGCGCGCATTTAGGATTCTTTCCTTGCCTTGCAGTTGGCCTTTGGCAGAGGTTTCATCAGCTTTTGGCAGTTAGATTTTGTTCCGGCAAGATGCCAAGAGTACAGTGCAACCTCATTCGTCTGTACAGCCTGCAAGACACCCAAACCCTTTTGATAAACATGCAATTGAGAAGGCAAAAGTGCTATTTATTTTCCATGCAGATTCATTTACATAGCTTGCCAGAAGGGACACATCACAGCTTTCGATAGCTAGACTTTCCTGACAACCAGAATGTTTACCCTGTATAATGTTCAGTAGCATCACTATGGTATCGTTAAAGCCGGATTGAATGATTGGGTTTTAATTCTGCAAATTGTATCTTTGCTCTATGGACAGGCGTATCGTAGCCTGAAGAGGGGATGGTAGTGAGCTAGATGCTTAAGGCTTGGTTTCACCCAGTTTTCTTTAAACCTACATTCTCACAGAGCTGGAGGGGACCACGAGGATCATCTAGTCCAACTTCCTGCAATGCAGGAATCTTTTCCCCAACATGGGTCTCGAACCCATGAACCTGAGATTAAGTCTCATTCTCTACCAACTGAGCTATCAGGTTGCTGTGTAACATTATTGATGTTATTACTGAAATGCTGTTTGAAGTATATGCCCCCTTTACCGATTTTGTTTTCCCCAAAAACTACAGGTTGTGGCTTCTGCTTGCATTGTTCACCAGCCCCATCTACCCCCTCCACCCCCACCCGATTGCCAACCCCCCTCTCTTTACAACTCACCCCCAAACCCCTCCTCCCCATCTCCTCGCATCTCACCTGTTCCCCTTTCCATCTCGCTCACAATTCACCCTCCTCTCCCCCATCAGATTGCCCAACCCCCTCCTCATAGGTCACCCCCCCCAAAAAAGGTCCTGCATCACCACTCCAACATATTGCCACCCTCTGGACCCCCCACCATCTGTGCTTTGCACTCTCCTCAAGTGTTTTGGCTTGGTTTGAATGCATCCTTCAAGTGTTATGTCTCTTGCTTTCATGGATATAGAGATGAAGGGCAGGAGAAGGGGTGGAAATCTCCAACTTCTGCGCATCTAGAATGTACCCAAGTATACAAAAGTAAAAGTCGTATCCATTGCTCTGCCCGAACTGACATGTGGCTTCTGGGAAGGTTTCCAACTGTAGCCCTTGGGCTGACAAACTCTCCTGGTTTAGGCAAAGAGAACAGCCAGCTTGGTGATCCATTTGGAAGGCATATGCTGCCCTGGATTCCACCTCAATAAGCTGGTTGCAATGTAATTTTGACCATTCCAAGTCTTAACTTCTGCTTCCCAAGATCTTTGCAGGCAAACCTACATTCCATACTACATCGTTTGGATTTTTTCACCCACCGGCTTTTTTTTTTGCCACCTCACAAGATTAATGCGTTATTTTCATAAACCAAGGAAAGAAAAGCTTTCAGATACATCTTAAGAGCTTGATATGTGCCAAGGATGAATAATTTCCCGTGATAGTAAGATAGAAATTTAACCAATGAAGTTAAATTTGTGTAAATTCAGGCAAGATGCTTTTAATAAAAGAATTTCAAAAATCCAATGCGATAAAAGTGACTTTTGTTTGCTTTTGAAAATGCATTTAACTGAAGAGAGTGATTTATTAGGGAAGCTTTTACTTTGGTCACAAGCTTAGTTAGAGTTTTGGGAGTTGCCTTTTGCTGGCCTCAGACATAATGCCTAAAACAATTAGCTTTGCATTGTAATTATTGAGAGAAAGATGTGATGTCTGTAGATCCTGAAATATGAGCGACTTTAAGTGGAATGCAAATAGGTCAAAAGAAATATTAATAGAAAGGAGCCAGACAATAATGCTTTCTAGATTGTCTTTTGCTTAGTAACTTCTAAGTAGCTGGAGCCAGTGCCCATTTTAGTGCTTTATCTTTATTAGGAATCGTTATGCATGAGTTCCTATTAGTTTGCCAGCAGTGGAATACTGATGCTTCTGTTTTCTGAGTTGCTCTGTTCTTAGAAGTGTGTTAACTCCAGATACAAAGAGCATTCTTCTGCTTAGTACATTCATTCGGAGGGTAGATTCATTCTATTAAATTATTAAGACTCCATTAGTCAAGATTATGTTAGAACAGGCAAGATTTTTCACTTCGTTTTTGTAAAATTTTGACTAACTTTTTACAAATAAAGAAATTGTTTAGACAGATGATTTGAATGATGTATTAAGCCCCAAGCTGGATAAAACAGTGGTCCAAGGAAAGAAAGCATCAGTGAAATTCAGGTTACCAACCAATGTAGGGATATATATGAAATCCCTGTTATTAATAGATTGTGGGAGATATTGTGCTAAAGAAGAGTGTGCTTTTTATGCTATATGACATTTCGCTAAAGAAGAGATTATACATTTTATTCTTTACCTTATTACACATACTTAAGTAATGACATTATTGGGATTGCCCCTACTATAGTGTGGGAAGTTCATCAAGTAATAATAGCAGCAGGTACAATGCAGTTCATAATCTGGTTATACTAGGAAGGAAGGAAGGAAGGAAGGAAGGAAGGAAGGAAGGAAGGAATTTTCAATGTACTATAGTGGTAGAGAAAGTACAAAGCAAATATTCTGGAAATCAAATATATTGGTGAAATCTTATGCATACTCAGAAGGATTCAGTGGGACTTTGTATGAGGTAAATGTATAAAGCAATGTGGCCTTAAAGAGTTGCACTGAGGACAAGCTAGTATGAGCTCTGTTTTGCAGGAGTTTTAGATTGTGCATTCTGTATCCTTAACAAGTAGATCTTGTTTAACAAGACTGAATGTTCTGGATCTGCAGGGGAATGCGGCCAGGGCTTTTTTCAGCTGGAACTTGCTGGAACTCAGTTACAGCGCCTCTCAGGTGGGCGCCATTGCCATTATAAGAGAACAAGTGAGGCGTTTGTGATGAATTCCAGCACCCCTTCTTTTCTAGAAAAACAGTACTTAATATGGATCACAAAGAGCCTTTCTTGTGAGACAGATCTTAGGACATTTCAGACATACATGAAAACTGTTTTCGTTCTCACCTGAGGCATTATTACAGCTACTGCTGCTAAGGCTCATTTACATTTTCTTAGTTTTCAAATGAAGGCTTACCGTGCTTTGAAAAATTCATGCAGGCTGTTGCAGGAGAGGGCACAGCCCCACTTGTTGGGACAAGAAAGTATGCAGGTGTATGCTATTCATGTTGGATGGAGGGCCAATCATTCATTCCAGGTGCTCTCATAAGTGACATCCAAAGCACATGAAGCTTGACAATTCAGTTGTAATTTCCCTTCCTTGCACTGACCTCGGTCAAACTCAACAGTGGTTTTCCTGTAGTTTTCAAAGTGTAGTAAAAGTCACGCAGAACCACAAGGCAGTCTCGCTGGTGATTTTAGCAGCATAGATCTCCATGTCTAAAGGCTAGCGTATTTCTTCAGATGTACCGTCAGAAGGCTCCTTGAAAGCTGTCCGCCATACTTGAGGAGTATAGATTTCAGCTTGTAGCAGAGTGGTAGCACCAGAAAAATATGTGAAGTGCACAGAAGGAGCACCGTATGTTTTGGAGAAGAATGGGAAGGGACCTTCCTCACATTTTAGATTTCTGAAAGAGATTCACTTTAACACTTCCATCCTTGACATTTTCTCTATAAGTATTTTCAATGGATTTTTGATGAAATGTCAAGTAACTTTGCTGGAAGTTGAAGCTTTACTTTAATTTATAGTCTATCATTTGTGTGTGAAAACTTGCCTTCCTTCAACTAACCACAGGGACCTAGCAAGGAGGGTGAGGGGTAGGAGAAGATGTTAAGACCGTCAGTCATCAGTTACTTTTATTATTCCTTATATAACACATAACACCAGCTGCATGCCGGGTACTGTATAATGTTCAGAAATGGCATGATCCGTGGTCCAAAAGGGTTAGAATCTACATTAGTTCATCAAGGCAGAGGAAAAATGAATCAATATCAGGGATTTCCAGTGACAGAAGAAGCCTATGACATGCGGGACCAGTGTGGCACCCTCTAGATGTTTTTGACTAGAGCTCCAGTCATCCCTGACCATTGGCCATGATGGCTGGGGCTGATGGGAATGATAATCCAAAACATCTGGAAGACACCACATTGGCTACTTCTGGGCCATAAACATCTGACAGAATGATAAAATAAGGTGGAAATAAAATCCTATGCTAAGAGTGGCTGTGCCAGCACATAAATGTTTAGAACCGGGTCTTAGCAAAAGTACGCAGTCACAATACTACTAAGCATATACTCCCTTTAGCATTGCAACAGTGTTGTGATGACATGGGAGAGGTATGCCGATGGAAATATTTGACAAAAATGCCAAAGAGCAGAATTTTGAAAGCAAAGAGAGAGCTATTTTATATCCAACTATGCAACATGTTGCCCATTTCCAGTATGTGTACAACTATAACAACAACAAAAGCCCTCCTGAAGTAGCCGGCCTGCATTTCCAAACAACCATTGTTTTAAATCTCTAATGCACTCAGCTCTACCCCAGCCAGCAGACTGAAGTTTTAAAAGGAAATGCAAAATAAATTAATGTGCTGGCACAGCTTATCTTAAACATCATATCCAGTGAGTGTGGCACCCACATCGAATTAGGCAAGCTGACTTTAGATTGCATAAAAATAATGTCGTATTATTGCTATTTATTATTTATTTAACTTATTCATCTTTTTGAATGAAAAGTAACTCAAAGCCACTTTTAAAAAATCTGGGACACTGTTAGGCAAGAAAGTAGTGCACTGTGTTAGAGCTGGCATTGGTGCACATACACAGAGCGTAAATAATACTGTAGACCACTTTCCATCTTAAAAGGAAGCAGCAATAGAAGATACATAGATGACTTAGCTTGCAATCCTAACAATGTCTACTCCAAAGTAAGTTGTATTGAATTCAGTGGGACTTACTCCTTGATAAGTGGGGTGAAAATTGCAGACTTTGCTTCGGTTGAATTTTTGGAATTAAATAGATAAGATTTTTTAAAGTTCTTTTGATTGAAGAGGAGAACACAAATGGCAAAACATAATCTTAAAGGTTTGTGGCCTATTTTCCTGGACCTAGAAGACAGAAAATGACATTTTATAATGGATCTCTTAGATTTTTAGGTGATTCTGGTTTCAGTTGTTCACAGTATCTAATCAGTGCTCAGTCCCATGAATACTGACTAGCTGTATTCATAGTCTTTATCTCTTTCCCCCTAGGCAACAATCTTGATGCTATCCATGACATAACAGTGGCATATCCTCAAAACATTCCTCAAACCGAGAAGCATCTTCTGTATGGGAACTTCCCAAAGGAGATTCATTTTCACGTCCAGAGATACCCAGTACAGTCTCTGCCAACCTCTCGGGAAGAACTGCAACTCTGGTGTCAGAAGCGCTGGGAAGAAAAGGAAGAAAGGCTTCGTTTGTTTTATGAAGGCAAAAAATACTTTGATGCAACCAGAAGAAGCAAAATTCCACCCTGTAAATCTGAGTTCAGGGTCATGGTTGTTAAGTGCATTTCACTCTTTTACTGGACATCTTTCACACTGGCTATGTTTGTGCTGCTATACTTGTACAGCTTTGTGCGGTGGTATTTTGTGATTCTTGTTGTCATTTTTGTTGTGCAACAAAAAGCATTTGGTGGGCTTGAATTGCTGGAACTTGCATGTCATCGGTTTTTTAGTAAAAAATTACGCAACTCAGAAAGAGACTAAATTTGGTGTATGTTGTGGGGAGGGGGGTTAAGTTTGTGGACATTTTTCAAATGTGCCACAGGGTTTGCAAAAGTGGGAGGAGATTTTGCATGAGAATCATTGGTCTGTCTTAATGCTGTGGTTGGTTAATACACTGTGCACTTATATTGTAAAAGGAGAAAGAACAGTCATGTGAATTTTTAATTTTTGAATGTATTTTCAGAGTTTCTCTCTTTGGCAGCTAGCATATACAATGTCTCTGCTAAATAATTTGCCAACCAATCAAGTTTTATAGCTCTTGAGCCTTTCGGGAGCTATAAATAGCTGGGCAAATTGTCATGCTAAAAGCAGTGGCCTGTGATCCCTACATGGCCTTGCCATTAATAAATTGTGAAATTTGAAAGTCCCCACTCATTACATGGTCCACATTGGCCTTTCTTTAGCTCTTTCCCCCATTCCCTTTCTGTGAGAGAATCATCATTAGTATCAGCAAATTTTCTGACCTGCAGAATGAGAAAACAAAAGATGTTATTTTGGGTCTATCTTATTATACTCCATTTTTATATGCCTGTTCTGTCTGTTGATTAAACTGGTACAACTTGTACACCTCAGTTTTTAAACAAGCTTCGAAACAAGTTTTGAACATGTATTTTGAAACAAGTTTCAGTGAAAATCAGTTGTGTTGATCTTGAGGTAAATATTATGGCAAAGGATTTTCATGAAGTTTCAACAAATATTTTGTCAGCAATCCACCTAAGGCTGGCTGTATTGAAGTCCTGTGAATGGTTTGTAATATTTTAAGATACTAGGCAATCTCATGTTTAAAACTGGATTGGCCTACAACATGAACACGTACCAAACCATCCACAAGATAGGAAACAGGGAGCCAGCCCGTAACATGATTGTTCAACACCAACAAAGCATCTTTATGCCCACACAATTAGAAGAACCAGTTAATTTTTTTATTTTTAAAAAAACCTCCCATTTGGATTGTGACAAAACATGAGAAAAGTTAAGAGTTTTTGTTGTTTGCTTGTTTGCTTTAATAATGTGTTTCTAGATCACAAATGGCACATGTAGATATGCTCACCTCACGAAGATTCACATGATAGGTGTCAGTAGCTGGATCACCCCTCATTTCCTATCCAGGTGCTGAGAATATAAAGAGAATGGCACATTGGCCTTGCAATTAAGGAAATCATACAGATGTACAGGACTTGAATGTTTGAAAAACATGATGGGTTTTCACACAGTGTATTAGAAGCATGAGTGAATGGGTTTCAGCATTCCTGAATTTCACCTCTTTGATTATGTGAGAGAAAATATTTTTATTTTTTGTTTCGCTGCTTAGTTCTACTGGTCAACATTTGGAAGCCCCAGCCAGTAGGAACACCTTTACCTGCTGAGGTTAAAGCAGCATCCTATAGATGGCGAGTGAAGTTGAGGCATCATGTCCACAGTCACTCCACCCACCCCAGTGTAACTCCCCTACAGCAAGAAACAGGTGGCTGAAAAATGACTCCTAGAATGCCAAACAGAGGACTCTCACAGTGCCATCTCCCCTTTGCTCCAGAAAGTCCTTTGCACAGGACCACTTCCCAGTAAAAGGGGGTGCCTGAACAACTAGTGAGCCAGCAAGCTAAAACAAACAAACACCGAGAGCCACCTATCCACCAGGGAGACCGATAAATATTGCGCTTGCTGCCTGCCAGGCAAAATCAGGTTGTCAAGCCCCTGGCAGGCCAAATACGTGGCTGATTGGACCTTCTGTGGTCTTGGAAGGTCACCATTCTCAGTGTCTCAGACACTCTGGTTTAAATGCTTGATTCATGAACTGCTTCCTGTTTTCTAGAGCATCTATTACCTTTGCTTTTGATATAAAAATAAATGGGGGAGCTACTGTCATTCAAAATACCAGAGTGGGGAGAGGTTTCTAGCAAGAAGAAACCGATCTCTATTCAGTGGAGGGAAGGGGGACCTGTGACCCTCCAGATATTGTTGGACTACAAATCCCAATATCCCTTGACTGCTGCCTGTGATAACTGGGACTTGTGGGAATTGTAGGACTGGCTACATGTTGGCTGCCCCTTCTCTATTCACTCTCTTGACCACTCTGGAAATAACCCCACACTTGCTAAGAAGCAAGTTCCCTACTCTCTCTAGTGACTTGAGACTACATATATTCCTTGAAATGTCCTAGCTTAGTTATACGTCATCTCTGTTGACTAAGCACTTTCCCCCCCAGCACTTTTTCTTAGAATTACAGTGAACTCTTTTTACGGACTGTATTTGTCATCAATTGGTTATAGCTGCACTGAATATAATTAGTAAGACGGAGCCATAAGCCAACACTTAAGGTATTCATTGTTGATCTCATTAAGTGTCATGTCTGCTTCCATGTCTTCGTTCAAACCTTGTTGCTTCTGCAATGCATTTTTATAGGTTCATTTTATAAATAAATTGTATTAAGAGACAACTGGGGTACAAAAGGTCTCCAGACTAGCCTTAGTTTTCAGGTTTTACCAAACTGTTAGAATGTTTTAGCCACAAACGAACAAACCTATTCTACAGCAACAATAAAAGAATTTCAAATGCACATTGGTGTGATTGTATTCCTTGGTATAATAATAATAATAATAATAATAATAATAATAATAATAATAATAATAATAATTTATTTGTACCCCGCCCATCTGGCTGGGTTTCCCCAGCCGCTCTGGGCAGCTTCCATAAAAACCAAAAATACACTAAAATATCACAGATTAAAAACTTCCCTGAACAGGGCTGCCTTAAGATGTCTTCTGAATGTCAGGTAGTTATTTATCGCTTTGACATCTGATGGGAGGGCGTTCCACAGGTCAGGCGCCACTACCGAGAAGGCCCTCTGCCTGGTTCCCTGTAGCTTTGCTTCTCGCAATGAGGGAACCGCCAGAAGGCCCTCGGCGCTGGACCTCAGCATCCGGGCAGAACGATGGGGGTGGAGACGCTCCTTCAGGTATACTGGGCCGAGGCCGTTTAGGGCTTTAAAGGTCAACACCAGCACTTTGAATTGTGCTAATTCCATGGTGAATTAGTCCCTTTTTCATAAAACGAAGACATTGCTTCTGTCTGCAGCCTTTTACTGAGAGATTGATTTACTATTAAGGCATCCAATCTCAAAGGTTCAAAGAGGTTGTGATATTGCATTGTAGCAGAATAATAACAGCATACCAATTCAAATAGGGTGAGAAGATGGTATGAGAAGAGCCTGCTGGATCAGGCCTGTGGCCCAGCTAGTCCAACCTCCTCTTCTCCCAGAAGCCAACCAGATACCTATGGGAAGCCAACAAGCAGGACCTGAGCACAACAGCACTGTCCCCTCCTGTCGTTTCTGGTATTCAGAAGCATAGCACCTCCAGCTGTGCAGGGAGAACATAACCATTGGACTTCATCAACCCATCAACAGCCTTATCCTCCATCAATTTGTCTAAGCATCTTTTAAAGCCAGACAATTTGGTGGCCATTGCTTTCCCTTGCGGGAATGAATTCCATAGTTTTAACTACGTGCTGTGTGGAGAAGTAATTGGTTTTGTCTAGCCTGTATTTCCAACATGGAACCACACAGGATGCCTCTGAGTTCTGGTCTAATGAGAGAGGGAGGAAAACTTCCCCCTAACTACTTTCTCCATACCATGCTCTTGCCAAAATCATTCTTGGGTCGGCATACAGTCATACCTCGGGTTACAGACGCTTCAGGTTGCGTGTTTTTCGGGTTACGGACCCACCGAAACCCGGAAGTACTGGAACGGGTTACTTCTGGATTTCAGGGGTCGCGCATGTGCAGAAGCACTAAATCGCGCTTTGCGCCGAATCGCAACCTGCGCATGCGCAGACACACCGCTGCAGGTTGTGAACGTGCGCCCCACACGGATTACATTCGCAACCCAAGCATCCACTGTACTCTAGGACTATTCAGGCATTATCAGGCTTACAAAAAATATGTTTAAAATGAATATTTTGAGAGCATTTCAGCAGTTCAAAAGAAAGGTTTAGAAATGTATTTTTCTGTTGACAGTTTAAATCACAGATTAATACAGAAACAAGATGGGTGAATATATGAAAAAGTGACACAGACTGCAAATGGACTGATTTGCACAATTGCTCTGTAAAATGGGTGATTACCCAACTGCAGTCATCAAAATTACTGTGTGTCTCCTATTTGCTTCTTCAGTGTTCACAACAGACCCAGAGGCCTTTTAAGCTGGAGAAGACTCTAAACAAGTTTTCTGTTAAATGACACAACATTATCAGCCAACATTTCCCGTGCTATTCAGTTCCAATGTTTGGTCTTTGATGCAGTCTGAGTGTAGTTTTTCTTCTTTGGATGACCATTTTGAGGCAAGATGGTGTGCACCCTGAGCCGGTAAATATAAAACTTTGCTAGGCCGTGACAGGGATGCAGCTAATTCTCTGCATTCCTGAGGCTTAAAAATGCATCCTGTGGTGTTTTTTCTCTCCAGTATAATGGAGACAAAGTGGTATTACAATTTGAGTTAGGTGTGAAATCATCATAAGCCATAAGTAATTTATGTCTTTTTCCTTGTAGATTTTTCACTACCCCTTTCCCCAGCCCCATTGTTTCCAGCGGAAGTGGAAATAACCGCACAAGTGCCAGTGCTGGCATAGTTTCACCTTTGTTCTGGGGGCATGTCTAGGAAATGAGGGGGACTTTAGATCTGGCAGATCCAAAGGCTTCACTTGGATGAAACGGGGCTGCATTTAGAACACAAGAGCCCAGCCTGGAACAGGCCGTCTCTCCTGATACGCCCCACGGAGGACACAGTCAGGGAGACGAAACAGCCCCAGAAGGAGCTTCAGCTAGGGAAAGCTGTGTGTATGGGGAGCTGTGAGGTTCCCCTAACTGTGTCCCTATATTACATTTAAGCTCAGTCAATCAGCTTATAGAATTCATGGTCTGGTTCCAGACTTAAGCTCTCTCAATGATGCACAGGGCAGTAAGATTACTTGGAACCTGGAGTTCTTCCAGGGACAACTGAAATTACTGAGTCATTAATTAGGTAAATGTGACAGGAAGTCACAAAAAGACTAAGATACTGAAACAATTTAAAACAACAACAAGAAGGAGAAGGTGACGCATCGTTTTTCACTTGTGACGTAAGTACTTTGTACGCGTGCCCAACACAAATAGGAGGTTGCTCACCAGGCTGGGTAAGAAGTGAAATCAAAACACATCTATATTTATCAAGGTTGCATAACACGTGGATCTAAGGTCAATTCAGGAACTGCTAGTGTCATAGGTGGAGTCAGCAAAGCTGATGGCCTAAAAATGAGCATATATTTAGCTGACAGGCTGTCACAGGGTTGTCTGTGTGAGAAAAATGGGTCCTTTAATAACCACAATGCTCTGCTTTCTTCAGGCCCCTCCAGATGTCCTGTTCATTGAGCCGTCATCATGATTTGCTTATTCAGAGGTTAGGTCTTTCTTAGCATTTGTTCTGATTTATGGCATAGTCATATGAGCAAAATATCCCCCCTTCCTTTGCCACTGGGGCTTCTAAGCTCTTGGCCACTCTACCCCTCACAAGATCCCATGGGGCAATATTGCTTCCTGAGGGCTCTTGTGAGGATAGAATGACCAGCCTCATATAGCCAACATGCTTAAGTCTAATTAATGTATGAAGGGGTTAAGACCATAGAGTAAGCTGTCCTGCCAGGCTTAACTTGCCTAGGGAGGGTCTAGGTGATCAAGACTTTGTTCCCTTTCAGTCTACCTGAGAAGCTCAACGTGTGAGGAGGTCTGAACTGACTGCGGTGTCTGAGACCACATGGTTCTTACAAGCCACTTTTGAGCTGCTATATCATTAAATTAGGAACATTCAGTACCCTAGCAGTGATGGGGAATGGTGTTGACTCACCTCCTATTGTAAGGAACGATCACTGAAAACATGCATGAAGTGTTTTGACCACTTAGGAAAAAGCACAAGAGAAATGCTAAGGGTGGCTATTATCAGATCCTTGGCTGGGCTTTCATGTCATATAAAAATGTCATGTTAATAGGCGGTAATTCAATAGTTGCTCAGGCCAGACATAAAGCAAATGCAAGGAGCCATGTTTGTCAGGCAAACATCAAAGATGTATATTATTCAATGCATATGGTGCTCTTTGTCGCTTTTTTATTTTCATTGGCCTGTTCTTCTTAATTTTATTGATTACTTGACTTACTGCCCTTGAGACACCTTGTAAAAGTTTACCATAAATGTATTTATGGGGTATGAACACATTAAATAAAATAAATATGTGGCTAATGTATTCCTGCTTACTGTGGCTTAAAAAACAACAACCCGTATCCTTGAACAGTGATATATATTAGGGTTATTGTGTGGGCGAGGTGTGGGCATTAGAGCAGGGTATCGCCTGAATTACAAAGAGCATCAGGGTGACTTGGGGAAGGGTTTCACGTTTCCAAATTGGAAATTGGATTCAATTTTTGCACAAAAAGAAAAGGTAATAGACTTCCCTTGTTGTTGCTTTAAAAAAATATAAGTTTAAAGTTGTGTTGCCTGTAAACTCCTGTATGCACCTATCCAAAGTTGAGGAAAATATTTTAAGGGTTTCCAAAAGTAAATACAAGTTGGACCTCATTTGCAGCCCGTAGGGTGGGGTGGAGCCGCAATGCCACCCTCCCGTCCCCAGCAATAATTCATCTTATATGGATGGGGCTGTGGTGAGGTAGGGCAGTGGTGGGAGTCAGGACATTGGTGGAACCAATCTAGCACTACCTCTACTGCCGTTGAACAACCCTGATGTCCTCTAGATAAGTCGACTGAGGCTAATCATGGTTGTAGTCCAAAACATCTGGAGGGTGTTGTTTTGTTGTGTCCAACTCTTCGTGACCACATGGACCAGAGCACGCCAGGCACTCCTGTCTTCATCTGGAGGGCACCAGGTTGGAAAAGGCTGCTGTAGTCATTAAAGTAAACTGACTACCCTGTGAATTATGAGGAAGGGCCATTGCTTAGTGGTAGAGGATCTGCTTTGCATGAAGAAGGCTCTAGGTTCAATCTCTAGGTAGGGCTGGGAAAGAGCCCTGTCTGAAATTCTGAGGAGCAGCTGAGAGTCAGTATAGCAGACTGACTAAGACAGCTTCCTAGCTACCTGCTACCATGCCAAGTCTGGCCTTAGCCATTTTTTTGGCACTATGGGCAAAACATTAAATTGACAAGGGCCCACCCTACCAAAACTTGTGAACATTTCCTGAGCAACCATTTAGAAATACGATGGACTGATTCAACACTTACAAAACAGGAGGAGTCTTGCTCTGTCCCTTAAACACCCAGAAAAGCTCCCCTGCGCTCAAATTCTATACTAGACCAGTATCACAAGTTTCTTAATGGGAAAGATGGCACTTTCTACTTCCTCCATTGTAGCCCTCACTCCTCCCCATAGGGTACTGGCTAATAACTCAGATACTGGCAAACCATATGGAAAACTACTGCATAGTAAAACACAAAAAATGTATATGACCAGAAGACAGATCAGAGTAATCCGTGTCCTTCAGAAAGTAATTTTTATAATAACATTTATTTTGAAAATGCTACCTCCAAATAAATAAAAAGATGGAATGACGCATTGTGCAACCTAGTAACGTCTACCGAAAGCCACTGACATTTCAAATGTGTTCATACTAGGAGTTAAGAGCCCTGAAGGATTTCTCCTATGAAACTTCCCCACGTTGAGGGGGGGGGAAGAACCTTCAAAATGCATAGCAGATCCGTATGACCCTCTCTTGGTAATTCCTACAGCCATCTCAACTCAAGAGCCACTTCACTAAATTCAACATCATTTCAGTCCCAAGGGATTAGTTGTGAATATATCTCTGTGTGTGTAGTTATTCAAAGACATTTAGACTGGCTTATATCAAGTTCAACATGGCACTAGTAATTTAAACCATCTTGACGACTCACTGCTTGAAGCCTGTTTTGAGAGACAGTGAAGAGGGCCAACAATATATGGCTGTGGCATTTCAATGCCGTTCTCAGCCTTCAGTTATTCCCCTCCACTTCATGGTGTTTTCTGAAGCGGGTTGGGGTGTTTTAGTTTAGAGAACAGGTGAGTAAGAAGTGACACGATAGAAGTTTATAAAAATTATGCATGCATAGAGGAAGTGGGTAGAGAAAAGTTTTTGTCCCTGTCTCATAACACTAGAATGAACGAATGAATCTTTATTTGTGTCGGCCATTGGCCAAAGCAATAAAACAACAATATGATATACAAAGAATAGAAATAAAAAGTCAATTATATAAAATACATTTTAGGGTTTTGACGTAGTGGGTCTTATTCTGATTGCCCCAGTTAAAAACCTTGCAACCTTAATAACACTGGAGCTCAGGCCCTTGCAAACTTAACACTGGAGCTCAGGCCCAGAGGGTGTGCAAATATCATACCTCTTCACTCTGGCTCTGAGCAGCTAAGAGCCCACCTGCCTGTCCGTGTCATCCCCAGGCGACTCCTCTGTGCCAGGGACTGAACTGAGGGGGACAAGACTGAATCTTCCAGAAAAGAGGAAGGCAGTATTGAATTACAGCAGTGGTTTGAGGAAGGTCACAGCCCAGAGGCAGGCAAACAGAAGATGTGGAAGGTGTTGGGAGAAGAGAAGGGGGAGACAGAGACAGAGCAGCCAGCTGAAATGTTATCACTGGAGAGCGTTTATGATCCCCTTCTCCCAGAACCCGACGTGCATTGAAAGTGGAAAAGCAGAGGACTCAGAGACAATTAGCCCCTAGCAGCCACCATAAGGGGAAGTGCTGTTGCTAGGAAGTGAGGGGGAGGAGCTCAGTTGGAGCAACGCCATTAACCTAGGAGGCAGCGTACAGAGGCCTCTTGCTGTGAATATTGAAGACTCGGTAAGAGCTTCCCGTCTACTTCCTTGGCTGTCTGCCGTTAGAGGGGGGAGGATTGGAATTCACTGAAACCAGACACTCTGCTGCTTTGGACACCCAACACCTCCTTGTCCAGGGACAGGGGGACACAATGATACAGCTCCTTGCCAGGGAAGCAAGGGAGCCTATGTATGCTTCTGGGCAAGATTTACTGTGTTTCTGTTTAAATTGCCACAACAATTTCTAACCTTGCATCTCTGCATATAAACTAGCCAATGCAGGTTCTATGCCAATCTGTGTCCCCTCTTGTCCTCTTTTTTTTGGTGAGGTGTATGTGGCCATCCTAAGGGACGTGGATGGCGCTGTGGGTTAAACCACAGAGTCTAGGACTTGCCGATCAGAAGGTTGGTGGTTTGAATCCCTGCAACGGGGTGAGCTCCCGTTGCTTGGTCCCTGCTCCTGCCAACCTAGCAGTTCGAAAGCACGTCAAAGTGCAAGTAGATAAATAGTTACCGCTCCAGTGGGAAGGTAAATGGCGTTTGCGTGCGCTGCTCTGGCTCGCCAGAAGCAGCTTAGTCATGCTGGCCACATGACCCAGAAGCTGTACGCCGGCTCCATCAGCCAGTAAAGCGAGATGAGCGCCGCAACCCCAGCATCGGTCACGACTGGACCTAATGGTCAGGGGTCCCTTTACCTTTATGTGGCCATCCTACAAAAGGAAGGCCCACCTTGACAAAGATGTCAAACCTTTTGCATTACACAGCAAAGTGACCCCGTTCTAGCCTGGTCCATGCTGCCCAGCGTATTTATGCAATGGGACACAACTCAGTGCAACGGAATAAAAATAACAATCAAGTGTCATTTATGAATTAATAACAGAAGAAAAACTCTGCTGGAGCTAGTCCAACATCCTGCTTCCCACAGAGCAGTCAACCCTTTGGAAAGACTGCAGGCAAGGACTGATGCCAACAGCCTGCTTTGCCCCCCACCCACCCAATCTACTGGGATTCTGTGGCATGCAGCCTATAAGCATCAAGTTTCCAGCCCCCTGCAAGCTGGTGTCTTCCAGATGTTGTTGGAATTGCACAGCCAAGGGATGATGGGAATTGCAGCCAGCAGCATCACAAGGACCACATACCCACCCCCACCCCGATTTAAGGCTTTATCCATGGACTTAGCAAGCGCCCTTTCATTGATCTCTGACAGGGTTGTTGTTGATGATCATTTATTAAATGTGTATGCCGCCCTTTGTCCACAGAGGAGTAGCTCAGTCACCCAGGAGGTAAAAGCGGCAGTGTTAAGGGGGAAAGTGGCCCAGATTATTTTAAAAGTGGTTGTGGTGGCAGAGAAAGTGGAGAGGTTAGGTGAGGGTAGTGGGGGAAGGGGGAAATGGCTGGCAAGTGTGGAGGAAGGGAAAGAGAGTTGGGAAAGGAGGGGAGAGTGACCAGCAAGTGCAGGGATGGAAGTGCCTCTAAGTGGTTGTGTGAAACAGCAGTTCTGTGAACAGAGCAGTTATTCATACCTAGATCCTTTTTAGCCAATGGGAGCGTGTGACAAGCTTATCACTTGAGCAGCATGAAAGACAAGGCCAGGGATCATATTGCTTCCACTCCTGACAGAGCCACTGATGGTTTGAGGGAACGGTCAGGGCAGCAGCCTCTGGTTTCCCTGGAGCTACTGAAGGGCAGACATGCCCTAAGGTGAGGCAGAAGCCAGGAAGCCCAGGCCAGGTCCCATGTATATCACCAGCCTGAGGGCACTCTGTCACTCTGCATTTTAATATCATTTATTGGTTTTAGCATTTTAAAATAATAAGATGCCTTGTGTGGGCTTTGGCAGAGGGGCAGTATATGAATGCAGAGCACAAGCAAACAAAACAAGCATCTCCTTTATTTTCTCCAGGATATTTTTCTCCAGGCAGTTTGAAAAAGAGAGTGGCCTAAGTGCTGGAGAAAATGGCACTGCTAGTTTTGTTCAGCATCCTCAGTGGCACCAGTCGGGCAATAAGGCTAAACAGGGTCCTCTTACCCTGGTTTAATCCTGCACCAAAATGAACTCTGGGGTGATGTGGCAGAGTAGAAATGGGATGCACCTCACCATGGCAATGAAAGGAAAGCCAAGAGTAAACAACAACACCGTGCCAGACCTCCTGTAGGCTTGTTATTTCTCAGAGAACCTCATTTATTTGGAGGAAAGATCTTTCATTTTCTTGGCAGAGTTCTCTGGGTCCCTTTTTTGCCATTTCTCTCCTTGGAGAAGCGAGCCGTCGCACAGAGCCTGCTTCTCCGTCTTGCTCTCCACCCCTTTCCCACTGCCTTCATTCTTTCCCAGCATGAAATTGCAAAGACTGTTTCTTCCCGGCTCTGCCTGATGAAATTGCTTTTTATTTTTGTACACCGAGATACAAAAGATCCCCCTTTATCGCTCGCCTGCAGCTCCCCGTCTCCTGATTAAGCGACTCTGCTCATCAAGCGCGCCTGACAGGCGACGAGTCATAGGAAGTAGCCTCCCTATGAATAGGCAGCTGAGCCTCGGGTTTTATTCTCCAGCAGGAGGCGGCGAAGGGGGAAAGGTCTCCTCCATTAGTGGGCATCTGTCTTCCTGAGCAAACAACAGCGCCCCTCCTGTTCCATTTCATTATAAAGAAGTTGGGAGGAGAGAGGCTGCTTTCACCCAAGCCCTGTGACTACTGGAAGAGTTTATCCTAGGATAAAGAAAATTTGAAAAATGCAGCCTCTCTGCTGATTTCACCTGATGTTTACACTCCGAGTCATACAGTGTCAAGTTCTGACCCAAGTTAGCCCTCTAAAAAAGAGAGACTGTGGTTGTTCTTGTATGTACAGTTGTGTGTGGCCATCACAATGTCAATGATGTCAATATATCCTTCAGTGATATGTTCGTCATTGATGATCCACATGATCTTTCAGTATTTTATTTTTGTGTTTTTATATCATAAACCACACGGTGATCCTCAGGTGAAGGGGAATATAGAAATAACAACAACAACTATGATGATGGAATAGCTCACTACTAAATTCGGTCCAGCTTATCACGTACTTCCTGCCGGTGACTGACTGATTCATAGAATCATGGGACAGAGTTGGAAGGGACCATAAGGGTCATTTGGTCGAAACCCCGGCAGTGCAGGAACCTTTTGCCAATATGGGGGCTCAAGGCCACAACCATGAGATTAACTGAATTGACTGGAAAGCTATTAAATCACTCTTATGCAGTGCTCTTTTCTCTAAAAAAAAATGTTTAGGGGTACTCTCATTTTGGCTGCTCCCCCTCGCCCTTGCCCCCTTCCTCCCCCCTAACTGCCTCCCAACCCCCGAATGAGGAAATCGAGGAAGGGCGATGGCGGGGTCGGCTTGAGTGAGAAGGGGCGAGGGCTCGCCAGCTGGCTCTAGCCTGGCAAGAGGAGGAGGAGCGCTATCACCTTCACTGCAGCCGCCCTAGACTCCCCTCCCTGGGCACTGGTGGGGAGAATGAGAAAGCTCCAGTCTGTGCTGCTACTGCGGAGACAGCTGGCATGTTGGTCCATCTGTTGGTCGGTTGGGGCAACACAAAATGTTTAGGGGTACACATACCCCTGCATCTCCCCAGAAAAAAAGCACTGCTCTTATGAATGGAACAATGATCATAAGCCACTTAGTGCCCCTCCAGAGTTGGAGAAGTGGAACTGGATGTGAGCCAATCTGCAGCAGCACTGGGCAGATGATTGTGTATTGCACCCTAGTCTTGAACAGCAAGCAACTTTATGATTCTATGATTCTATGAAATTTATAAAGTCCAACCCACTGCAATGGGGGAATCTCAACTAAAGCATCCATGACAGATGGCCATCCAACCTCTGCTTAAAAACTTCTAAGGAAGAAGAGGCCACCATCTTCCGAGGGAGTCCATTCCAAAGCAGCTTACTTCCACGTAAGAAATAGATTTAGGATTGCAGCCTTTTAATTCTTGTATACCAAACACTTTGGTACCGTAAATAAAACATAATTTCCCTTATGTGTTTCACCTAATGCCCTACTGCATTGTTTCCCAAAGTGATACTTACTACTCCTCACATGAAAATAATACTAGTTTTAATAAAAACTATGAGAAAACAAAATAAAAATTCCTGGTGCGTGCCCTTTGAAACCCTTTCATGTACCCCCATGTAGCATTTGAGACATTTGCATGCACAAATGACAGCTTCACGAATAGAAATTCTGGGGTTTGTGTGTGTGTGTGTGTGTGTTACAATCATGAGGAACCCAAAAGGGTAATGTGCACTGGGTGAAGGCATCCCTGCCCATATCTGATGCGCACAACACCATGCAAATGTGGCCTGGGACACAGCAGGGGAGGAGGCTGATCTCACCGCATTTTAAGTCACCAGTGTGAACATCCTACGAGTGTTCGCCTCTACATCTTTGTGATTTCTTCTCAGTCAATCAGCAAAAGCACAAAGACTCCTGCACTGTCTCCTTCAGAGGAAACTTCCCATACAAAGGTCACCACGGAACTCCCATTTTTCAGCAAAGGGGAAATGAACAGATTCTGCACAGTGAATATTGTACAAACCTTGGGTGATGCTGGGCAAGGCACAGACGACTTCTCCACCTACATCTGTTCCTGTCCCCTTTTGATAATGCTTTGATGAATGAATATTGAAATTGATAGATCAAAGAAGGGAACGTACTAAAATTCAATTGAAAGAGATGAAAATAACATTATGCATCATTTGAGGCAGCCAGAGATGTCACAACAGAAAATGAATGTAGAAAAATAAGGCTATTTTTTCCTCCTCCTAAGGAGCCTGCATTAGAGTGTGCCAGGCTTATTATTCAGTAGAAATGTATTGATTTTGCTTGACTAATTGGGCTGCTCATATTAAATATAATCTCAGAAATGTAATCTTTGCCATTCCGTTAAATGTCAACCTCGTTTGGTTGCCTATGCTTGCTAGGATGGCCGCTCTGAAAGGAAGATGAAAGAGTCATTTTCTAGCAGCCGTGGTGGCCCCTGAACTCTCAGAAAGCCCAAGGATGCAGCCACATGGCTGTGTGGAAGGAGGCAGGCAGGCAGGCAGGCATCCACTTGATCTCTGTGCCTACTGTCATCTTGGGCCTGTTCTGGCTCCCAACATTGTCCACCCTGCAGGTGGCAATACTTGTGGCACCACCACCAGTAGAGAAGCGCACTGGTGGGATTTGGACTTGGAGCCTGTTAAAATGAAGAAGTGTGTTCTGGAAAGGAAATATCTGCTTCTTCAAGATGCTTCCACTTGAACTGTGGATTTGGAATGCAAGTGCCAAACCCACATACTGCTGACATGTTTTGAACAAAGGGTCACAAATTTAATGGACATCTTTGTTTCCATAAATAGTGGCTGCCTCTTCATGAAGGTTATTCCAGGAAGTTGTAAATGGAGAAGAGCAACAAGTTGGGAACCATGTTAGGAATAAAGAAAACTATCGAGTCAGAGGTCACGTGTCCCTCACATATTGCTGGAAGAACAGTCTAGAAATCAAGGATGGCTTTGCAGCCGAATCAACAACTGTCTTGGCAGACTGAGCATCGTGCATCGTAGACAAACAAGGCAAAGATTTGTTCAACAGGTGGTAGAAGGTGTTTGCTGCACACACTGCAACTAACTCTGTTTTGTTCTTTTTCTGCTTTGTTTTGAAAAAAACAAACGTTAATGAAAATGATTAACATAATTTTCCAGTGAATCAGACAGTGTCCACACATTCACAGAGTGACTGTACTGTTGTGGTCAATTGTACTCCTTGGAAGCAATAAATATAACACATTTTGCAACTATCTGCCAGGGGAGAGTTCTTCCCCCCCCCCACTGCCATCTGTATGGATATTTTTCCAAGCCTTTTGAGCTCTAACAGAGCTCCTCCTCCCACAAGTCGCTGGCTTTGCTGCCCTTTGAAGCACTTGCAGCCCAAACCCAGATGTGCTTGTTTGGCAAAGACACAGTCACAAGTCTCCTCTTGGGACCCATTGAGTATACTGGGGCTTCAATCCTGGTAAATATGTGCTGGAATGCAACCTTGGGAGGTCAGAGGGCTATGACCATCTTGACAACATTTTCTCTTTTCCCCAAAGCAGAGAAACATTTCTGTTTGCTTCCCTGCTGGGTGGTACCAGTTTGGGTGGTCCATGGTTGTTGTGTTTAGTTTCGGGGCTGATGTAACTGGAATTTTCTGCTGCTGCTGCTTAAGATTAAAAACTTTGGTATTTGGGCAGTGTTTGGACCCATCCCACTCTCTATCCTATTGTCTCTGGGTTATGGTCCAACTAGTCCAGCATCCTTTTCTCACAGTAGCCAATCAGATGCCCATGGAAAGTCCAAAAGCAGGACCTGAGTGCAACAACACTATCCTCACTCCTGATTCCCAGCAACTGGCATTCAGAGTCCTACTGCCTCCAACAGTGGAGGTAGAGTATAGCCATCACGGCTAGGAGCCATCAGAGGCAGATTTAGGGCAGTACAATCAGTTTTGCCGCACTGGGCACCAAGCCCAGGGGGCGCTGCAGGGCATCACAACTATTGCGTAGTGAACTGAGCAGAACAGGAGGCAAGGGGGTACTGAAATTTGGCCTCTCACAGGTCGCTGCTGAAATTTGAAAGACCAAAGTCCGCCCCTGTATCCATTGATAGGCATATTTTCCATGAAACAAATGCAGTGGTACCTCTGGATGCGAATGGGATCCGTTCCGGAGCCCCGTTCACATCATGAGCAGAAGGCAACCCATGTCTGTGTGTCTGCGCGTGCACAGGATGTGATTCGCCACGTCTGCGCATGCATGTGATGTCATTATGAGCGTCTGCGTGAGCGGCGAAACCTGGAAGTAACCCGTTCCGTTACTTCCGGGTCGCCGCGGGACGCAACCTGAAAATGTTCACCCTGAAGCAACTTTAACCCGAGGTATGACTGTGGTTGCAATCTTTCTCCCAGATATACAAAGCAGGTGGTAGAGAAACTAAAGCAGCAACTGTTTGGTAAGCCTAACCTTTTTTTGTGGCGGTGGTAGTGGGGAACAGACTGTAAAAGAGAAATAAATATAGATAGAATATGTGCTTGCGAAGCTTTTATGTAATGCCAGCAATTTCCCCTTCCTGTTCTGGAAAAAAAGAGGAGGCCAGACTCTGTGATGCAGGCTGGGCTTTGCTCTTTCAATCGACTGAGTCAAATGCCATCAAATTACAAAGAGCCGCACAGAGATCTAAAGGACACGTAATGACAGTGTTCTATCCTTCTCTGGTGGTGGGAAAGAGAGGGAAAATTGTACCAGGGTTTAGATGGGACTTTGATAGCAGTTATTAATGGAGATTTAAGGGATATTTTTAAACCACAAAGCACAGGTGCAACACTAAACATGCATCCACTGGCAAGGGCTAGCATGTTTTCACTTCCTCCCCCCCACCCCACCGCCACTCTGGCTCCTCTGAGACAATACCTGCTAGGTAGACTGAAATGGCAAATGGGGTTATGAGCAAAAATAAATAAAAGTCAGTGAAGTTTCTTCTTGCAGATAATGTCATGTTAAAGAAATATTCCAACAGCATCACTCTTACAAAATGTAAAACTGAAAAAGAGCCGCTTGCTACAAAGAGAGACAGAAAGACAAAGAAAGAAAGAAAGAAAGAAAGAAAGAAAGAAAGAAAGAAAGAAAGAAAGAAAGAAAGATGTAAGGGGGGGGGTGTCTCTGTTTTGAAGACCCAGAAGACTTGAGGACATCTGCCCTATTGCCTTGTATCAGGAACAGTAGACATAGCCAACTGCTGCCCATTGCTCCACGCAGCAGTGGTCCTTATCGTGCTGTGAAACATGGCTTACCACATGGATCAGTCAGTTTTCTATAGTTTCATGAGTGGGCCAGGGCTGGTGGTGTTCTGAGACAAAGCTCTTGGTACATCAAGGGTAGCTCAGGCAGAAGAATGTCAGCACACTTTTACACCCAGGTGTCTAGTTCCTGGGCCTGGTGAGCTAAGTTATTGGCTCTGTTCATTGGCAGCAGTGGTGCTGATGAGCACCCAGTCCTCCTTTGACAAGCATTCACTGTGCACAGAAAATAAGCCGACTTGGTTCTCCCTTCCAGAGTCTCTGATTTGAGACTCTTGGTGCTTTACCAGATGGCTCTAAAAGAAAGTTCTGTGGTGGCATGGAGCTAATCACCCAATCAGCATGGCAAACCATTCCATACAATTGTGTTGTAATACATTGTGAGATGGCCTCTATTAATTGTTTGTTGCTCTTCTCACTAAAGGTGCTCACAGGTTTCTTATACGTTGGCCACTCGGCTGGACTAGGTGGACCTTTGGCCTAGTCCAGCAGAGCTTCCCTCATATCCTTATGTGTGATGCCCAAGTAGGTAAATATGATCAGGGTGAAGCACCCTGGGCTGAAGCCCAGAAAGAGGGAAAAAAGGCCTCAAACAACAACCGCCTCACCAGCTTGTAGTCAAAGCATTTGCCAGCAGAAACACAAATGAGCAGCAGACTGAGTACCTTCCCATCTTCTGTCATCCAAAACATCCACGAGGGGGCTAAGGTTCCCTTTGCTCCTTTGGCCTAATCGAGCTCCTGTGACCCAGAGGAACCTGTTGCCATTTGCCTGCCTTTTTCTATCACTTCCTTCTTCTGTGCTTCTCAGGTCTGTGCACTGAATGGTGATGAACTGTCATTGCCATAGCAACAGCTGTTGATTTCCCAGTTCCCTTAACAACCCAATGCAGGGTGATGCAAAGTGTTTGTTTGTTTGTTTGTTTTCTTTCTTGCTTGCTTGTTGTCTCTGATGTGTCTGTAGAATCAGGGCTGTTGAGAATTCCTTTCCCATCTCCTGACTGTGCCTTGACATCAGAGGTGACTGTTGTTTGTTGGAACTTGTTCAGAGTAGAGGGTTGCACTACAAGAGGGACACGTTATGTTCTATTCAACTTACTTTTGAGTTGTTCCACTGTTAAGGAGAACTAACAGGGTCACACTCCCCTGTCTCTCACCTGACAAAAGGTCAACAGTCAGGACAACCAAGGATGCTTCAGTGCCGAAACCAAGCCTGAAACCAGACCAGAATGGATTTAGATAATCTGCTCCTTCTAGGCATACCTGCAGCTGCTTTGCCAGCCCTCTCTGAAACACCTTGCCCAGGATGGGAATATTAGAGACTGGACAGTAGTTTTCATAAACCTCTGGCCAAGGACCTCTTCAAGAGGGGTTGCATCCCCACCTTTTTCAAGGCAGTGGGCATAAGTCGCTCCTGTAGTGAGGCACTGAGCACACCCTGGCCCCCTCCAGCCATTCATTCCCCTTTGCCCAGATTTTACCAGCCATGATGGATAGGGACCAAGAGGACATGGAGTCAGCTTCACTGCTACAAGTGTCCTGTCCAAATTCTTGGACTGCAGCAACTGAAACCAATCCCATGACCTGTAATTTGACTGTGCTCCAGGGACATCCAACACTCCTAAACCTGTTTTGGAATGAAGTTCAGCACAGAACTGAGTAATTCCCCCCCCCTCAAAAAAAAGGTGACTTGTAAATCTCTCACAGTAGGCTATTGAGTGGTCCATGGTCACTGATGCTACACTGATCTGGATCAGCTGGTTTATCAGCGGGAATGATGGTTATGAAAATGGTTTCCTTAAATAAGTGAAGGAAGTCACATCCATTGTTTCTGCTAAAAGGTGAAGGAGGCTTTGAGGATACAGTGATGCTGACTGGAAGACACTCTTACCTGAAACTTCCCTTCCACACACACAGTAGAAGAGCATCAAGTATGGAGTGAAGACTAGATAGAAGTGAGAAGAATGAATATGGTTCTTTCTCATAAGCTTTGAATTGTTTTCCTCTGTTCATCCTTCTGTGGAAGGTCTCAGCCAAACCCCATCCAGAGGGAATCTGTGGGTGAAGCCCCTCTTGTTGAAAAAAAAAATCCATTCATTTGTAGCTTCAGATCTTCAGGCCACGCAGTTACAATGCCTAACTGATCAATCCTCTTCCTTGTAATGTAATTGCATTTCAATAGATAGGCTTATCACCAAGACTTCATTTTCTGACAATTTCCAAGGTATATTAAAGGGAGTACAAAACAGCTAATAGGTCAACAAGCAGAAGCTTGTGCATGGTGAAACCTTTGTTTAGCATGCTTAGGTTGGTTGCTTTCTGCTCCATTCCCCAATATAGTAAAAAGCAAATTGCTCTAAAAATAGCAAACAAGTGTTCATGTTTCCCTTCCAAGTTACATGCCCAACAAACATCGACTCCATCCAGCACCTATTTGGCAGGGGAGGGAAGTTGGCATAGATGCCAGGCAGGGCTTGGTTCAAGTTAGTGATGTGACTCAACCCTTGGCTGAGATGTTGAGGATGACCACGATACTTAAATTTGTATGGCACTTTCAAATTTCTGACGAGCTATCGTTCTCTCATTACAGTTCCTAACAAAAGCCATGTAAGATACAGCAAGTATTATCATCCCCCATATTGGAGATGTGGGGTCTGAGGCTTGAGAAAGTGACCACGTTGTGAGTATATGGCAGAGCTAAGATTCAAACCAGGGACTTCCTGGTTCACAATTTCTAAGTCACAGTACTATAGCATCCCTCCTAAAGAAAGATCCCCAAGTTGGGGAGCGGGTTTTGCAACACACCTGCAAAAGCTGTCAGCTTTATAAAAGTTCTCCACCTGGGTGGAGAATGTTAGTGTAAAAAATAGTGTATTGAGTTGTTGGGAAGAGGGAAGGTCTCTGGACTTATTTCTTTGAATAAGACGTATTAAGCAAGATGCTGGCACAGTGTCTGTTGCCTGAACTGTTTGCCTCCATAATTGCAGGTTGGCTATTCTACATGTAAGTGTCTGGGGTCCATTTTACACTTCATGGGCTGGGCATCTTGTGGATCCAATCAAGTGGAGCTTCCTAGCTGCCTGAGTGCTATGAAATTCATGCCATTTAGTCTTATTATTATACAGGCACCCAAATCTCAGTGGCTGCTTCCCAAGAGGGTCCCTTTTGTCTCTAATTATACAGGCAGTATTATGTACACATGAATCACTGACTTTGCAATGCTTCTCAAAATAGATAAATGCCTGCAAAAGTCGGGAATGAAACCCTGTTGTTTACAGCAGGCAGGGCAGGTATTTTGGGATGAATGGTTTCATTCTTTCCTGTCTAATTGCTTTCCTCTCCAACTCATTCACAGAATGCCAGGGGTGAGACCATTTTCCCATTGCGAGTGACAATGGATTGGCTGGGGACAGACAGAAACCAAGTCCCGGCTCTGATATTTTTAGGAGGGAGCTGGATTTTGCCGCTGTTTTTTATAAGGATAGTCGAGTGGGGAACTATTCTGCCTCTGAATTGCCTCCTTTGTTTCTGCCTGATTGATTTCCTGGAATTCTTACATAACTGGGTTGCCACTTAGAAAAAAAAGAATAAGCAGCACCTGTGTAATTGAAGTCAGCAGTGCCGGCAAAGGAAGATCTGCAAACAGGAGGCTGCTTTCTTAGAAACCCATCAGTTTTCCAGTTTATGTGTAGTTAAAGCCATTAAACTTTACCGTCTGGCAGCCTGAATTGCTACCATTATTATTTTTACTTTTTTTCCGAAAAAAGGTTTATTGTTTACTTTTTTGCAGTTTCACTGGGCAACTGAACCTGAGAACCATCCAAGTCCCATGAAAGACACACCCATTACTTGCTGATGTTATAAAAACAATGCTGGGGAGGAGAATGGAAGGCTTCCCTCTGTGGAGTTAGACCATTGGTCACTTTGGACCTGTATCAACAGCAGTGACTGGTAGAACTTCTCCAGGCATTCAGAGAGGGGTTCTTTCTAACCCTACCTGGAAATGCCAGGGATTGAACTGCCTCATACTATATGGATGGGAAGGGCTGTAGCTCAGTTGTACTACCTCTACTTTGAATGCAGAAGTTTCCAAGCTCAGTCCCCAGGATCTCCAGGTAGGGCTAGGAGGGGACCTTGTCTGAAATCTTGGAGAGTTGCTGCTTGTCACTGTAGACAATACTAAGCTAGGTGAACCAATGCTTTGATGTAGTATAAGTCAATTTCTGTGTTCCTACTTTCAGATTTGGAGGCACTATGCCTTTCTGGCTACCAATT